>NW_024543222.1:4712500-4720000 GCF_018167655.1 Microtus oregoni | reverse complement strand
GCCTGGTCTACAAGAGCTAGTTCCAGAGAAACCCTGTTTAAAAACAAAATAAAACAACAAAAGAAAAAAAAAACCTGTCTCAAAACACAAACAAAAGTCAGACCTGGTTGGCTAAACCGTTAATCCCAATGCTCTGGAGAGACAGGCAAACAGCCTGATCTACATAGTGAACCTAGGCCAGGTTACATAACTGAGGCCCTGTCTCAGTACATACATGCAAACATACATACACACACACACATACACACATACATACCACAAAAATCAACCAACCATTAGACTAAAAACCACACACAGAGAGATTGGTTGATTATCTTTCTATATATCTGTTATCTATCCCTCTATCTATCTGAAGCAGGCTAGGAATGTGGGGCACAAACTGAGAAAGGGGGGAATAATCCAATGAACAGGTAAGATCATTCATTCATTCATTTTGTTGAGACAGGGTTTCTCTGTGTATATCCCTGGTTGTTCTGGAATTTGTTCTGTAAACCAGGCTGGCCTCAAACTCTCCTGAGTGCTGGGATTAAAGGCATGTGCCAACACTGCCTGGCAGTAAGATCTTATTGATGTGTTTGGTTGAGTTGTTGGTACAGGTGAAGAGAAGAGATTCAAAAAGAGAAAGGGGTGTTTCTAGAGGCGTGGGATCCAGGGTTTGCTCATTTATTTATAATTTACTTATTATTACTATTATCCATTATTAGTAGCAATATCATTGTTATTGCTATTTTTGGGGTTCTTTTTGAGTATCGTCGGCAGTCCTGGAACTCGCTCCGTAGACCAGGCTGGTCTCGAATTCATAGAGATCCGCCTGCCTCTGCCTCCCGAGTGCTGGGATTAAATGCGTGCGCCACCACCGCCCGGCTATTTGTTATTTTCATGACAGGGGTTCACTATGTAACTAGATTAGAATAGAATCTGCCTTAGCCTTGAGTGCAGTGATGGGACTGCCAGCGAGCACCACCACGCCAGACAGAAACGGGAGTCTTTTGGTCGCAGTCTGCCGGTCAACCTCCGCCAGATGCCAGCTGGCTCCCGCCACCACACCTAAGCGACCAGTCCGGAGCACGAAAAACCAGGCGGAACTCAAGACGCGAGTGCAGCGCCAGCTCGCGGACCACTGGGAGAGCGCGCACCGGAAGCGGGCCTGAGAAATGAACATGGCGGCCTCCTGGGGCCTCCGCTGGGGCCTGAGCCGAGCTGGAACCTTGTTGCTCCCGCCGCCCGCGCTCTGTGTTCGCCGGGCTCTGCACAGACAGGTATTCGGCACCGAATTCCAGAGCATCTACAGCCTGGACAAGCTCTACCCCGAGTCCAAGGGCGTGGATACGGCCTGGAAGGTCCCGGTGAGCCGAGAAAGGCGGGACGGAAAGGGCGGGTCCTCTCGCTGCTAGGTGACGCCAGGAAGCCAGGCGGCGTGGAAGGTTTTGGTTGCTGCGGGAAGAACTGGTCGTCCTAGCAACCGGGGCGTGGGGGGGGGGGGGGAGCTGGAGACGGGGAGGGGCGGCTAGGACTTTAGGATGTGGATGCCGCCCTCGTGCTTCGGTAGTGCAGCCCGGGAGAGAGCCTGCCACCATCACCTCTTTCAAGATCACCAGCTTTCCCACGTTTGTTTCCCGGTCTTCAGGCCCACATTCTATGGGAAAGGTGAATTATGGCCCTTCAAAGTGGACATAAAAGCCGAGGTCCGCAAGCTGTATCGTTACTCAGTCTTTTGCCCCTAGTAACGTCAAGAAGCCAGAAACAAAGTTTGTTCCTTCAGGATGCGTATTTAGCCTGCTGTGTGTAGGTACACTTTCCTGGGCTAGAGCAGGAGAGAGGGAACCTACTGAGCTGCACCTATAGGATTGAGAGAGCATCCAGTATTTTCATATTTTCATTCATTCATTCACTCACACTTCGTTCAGCAGACTCTCTCTCTCTCTCTCTCTCTCTCTCTCTCTCTCTCTCTCTCTCATAAATGAATAAAACCAAGTAAGTCTTTAGAGAAAGTAAGCCCAGAAGGAAGAAGTAGAGCTAGAGATGCTGTTGCAGGTTTCTTGTGAATTTGCTTTGACAAAGGATCTCATGTAACTAGGCTGGCCTCAAACTCGCTACCTAGTTAAGGGTAGCCTTGAACTTCTGATCTCTCCACCTTCATCTTCCAGATGAAAAGATTATTGACTTGTGTCACTATACTGGGCCTGTTTGTTTTGAGAAAGGCTCTTTAAAAGCCCTGGCTGGGCTCTTAATTTGCAGTGGTCCTCCTGCCTCTGCTTCTCAAGATGATGAGGTGATAGGCTTGCAGCATCCAATCCAGCTGAGAGTTGCAGTTTTAGGTAGAGTGGTCTGGGAAAGCCAGGCCTGGAAGAAGTGGAGCGTAGTGGCCTACATCTGTAATCCCAGCACTTGGGAGGCAGGAAAATCGCAAGTTCAAGGCCAGCCTGGACCATGTGAGACCCTGTCACAGACAGAGAACCAGAAGAAGGAAAACGTGAGGATACTGGGGTGATGAGAGTCTTGGGCAACATGGTCAGTAAGGTCACCCACTTCAGAGCAGTGGTATGCTGGACAAGTGTGGCTAAGCAGGGCAAGCCAATGATGGGAAGCCAAAGAGGAAAGAGGTAGGTGGAGGCCAGGAAGGGAGTGATACATATTTTACAAGATTGACTGTTACAGAATGTTCCATGCAGTAGCCTGGAGAATGGCAAGAGCTGGAAGGTGAGTTCAAAGATTGCAGTAATATAGGCAAGAAAGGATACATGGGGTAGAAGCAGTAGGAATTCTGCAGATGGTCATATCCTAGGCATATAGGGAAGGAATTTACTACTGGATTGGCTAAGAAGTGAGAGCATGCTGGGTATGTGGAACTGTAGCTGAGCAAAGAGGTTTTCTTGAACCCAAAGTTGGGGGTCACCAACGTAGGTGACATTTTCATCGGCTTAGAAGGATGCAGTGTTTCAGGGAGGGAAAAGAAAGATCTCAATGGTGTATCAGAGTTTCAGCCACCGCAGAGAGATGGTAAAGGAGGTGAGGAAGAGACATAAAGAGTTGAGAAGAAAACCTGGGGCATGGGGGATTTACCAGAGTGGAAAAGTGAGCAGACATGAGGATTCCACCCTGCCCCCATTCTGAAGCTCAAACGAGTGAAGGCATCAAAGCGGGTGCGGATAAGAATGTTCTGGGTTTGGAGGCCAAGACAGCCTCTGGGGGTGGCCCTTGTGGTCCAGAGGATTTAAGGTTGGAGGGCATTGCTGCTGGATGAAGAGCTAGGGGAGGAGAAGGCCTGACAGGAATAACTCAGTTTGACTCGAGCCCTCCAGGTTTATGGAGCAGGATCTGCTCAAGACACAGTGCCTCTGGTGCCTACTTCCTGTGGCACCAGAAGGAGCAGGGTGGCACACTAGGATTGTTGCTCCAGGTTGGCAGAGGGTTGTTTAGTGTCTCTTGTGTATGTGTTCTTAGCCTTGTCTCAGCCACCCCATTCCTTTCCCCCATGAGCCAGGCTGCTGGTAGTACCCAGCGATAGCTTAAGCTGTGGCAGGCTGCTAGAGGCATGTGCCCCTCTTCTTGGAGGAGCACTGCAGTAGTGCCTGAGTTGGGGATGGTTTGATAGCATGATTTTGCTGGAGGCCCCAAAACAATAGTGCATAACTTCTTAAAAAGTGTTTGTTGCATTGATTTATTGTTTGTGTGGGTGTGCATACGCAAGTTGTCAGGCTTGACGTTTAGGAAGTGCTTTTACCCACTGAGCATCTCTTCAGCCTCAAATATATAACATTCTGCTTATAGCATTACACTATTTTTTTTTCTGTCTTGGACCAGTTAGTAGTGGGCTGGCAGGTGACGCCTTTCTTTGACACTATGTGTGTTATATTACAGGAGCATGCGAAACAAGCCAGCAGTGACATCCCTCTAGGTGAGTAATGTTTTTGAAAATGAGTCCTTTCAGGCGAGGGGCTACCTCAGGGTCAAGAGAGCATTTGCCTAGTGTGAGATAGGCCTGGGTCTGTCCCATGCACCACACACACAAAGTGTAGATCTCACCAGACGCGTGGAAGACAGTAGAGAGACCAACGGTGGGGGCGGAAGGACCCTTTGCAGCATAGCTTAGACTAGCGAGCAAATGATGGCTCAGCCATGCATGTAGACTGTGTGGTCTGCCCACATATGAAGAGTTCTGGATGTGCTTGTGATTTGGAGCTATCTTTGTGGGGTAGGAGTTGAGTGCTATGGGAAGAAGGAAGGTAGAGAGTGGGAGCCAGGAAAGTGCCTCATCACAGTCCCTGGGAAGACAGGCGTTCTGCTCCGTGGACAGTTGTTATGTTTCCTGGCCTCCCAAGCTCTGGAGGTTCATGCGGCATTGTTTGAACAGACTTAGCTGCAGCCAGCATTATGCAGGCTTGCTGGGCTCCACAGTGCAGCCATTCCCCTTCAGTTCCAGGTGCCTTTGTTACTGAGTCAGAACAAGATTTAACTGACTTTTCCAATGGAGGGAGACCTGGGAGGTGGTCTCAAGATGGGACTGTGTTCCCTGCCACCATGTGTCACCACCTCAGTGCCCACACTGCTGGGGTTTACCAGCCGGTCTTCTCAGTTGGCTTCTTCTCCGTCTCACTTACCCAGACACTATGAAAGCCTTTGCATGAGTTAGAGAAATGGGAGGAAGGAACCTTCCAGTTTAAAAATAGGCAAGATGGGTGGTGGTGGCACACACTTTTAGTCACAGCACTTGGGGGGCAAAGGCAGGCAAATCCTGTGAGTTTGGGGCCAGCCCGGTCTACAGAGTGAGTTCAGGATAGCCAGGGCTACACAGAGAAACCCTGTATAGGACTTCACCAAGACCATATGTAGGTAGTGGGCACTCTGCCTTTTGGGGTGGAAGCTCCTGAGCTGAAGATCAGGTTCTTACCCCTCCGGCACACAGTTTCCTCCCAGCCCGTGAGCTGGGCTCTGAGAACACAGTCAGAAACAGTACTCTCTTGTCCCTGTCTGGTCGTGTAGTCTCAACTGTAGGCCTCAAACTCCACATTCTCTTCCCTCAGCCTCCCAAGCAGGCATTACAAGGAATGCGCCGTCCTGCCCACCCCGTTGTGTCCTTTCGAGCTTCTAGCCCGTCCTGATTCCATATCCGCCACTCCTCTAACTGTGTGAAGCTAAGTCTGTCCTTAGCTTGAGCCACTGAAAGAGTAGTCTCTAAAACAAACAAGCAAACAAAACAAGGATTTGGTAGAATGTGCTAGATTTGGGTCATAATTTACTTCCTCCACTATCTGGAAGCCTTGGGAAAGTCAGTTGTCTTGATTTTAGTTTTGACATCTTTGGATGCTGTCCAGCTTTACTGGTGCGTGTGTGTGTGTGCACCTGTGTGTGAGTGCGCGTGCGTGGGGGGGGGGGTGTAATAGTCACATTGACTAAATTAGTACTCTACATGTCCCGCCATGGGGAACCCTCATGTATGTATTCTTCTGTTTGCAGATCGATTGAGCATATCTTACTGTCGGAGTAGCGGTCCTGGAGGGCAGAATGTTAACAAAGGTACAGGCCCGGCAGTGTTCTGGGATCGGGGTGTGAGAGGGAACTCTGCATTCACATTCCTCTGGAATAAAGGGTTTTCTGCAGCAGCACACACACCTCCCGCTTATAATAATCCTTTTGAGCCTTCTGAATGTGGCCATTTGTCTGGTGCTCACTGTAGGTTGTTGCTAAGGCTAGGATTGGCTTTTGAGGATAAACAAAGAGAACTCCAGCATGAGCTGGCAGCCTGCTTGAATCCACAAAGAACACGTTTCCTTTGCTCTGTGAAACCCATCCCCCGCTCTTTTCAGAGTCCTGTAAGATTTGTGAGAAACCCTGGACATTTGGATACCACAAGTCTAGTTTTGTCCCAGAAAGATTAGCCTTGTAGGCTGTTCCATGGCTAGCTTTGACACAGGCTAGAATGTCCTGGCTAGATAGTTGTCTTGGCTTCAGGACTCTCCCTGAAGGCCTGGACACTATGGCTTCTGAAGAGTCTCATGGTCCCTGCTCCTTCCTCCCTATCCACAGTGAATTCCAAGGCTGAAGTCAGGTTTCACTTGGCCAGTGCAGACTGGATCGCTGAGCCTGTGCGCCAGAAGATTGCTCTCAAGGTACTCACCCCTTTCTGCCCCTGCAGATCCCAGGGTGGGGACAGGCTTATGGGCTTTGTGGTGTTCCTCATTTTCCTCCTTGGCAGCATAAAAACAAGATCAACAAGGCAGGAGAGCTGGTACTTACCTCCGAGATCAGTCGCTACCAGTTCCGGAATCTGGCGGAGTGCCTACAGAAAATTCGAGACATGATTGCTGAGGCCAACCAAATGCCCAAGGAGCCATCCAAGGAAGACGCTCAGCTCCAGAGACTCAGGTACAGATGGGCAGGTGAGAGAAGGCAGGGGAGATGGAGTCCAGGAGCTCCCAGCATGGCAGTGGGGAAGCTGCAGAGAGGAGCAAGGTGCCAACCCAGGCCCAGCTGCACATCTGGCTCCTGCTGCCCGGGCTGCTCTGCTCGCCCTCAGCTTCCAGCCTTGAAAAGCCCTGATTGCACATCTGGGCCTCATTGCCGTCTTTTGTTTTCAGGATAGAAAAGATGAATCGGGAAAGGCTGCGACAGAAGAGAATCAACTCTTCCATAAAGACGAGCAGGAGGGTGGCTATGGACTGAAGTCACCCCACACTGTCTGCAGAGACGAGTGTCATGCCGCTCTGCAGGGCTGCCACTCCAGGGGAGACTTCTCGCTAACTGGAGCCTGGCCAGAGCGTTGCTTAGGAGGGACGGCTACAGGGCATCCAGGCAGCTCACCCGGTTGCCCTCCTCGTGTATTTCTGGCTGCAATAAACTTCCAAGCACAGGAACCTCACCTCTCAGAGCTTTGTAGCAGGGCTCCAGCCTCTCAGCCTGGACCCTCACAGTTACTGCCTAGTGCTGGGCCAGCACCTGGGGCAGCAGAGGAGTGTGGGCTGGCCCTTGAGCAAACAGCCGGAAGGGCCAGGATACCTGAGCTGGCGTTTGAGCTGGACCCTCAAAACCACAAACTGAACACAGTGGGCAGCAAGGAAGCCAGAGATGCCAAATGGCAGGTTGTGCAGGAGACTTGGAAGGTGCACCTGGCAGGAAGGCATGTAAGAGCGTCAAAATCCATTGCGCTACATCCCCAGGCCAGAAGTTTGGGTTTACTGTTTACATGCTGAGTGGGTGGGCGTTTGTATGTGAGGGGTTGGAGAGCAGCTTGCAGTCACCTCTGTCCCACCAGGGGGCTGGAACCTCACCTGCCAAGCCATCTGGCTGGCCCTGACTTTAGTTATAATGAGGGAGGCATGTCTGGTAATCAGAGGACAACTGTGGAAGTCGGTTTTCTTCCTCCACCATGTGGGTCCCAGGGGCCAATCGGGCTTGGCCACAGCGCTGTTCTTGCTGAGACATCTCACCAGTCCCTGCTGGTGTTTTTTATACCTCCCCCCGCCAATGTATTTATTTTTTAAAAGCAAGAATAAAGGCCAG
>NW_024543222.1:4642500-4707500 GCF_018167655.1 Microtus oregoni | reverse complement strand
GAGACATGGTTTCTCTGTATAGCTTTGGAGCCTGTCCTAGAACTCCACTGTAGACCAGGGTGGCCTCAAACTCACAGAGATTTGCCTGGCTCTGACTCCCGAGTGCCGGGATTAAAGGCGTGTGCCACCATCGCCCAGCTGCAGCCATTCCTTATGATTCCTACGACACTGTAACTGTCAACTTAATTCACCGTCTACCCTTCCTACTAATAAAAGTGGTCACTAAGAAGCTCCAGGATCTGGTCATAGCTGTGCACGTCTATAATCCCTGCACTTGGGAGGATGACGCAGGAGGATCACCAAGACTTTGAGGCCAACCAAGGCCACTCAGTGAACTTTACAAAAAATAAGAAAATTTTGGAGGAAAAAAACAAACAAAAAAAGGAAAACGGGCCCGCTACTTACATCCTCCTTCTCCTCACTGTCCACCAGGGCTGTGTACTTATCCTCGGGCACCGGGATCTTTAAGGCATTATACTACAAACAAGAACAAAGCAGTCACCCTCACACCAAGAGCCCACAGGCCTGGAAGCCTCTCCTCCTTATAGACCATATGAAAACACCCATCCCTTCCAAGCTCTGTCATTGTGGTGGGAAGGGGGTTGGACGGTCTCCCCAGCGCTGTCACTAGTCACCCAAAAAAAAAAACCTTCCATATTTCCTATCACAAGTGCTGGTTCCTCCTCTGAAAACATCACTGGACTGATAACAGCCACTTAGCACCTTGCGGCCTTAGAAATTTTTTTCACACAAAACCCAAGGGCTGACTGGCGGGAATGTCTGCATTATCAAAGTAGACATGGTCGTTAGCAGACTGTCTAGTGTTACAGCCCTGGCAGTGTATGCTACACTACATAGAGCAGGCCTTCCAGAAACATCTTCAAATGAATAAGCAAATGAACTTCAAATTTTGACATTTAATGTGTAAGCATCAAAAGAAGACAGATCACTGATGGGGCTGAGAAGATGGCCCGGAGGTTAAGTGCAATGGCTGCTCTTCCAGAGGACCCAGGTTCAATTCTCAGCACCCATACAGGAACTCACAACAGTCTGTGATTCCAGCTCCAGAGGGCCTGATGTCCTCACCAAGCCTCTGGCATCAGGCATGCGCCCAGAAATATATGCGAGCAAAACCCCAAACACACGAAACCAATTCTTTTAAGAGGAGAGAGCGACAGAAGGGCCAGAAAGTGAAAGAAGCTCATGAAAAGGAGGCAGGTAAGGGACTAAAAGGGAACTTGGGAGAAGGGCTAGCCCTGGCAGCCCTCTAGTTCCGGGAGCAAGGCTACCCTATCCTGCTGAGTAACTGGACCCTGATACTCTACGGGAGCCACACCCACTTTCCCCCACCCACAGGCCTCTGACCAATCAGAGCGTTAAGTTATCTGAAGGCTCACCTTCTTTTCAAAATCATCCACCAAGCCAGCCTTGGCCACATTGGCCTTGTAATAAGCCCAGTCAATCGCTGGTGGTTTCTCAGACAGACTCGCCAACCTGCTCATACAGAAAAGTAAAAGTCAGGACACATCCACGAGCAACAAACACGACTCACGCAACAATTGCCCTCGTCCTTATCTGGAGTTTCAGCACACTTTTCTCTGAAAGGCCACCCCAAAAATGACACCACAGATCATGTCAATTTCTTTATTCGGTAAGACGATTAGAGACGCCTAGGTTGTGCTGGCAAGACAGCTGGGTGGGTTTCGGCACTCAGTTGCTAAACCTGAGGACGTGTGGTCAACACCTGGGACTCACACGGTGGAGAAGGCAGAGGGCCAACATCCACACGTTTTCCTGTCGTGCACGTGTGCAGGTGTGCACTCACATACATGACAAACGCAGCAAATGTCAGAACACTGCTTCTCCGTGCAGTGACAGTATGGGGAGGCGTTTCTCACAACACACTGACCTTGTGTGGAGGGTCTCGTTCCAGGACTTCAGGGAGTTTGCAATTGCCTTTTGGTTTCGGGGTATGATCTCCACAAAAGACACCCAGTCAATGGTTTTTAGAGCAAGTTTACGCCCGGCCATCTTGGGATCCTAGAGAACAGAACAGGTCCAACTGAACGGTGCCTTTGGAGAACCCGGAGCAGAGCATTTGAGGGACACAAGCCTCTAAGAGACAGATCAGCATCATTTAAGCATTTGGTGGCCTACACAAGAGCTAAAGAAGTTAGGACTCGTGGATCAGTTGTCAGAACGCTTGCCGAGCACGGACAAAGCCCTGGGTTCCATCTCCAGCACCTCATAGGTTCAGTCATCCTTAGTTACACAGTGAGTTCAAGGCCACCCTGAGATACATGATAGCCTGCCTCAATAAATCATAAATGGGCAGCTGAGTTTCTCAGTTCAGGCTGGAAACACAGAATATAAACATGTTTTCTCCTAGTCGGCAACCATTCCTCTATCCCAACCCTTTGCCCTTAGAAACCCAGTTCTACTTTTTGCTCTCCATGTGTCTTTGCAAACATTGCTGAAGGACATCTATACCCCAAAGTTAATAACAATTGTGATTTAGCCACTGATTCTCCACCATACAGACATCTGACAGAGAAAATTGGACAAAGCTTCAAAAAGAGCAGACAAAAACTGGGGGAAAGAGCTGTTAAAATATAACGTCAAACTGTGGGCATCAGTTTGCCCGAGTTTTACACAGACGTCAGGGGCTCGCAGCCCTTCCATATTCGTGTCCTACTGCCCACAGCACACACGCCTTGCATTTTCAGAGGCATTTTTACACAAATGACAGTGAGAGAAGTGACTGCAGCTATCTTTACACCAAAACAAGACAAAATACAGGAAATCACTGCAATCAGAGGGCTGCGAAGTGGAAACCGTGTGTACAAGCTGAGTGGATTCCAGGCGATGTGGGGGATACCTTAACGATCAAAGTTGTCAAATGCCAGTCCCCTCCCTCCCTCCTATAACATCTTCCATCTCTAGGAGGAGGGAGGTTAAGGCAGCTGTCAGGTGAACTGAAGATGGCAGAGAACGCGTGTGTTTTCCTAGGCACGAGGGGACCGCAAGAGCAGACTTTATTGTCCGGTTAATCTCTTGCGCCTAGAACAGATCATGAGAATAGGGATTGACCAGTGGCTATTCGACCAGCCGGCAAACGAACTTGAGAAACCGCAGTATCACCCGTACTGGCATCGCAGAACACGCCACAGGAAGGGGAGAACGTAGCTGCAGCCTACCAGGTGTCCTGTCCCTTCAGAAAGCATTCGCTATGGCTATGGGATGGTTCCCTAGCCCATAAACTGCCCTCCTGAGTTCGCCACAGTGTGAGACACGGTTTGGGGCAACATCTAAATCAATGGTGATTGGCCAAGTCATAGCCAGGCCCCTGCCTCGCCCTGCAGCGAAGGTGAGCAGGGCAAAGCAGTGACCTCGGGCGCTCGGCCCGCGGGAGGGACAGCTCGAAGGCCCGACGTCCTCCGTGGAGGTAGAACGAGCGTCAGAGAGAGGTCTGGGAGCAGCTAAGGCAGGAGAGCCCGTGGAGAACGGACCCAAAACCGCGAACTCCACTCACCTTCACCGACCCCGGCGGTGCGCGGTCTCCAGCAGCAAGGGACGGAAGTGGATCGCCGGAAGTTCTCCCTTCGGCGAATCCGAAAGCGCCATGGACGGGCCTTGTCTTACACCTTAGCCAATAAGCACGCAGCCAGGTTGAGGAAGTCCCGCCCCCATGGGCGGGCGCAGCGCCTGCGTATCGGGGTCCCTGCTGGTTGGGGGCGCTCCCGTCCCTCTCCCCTGCCCCACCCCCGCCGATGGGCCGGCCCGGCTCTCCCTCCCGAGGAATGGGCCGGCCCGGTGGCGGGCGGGCAGCGGCGGCCCAAGATGGCGGAGCTGCAGCTGGACCCGGCTATGGCGGGGCTGGGAGGGGGTGGCGGGAGTGCGGTGGGCGACGGGGGCAGCTCGGGCCGCGGACCCCCCAGCCCTCGCCCGGCCGGCCCCACGCCCCGCGGACACGGCCGCCAGAGCGCCGCCGTCGCGCAGACGTTGGAGCCAGGGCCCGGACCTCCGGAGCGGGCAGGGGGCGGTGGGGCGGCCCGCTGGGTTCGGCTCAACGTGGGCGGCACCTACTTCGTGACCACCAGGCAGACCCTAGGCCGGGAGCCCAAGTCCTTCCTCTGCCGCCTGTGCTGCCAGGAGGACCCGGAGCTGGACTCGGACAAGGTGCGCCCCGCCCTCGGGCGCGCCCCCGGGCTGTGGGACCCCCCTCCAGGCTGGTGTTCGGGTCTCTGGGACGCGTTTCCCTCCAGCAGAACCTGCAAACCCGCGCTCGAGTCCACTTTTGCCCCCCGGGTTGGCACCTGCGGCCTCAGAAGGAGCTCCCCTCCCTATTCTCCCCATCTTCGGGCACACTCCAGCATCCCTCTGCACCCCGCCCTTTGCTCAGCAACTCCTTCCAGGCGCCGTCCACCTGTACCCACGGGAGCCCCCTGAGTACTCCCCTCATGTTCGCTGCCTCTCCCGAGGACCCCACCTTCTCATATCTGCACGAGTTTTTCCCCTGGCTCCCGTGCAGCCCCCGTTACTGGTGCCAGATGCCTTCAGAACTGGGTCAGGGTGAACGACCACAGCTTTGTCACTCTCCCAGGACAAAGTGATAGTAAACTTGGGGCTTAACGACAGGTAGCGTCCACCGCCGTCCACCGCTGAAGGCTGCAGGAGGTGCTTCCTGGCGGTGTTACACGGCTTTCCTAAAATCCTGGTCCCAGAACTTGTATGCGGGAACAGTCGCTGTTTCGGTACATTTTTAGAAGTAAATGAATTCCTTGGAAAGATGGTTGCTTTTGCCATGCAAATCTAGACCGGCCAGTTAGGACTCAGCAAATGAGTAGACTGGGAAATTCTGTTTGACAAGGTGGAGGGTTGAGGGGTGGCAAGTCATGTCATTCATTTCCAGTTTGAAGTGTGACTTTTGCGGGTTTGTCTTTGAGTCTCAGATGCATTGGCTGTAGCTTACATGGCCTTCTATGCCATAGAGCCACTCCCGTGGTTAACAGAGTTAGACTTGGCATAAACACGGAACAGTTTCATCTGTTCTCCGATACCAAATTGATGGGAACCTAAACCATCCTGACTAAAGGCTCCTGGTTATAGGGAGTTATTTTTATATACCCTAAATCTTCCTTATGGCCACACAAGCCAGTTTCTTGGTTTTTTTTTTTTTTTTTTTTTTTTTTTTTTTTTTTTTTTTTTTCTGTAAAGATGAGTAGGATTAAAGCTGCCCAGAGCCAAGTCCTGGCAGTACCACGCTTCCTCTGGGCACAGAATAGGGTGTGTGAGATTACAGCTGGCAGTGCGGACTCCCACTGGTGTTGGCCTTGGGCTCAGGAGAGTTGCCAACAGAAAGGAGGTTTTCTTAGAGTTAGGAATGTAGTCCAAGGGCGTTGAAGAAGCAAAATAGTCAGCACACTCAGCTGTGGTCTTTCCTTCAGTCCTTCATTAGTAACTGCTATCCTGCAGGAAATCAAAGGCTATTATGTCTGCCCAGCAGATAAAGGCCTAGCGACAGGGATGACTGTGCACCCGTGACAGCCGACCTGAAATTATCTAAAGCCAGCCTTCTGGCCAGTAGCGTAATGTACGCAAAACAGCCTCACTTTAAGAAAACAAAACAAAGCTGGGGTTAAAGGATGGACCACCATGCCGGACGGCCGTTTCCTAGCCCACAGGATGAATATTGCCTGAGTGCGCTGACAGAGTGGGAGGAAGGGCGGTTTAGGAAGGATTCCTAATAGGTTCACAGTGCCTGATTGTGCTTGGTTGACAGGATGAGACTGGAGCGTATCTGATTGACAGAGACCCCACCTACTTTGGTCCCATCCTAAACTACCTCCGACATGGAAAGCTCATCATTACCAAGGAGTTGGCGGAAGAAGGTAAGGAGACCTCACTGGGCGGCTCCATACTTCCAGCCCCTTCGAGCTGCTCCGCAGACTTGAGTTTGTCTGGGGTCCCCACTGGACTGTGCAGGTGTAACACCATCGGAGGAGTAAGCAGGACACCTCCAGCTCCTGGGGCTTGTCCTCCCGAGGCTTGTCCTCCGAGCCTGGAGGAGGCCACGCTGGGCTCTGTTCAGCTGCCGTAGTGGGAACCTGGGTTTCTCTGGTTTGCGGGTTGCTTTAGGCTTTTGAACCTGCAGAACTGATTTTATTCACTGGCAGTGATCGCCCGTAGCCTGAAGCACCACATCGCTGGCAGTCAGTTATTTTTATTTTCTCATTTTCCTTTGGATTTGCAAAAATAATATTAATAAAGGTCTGACCTCATTTCTTTAAGGCTCTGGTCTCATGCTTCCCTGCGAAGCTGTGCAGCTGACCTAATTCATTGTCAGCTGGGTCTCCAGCTGCCGTGTCTGCTTTGTAGGGCATTCGGATTGTGAGTGGGTCTAGTCCTCCGTGTAGAGGCCTATCTGTTCTCTCTGGAGGCATTCAGGGAAGTTTGGGGTCCTTTCCTAAATCCAGGACCCCGGATCTAAACCCTCTGGATAGGAAAGCTTGTAATGGCAAACTGCTTCATTAACGAGGATGGTGGTCAGTAACCAGAGGAACTGTGAGTTCTTGCTCATTCTTTCTTTCTCCCTAAAGGGAGTCTATAAATGACCTTAAAAAAAAAAAAAGAAAGAAAGAAAGAAAAAGAAAAAAAACTAGCACTCAGGAGGTAGAGGAAGGTGGATCCCTTTGAGTTTGAGGCCAGCCTGGTAAACAGAGCAAGTTCCAGGACAGCCACAGCTACACAGAGAAAACCTGTCTCGAAATAAACTTTAAAAAAAAGAAGAAAAAGAGTTATTTCAGATCCATACTTAAGTAATAGGAAATGTGTAATGACTCCATGTGCTGGTTATCCTATCAAACAACTAGTAATAGGAAATGTGTAGTGATTACATGTGCTGGTTATCCTATCAAACAACTAGTAATAGGAAATGTGTAATGACTCCGTGTGCTGGTTATCCTGTCAAACAACTAGTAATAGGAAATGTGTAGTGATTCCATGTGCTGGTTATCCTATCAAACAACTAGTAATAGGAAATGTGTAGTGACTCCGTGTGGCTGGTTATCCTATCAAACAACTAGTAATAGGAAATGTGTAATGACTCCGTGTGCTGGTTATTCTATCAACTACTCCTTCACAGTTTGTTTGGTTGGTTGGTTGGATTTTGCTTTGTTGTTTTGTTTTTTGAGACAGAGTTTCTCTGTAGCTTTGGTGCACCACTACCACCTGGCTTACAGTCTTTTATGTCTTTAATAAAAGCCACTTTATGTTGAGCAAGCAAGGTTGGCTCAGCAGCTGACAGTTCTTATTGCCAGACCTGATAACCTGAGTTCAATCCCTGGTACCCACATGGTGGAAGGAGAGAATCGGTTTACAGCAGATGGTGCTCTGACCTCCATGTTCATGCCCCTCCCACCCATGCTTACAAATGGATGAGTATGGTTTTGTTTGCTTTCTGAGATAGTTTCAGTGTGCCGTCCTGCTGACCTGGAACACAGACATTCATCTGCCTCCCTTGGGACTAAAGGATGCCCACCACACTTGACAAAAGTAAATAACGGTTAAAAAGTAATTTTAAAAACAATTATAGGCAGGCAGTGGTAGTGCATCCTTTAATCCCAGCACTCGGGAAGCAGAAACAGGTGGGTCTCTGTGAGTTCAGGATAGCCTGGTCTACAAAGTGAGTTCTAGGATAACCAGGGCTACACAGAGAAACCTTGTTTTGAGGGTGGGGAAAACAAACAAACAACAACAACAACAAAAACACTATATTTTAAAATAGTTTTGGACTTAAAGAAAAAGGCATGAATAATAGGAAGTTCGCTTTACCAAGATTCACCAGTTTGGGACATTTTTTTAAAATTATGTTTTCTTTTATCACTAAATTTTGTTTCCTCCTTTCAGTCATCCCTACTTCCTTCCTCTTCTTCCTTATTCTCCTGAGAGTTCTCTAAAATGTTGGGGAATAGATTGCAGATTTCATCCCATAGTAATCCCTGTATTACTCTGAAAACAGGAACCTGGCGTAACCCTGCTTAACATCTTGGGAAATTTAATATTGATCTGCATCTTCTTTCCGGTTTATCAGTTGTGATAATGATCATTAGAATATTTTTCCTAGTGCAGGATTATATATTCCATAATTGTTCTGAGATCGTTGACTTTGATTACCATGAGAGGAGACATTGATTGCTCTCTCTCACACACACACACACACACCCTGGGGATCAAATCTTGCTGAGCAAGCATTCTGCCACTGCCTAGCCCTGGTGCTCTTTTAATTTTGCTCAGTTAATAATAATTATCCTGTTAAACCAGGTGTGGTGGCTCACGCCTTTAATCCCAGCACTCAGGAGGCAGAGGCCAATCTCTGAGTTCAAGGCCAGCCTGGTCCACAGAGTGAGTTCCAGGACAGCCAGGGATACACAGAGAAACCCTGTCTCAGAAAAAAAAAAAAAAGTCTCTTAAATTCTTAAGTTTCTATAAATGCACCTATCCACCAGCCCTTTTTAAGGAAAACAGGTAAACACTGCAAGGTCAGGTGTTACCCAGTATGACAGGTTACAGGAACTGGTGGCACGTGGGTAGTAACGAGCAGGTGCCAGGAGGAAGCAGGAGGGATAAGATGGGAGGCAAAGAAAATTCCTGTTTTATTTAGTTTATGGTCATGCCCTATATGGCAGAGCCAAATACCTTAAATTTCCTAGAATAAAAGGGAGATGAGATTTGTGTTTGAAAAATGTAATTCTTTTTTTGTTGGTCAGGGAAAGTGTGTCTCAAGACAAGGTTTCTCTGTGTAGCCCTGGCTGTCCTGGGACTCCCTTGTAGATCAGGTTGGCCTTGAACTCACAGAGATCTGCCTGCCTCTGCCTCCCTAGTGGTGCGCCACCAGCAGCAGTAGAATGTAGTTCTCTGCAAGTCTTTTCTTGCTGTTATCCCAGTGAGCTCACACATGTCTGACCGGTCTGGTCCTTGTTCCAGGTGTGCTGGAAGAAGCAGAGTTTTACAATATCGCATCTCTCGTGCGGCTGGTTAAGGAAAGGATACGAGACAATGAGAACAGAACTTCACAAGTAAGGTGTCTGGAACTGCTAGGGGCACAGCCTCTCCAGTGGTCTGTCGGTCAGTCGGTCTGTGTGTGTGTGTGTGTGTGTGTGTGTGTGTGTGTGTGTGTTATGAAAACAATGCCCTTCTCCTCAGCTAGAGGGCCACAATGGCTCAAAGTGAGGAAGCTGAGGAGATAGCAGAGGTAACAGAACAGCCCTACCCCTTAGGATAGAGAGTTACTGTTCACCAGGGGGTATTGGGATGGCCCCCGGCCAGTCTAGACCCACTGCTTTTTCTCAGCTTGTTGCCCAGCCTGGTCTCCTTCCCTAGTGCTGGGATTCCCAGGTCCAGCAGAGCCTGTTTGCTGATGGAGTATCTGCCTCCCTCAGTATGAGATCCCAGTCTCACTTGCTCCTCTTCTGTCCTGGGACCATCTTTAAGCTGTGATCACCTCACATCAGGTTTTGTAGGCTGCTTGCAAAAAATGTGTGAATTGTGCAGCTGAGAAGATGTCCAGCCTCTTTTTAAAATCACACTGTCTGGATTTTATATTACCTCAGTAGATGTGATAACAGAAATGCCTCCTGTTGAGGGGGGCAGGTGATAGAGCAGACTTAGCCTGCTTCCCATGTCATTCATCACGTGAGTGGGGAGCGACTGTCGTGTGTGAAGCCCTTGCATTTCTGTAACAGAAGGTCCTTGTAGAGCCCAGCAGAAGAGAATAGAGTCTGCCTTTCCTGTGTATAAGAAATGGCAACTCCAGATTTGAGCACCAGGCCGGTTGTGCTCCCCCGTGGCCACCTGTCTGAACGGCATAGTTGCTTCTTACCCCACCTGATCCCAGTGATGGCTCTTTTTTCCTTCATGTCATAGTCTTGGCTGTTAACACTGAAGGAAAGGCAGTCAGAACTGCTGAGCCGCTTTCCTCCGGGTATCTGCAGAGCTAGACTTATTCTGGCCCATGCTTAGAAGACTTCTTATTGATGTTCACAGGTAGATTTATACTTGAAACAGGAGCCTGTGTTCTCTAGTCTCTGCTGTCTTAACATTTCCAGGCATATTTTGCTTTGTAGATATTTAATAAATGGCTTAGGTGTGTCTGAAGTCTAGCTTTATCCCCAGTTTCCCACATTCTAAAACCAACTTGATTGCTTAGTAGGAATGTTGATGGTACCCTGAATTGCATAACCTGACACCACCCAGATCACAGAACCCGAGTGTTCTGCACTCGTTGCCATTAGTCGAGTCCTTGAGAACATCGAAGATTTCCATTTGATGGCAGCAATTAACTTAATTAGTCCTCTAGATTCTGAAGGCTTAGGACTCATACCCAGTTGGAAGCTTTTTTGTTCCAGGAATGTCAAGACCTTTTGATGTTGATTGATCTTTCGTCTGTCCTTTTTATGGAGTGAACTCTGAGAGAGGAGTTGGTATTAAGAGGCTCCATCTTCCTGTGTCCTCATGCTTCTAAGGTACTCTTGGCTGTGTAGATGTCCAGATACACCTTCTTCAGTGGGCATACTGTCAGTTGTACATGGCAGGCATTCAGGCAGAGCCTAAGATGTGGGGGCCCTAAGCTGACACCTTCCGTGGTACTCTTCTGTCCCGTGTGTATATGGTAATCAGTCGTGGTTCTTTTCGTGGCTGACACCTTCCGCGATACTCTTTTTTTTTTTTTTTTTTTTTTTTTTGGTTTTTCAAGACAGGGTTTCTCTGTGGCTTTGGAGCCTGTCCTGGAACTAGCTCTTGTAGACCAGGCTGGTCTCGAACTCACAGAGATCCGCCTGTCTCTGCCTCCCGAGTGCTGGGATTAAAGGCGTGCGCCACCACTGCCCGGCTCCCGCGATACTCTTTTGTCCCATGTGTATATGGGTAATTAATCGTTCTTTCTGAAGCCCTGGAAAGCTGACTCTGAAAGAGAAAAAGAGATTAATGGCAACTTAGATACTAGGGACTTTGGCCAGTATCACAGATGTTTTGGGATGCTCTGAATTTTGTATACAAGCCTGATTGTTTCTAAAATGTGTGCGTAGATTTATGGAGAGAACCAAAGGGAATTGTCAGGGGAACCGTGTCTGTGTCTTCAGAGAAGGGCATGTTCCTTCTTAGGACTGTGCAGTGGTTGTTCTCGTGTCAATCATTTGTCTGTGTGTTTGTTTGTTATTGGTTGTTTTGAGACAGGGTTTCTCTTTTTAGCCCCGGCTGTCCTAGAACTCGCTCTATAGACCAGGCTGGCCTCAAACTCAGAGGTCCCTGCCTCTGCCTCTTGAGTGCTAGGATTAAAGGCATGCGCCAGCATCACCAGGCTTACCGTTTTGTCTTTTAAGGTGCCTGGCGTGGAGCCCAGGACCTCACAAATACTAGACGGTGACTGCTGCTGAGCCGCACTCTCAGTCCCAAAAGACACTTTTTTGTTTCTGTGTTTCGACATGCAGCCTCTTTGTGCAGTCCCAGCCGGCCCGGACTCTCAGTCCTCCAGCTTTAGCCTTCTGAGTGCTCAGATTACAAATGTGCTCCAGGCCTACCACAGCTACTCGGAAATCCTAAGGGGTCGGGAAGCTCTGCCAGGAATGCAGACAAATCAGTAAATGTTTCTTTTCTGTTATCCCACACCTCTGTAACCAGAGTGCACTGCTAAACATTGCCAGCTTCCTGGTAGCATCAGCAAAGGGGAACCTAATGAGTGTTTGTACAGTATGTGTTTTCTCCTTGATATGATAATACATTAATATGCAGTTGCCAGTGTCAGGTAGCATACCGTAATCCCAGCACATGGGAAACTGAGGCAGGGGCAAAATCAGGAGCCTGCAACCAGGTTGGGATAAATAGTGTGTTCCAGGACATCTTGAACAAATTTGTGAGGCATGGTGGTGTGTGCCATTATCACAGCACCTGGAAGGCGGAGGAAGATGGGTCTGAGTTCAAGGCCAGTCTGCTATACATAATGGACAGGAAAGGACAAGACAGGGTACCTAGGACTACATAGTAAGAGCCTTTCTTGAGAAGAGAAAGGCTGAGGCTGAGCAGATGGCTCAGTGGTTAGAGTGCATGTGGCAAAGGACTGAAGTTGGTCCCAGCACCTGTGTGGGTGGCTCACAGCCACCTGTAACTTCAGCTCCAAGGGAGCCCACATCTTCCTTTGGCTTCCATGGGCACCCAGAAACACATGGTATACATATACATAAATTTATCTTTTAATTTCAAAAAGGTCATTCCCATAATCATTTATACCCAGTACAAAGCACCAAAATATGGTGTGCATTTTAGCATCCAAATCACATAGAAAACACTTAGAGGGGCTGGAGAGATGGCTCAGCAGTTAAGAGCACTGGCTGCTCTTCCAAAGGACCCAGGTTCAATTCGTAGCACCCACATAGCAGCTCACACCTGTCTGTGGTTCCCATTCCAAGGGATCCAACATCCTCATACAGAATATATAGGCAAAACACAAGTGCACATTAAATAAATAAATCTTAAAAAAAAAAAAAAGAAAGAAAAGGGCTGGAGAGATGGCTCAGTGGTTAAGAGTACTGACTGCTCTTCCAGAGGACCCAGGTTCAATTCCCAGCACCCACACGGCAACTCACAACTGTCTGAAGATCCAGTTGCAGGGGATCTGACACCTTCACACCAATGCACATAAAATAAAGTTAAAAAAGAAAAGAAAACACTTAGAAACCACGTGACTCTCCTGCTCGGAGTGACTGGGGAGAGCACAGCTGCACACACAACTGTCCTCCAGAGCTCAGGGTTATTGGACGCATCGATTCGTGTCCTTGGGGCTTTCTGTTCCTATAGCTGATGAGTTCTCACTGAACCCACAGTTGTTTGGAGAGAGAGGTAGTGGGTGGTCCGAGGCAGCTGCGGGTGGTGGGGTCCTGGTGGGGTCCCTGTGTTGCTGTCCTAGCCTGCCTGTTGTTGCAGGGCCCCGTGAAGCACGTGTACAGGGTCCTGCAATGTCAAGAGGAAGAGCTCACCCAGATGGTCTCCACCATGTCTGACGGCTGGAAATTCGAACAGGTATATTTCTCAAAGAGCAGTGGCCCCAGCCCTCCTGCCAGGGAGCCATAACCAGCCAGTCAGTAGCCCTGGGAGTGGGAAACCATTTCAGGATTAGGAAAGAGCTCCTTGGTGTATGTCAGCAGCACGTGCTGGTTATGAGGGGCTGGGAGGAGGGTCATGTTTCTGGTTTCACATCCAGAGTCTGAATTCACAGTGCCCAGGGTCATGGAGTACAGACCCCAAGCACCTCTGTTTGCCTTCCTTTCCTCGCCTTCCCTTCTCCAATGCCCTGCTGACTTCATTCGTGAGCCTTAAAAGAGGGCTGACTTCAACAGGAGCTTACAGTTCCGGTGTGTGGCCCTCAGGTGTGCTAGGAGGGGACCAGACACAGGCGTGCCCCAGGGTCATTTCCCAGCGCATCTTTGGCTTTATGCTTAGAATAGAGGTTATGAAAACAGTCCCTGGGACCTGAATTTTGCCATTTCTTCCATTAGATGGCAGCCTAGCTCATTTTCTGCTGCCTCAGCTCACCAGAATGAGATTTTGTGTGGAGTTGAGAGGCAGCTGAACTGTTCCAGAAGCTCCCTTACAGAGCGCAGGCTGCAGCTTGTCTAAGCACTGTGGGCTCATAGCTGGAGGCAGAACCAGCCCTGTCACATGGGTCCAGGGCATATTGTCACAGCTCTTTTCTCTGATACATAATCTGTTCTCTGCCAAGGTAGTGGATAAGTTTTAAATGTTATCTGTTAGTGTTGTCATAGTCCTGAACCACAGCCTCTCACCGTCTAGGCAGGTGCCCTCTAGTCCTCATATGGACTCTTGCTAATGTCCTGGAGGAGGGGGAGGTCTGTTCTTACTGCCTCCAAGGTGTGGATGAAGAAGTGGGTGTTGGTGCCCAGACTTGTCCCAGCTTCAGGCCTTGCACTTATGAGGTCACATTTGTTCTCTGCCAAGTTTCTCCGTGTGCAGATTTCCAATTTAGAGTTATATGCTGAATTTGTTTCCCCAAAAGGGTTAAAATACCATGGCATGCTGACACGGGGTGACCGTGTTGATGCTCCTGATGCCTCTGGGCTGCTGAGGACAGAAGGGAACTCGGACTTTTCTTCTCCATCGGGACACCTGGGTTAGGATCCACTTACTCCCCTGGACCATGGTTGCCCCCTTGGAAGCATAAAACTGCATAGTCCAGTTGAGGGGGGTGGGACTCGTGTGGTAGTGGGGTGCATTTTTCCTTGGTTTCATAGTTGTTTTTTTTTTAATTTTGTTTTGTTTTCTTTTGAGATAAGGTCTTACTAAATAACTCTGGCTTCCCTGAAACTATGTAGACTAGGCTAGCCTTGAACTCAAGGGAAATCTGCTTAACTCTGCACCCCAAGTTCCCAAGTGCTGGGATTAAAGCTGTACGACACCACACCTGTCCCGGAACTTGAGTGTTTTAGTTAAGCCCCTGCTCACAGGGGTGTACAGTCACCGCCCTCCTGTTTTGTCAGCTGATCAGCATTGGCTCCTCCTATAACTATGGAAATGAAGATCAGGCAGAATTCCTCTGTGTTGTCTCCAGAGAACTAAATAATTCTACCAACGGCATCGTCATAGAGCCAAGCGAAAAGGCCAAGGTAAGACATGGCTTCCCCAGCTGCCGTGTGCCACCTTTGTGCCCAGCCTCTCCCCAGCTTTGCCTGAGCTGCCATTGGCTCATTCCACTCTCCCAACTACCAGTTTTCTCCCATGCTCTCTTGGATGCTGGATTTAAATCAGGATTTGTAGGGCCTTGGGAGGTAGTGAGCATAGCCAAATCGGTGAGCTCCGGTGTCAGTGAGAGACCTTGTCTCCAAACAGAAAACCAGATGAGCTGGAGAGTGATAGAGCAAGATGCCCAGATGGGCCTCTGGCTGCCACACCAACGCGCACACCCACAGACACACATTTGTGCCACACCAACGCGCACACCCACACACACATTTGTACCACACCAACACACACCCCCACAGACACACACATTTGTACCACACCAATACACACCCACAGACACACACATTTGTACCACACCAACACACCCCCCCACAGACACACACATTTGTGCCACACCAACACGCACACCCACAGACACGTTTATGCCAATGCACATGCAGTCAGTCAGGATTCATGATCAGTGGTGGGAACTGCTGGACAAGGGCAGTTTCTGCATCCCGTCAGTATGATAAAGACGCTGGGTTTGCACTAATGGCACGTCTCAGTGTTGCTAGCCTCAATCAGGTAGCGTCTGCCTTGCTCCTTGACAAACCATTATTCCCTTCTCTTCCCCAACTGTGCCCCACAAACACACATTACACACTGTGGAGAACCTGAGCTTGTGACCGTGAACTGCTTTCTTTAACTTAGAAGACTTTGTTTCCACAGCACAGTGCCTCTGTCCACAACAACCTTGCCGTATTTGGCAGGACAGCTCTTTGCATTCAGGCACTCAGTGAGGTTGAGGCGCCGAGCCTGCCTTGGCCACATGGGCTGACAGCAGAATGTGAGCTGCCCACAGGGCCACAGAAAGCAGCTGCAGGATTTTGAAATTTTAAGATTGTTATTATGATGTCTAGCTTACTTCACTGACATCAGCTGTATCCTGCCTGTGTTTCAGTCCCCACACACTCCATGCTGGTGCTGGAGAACCAGCCTGGCCCTCGGGGCTTCCCTTCCCTCAGCAGTTGCTCATCCATCTTCTGCCATCTTCCACTTTTAGATTCTTCAGGAGAGAGGCTCTCGGATGTAAGCAGAGAATCTGAAGTTCCAGAACCCTGAAGGCAAGAGAGCAATCGGCCGAGCAGCTCTGGAGGGAAATCTTGCACCTGTACAGTAACTGAGCTACTGCAAAGTGAAGCTGCACCTGGTCCCGGAGAAGAGGTGTCCACCCAAACCAGAGGAGCCCCGCCCGCCTCTGACGAAGACAGTGTGCCTCTGGCCACACGGCCCCTTTTCAGAAACCTGCTTTTGTTTCCTAGCCAGTGTTATGACAGACCTCCACAGTAGCATCTGGGATGGGGAACTGGGGAAAAGGAGGAGGGTCTAGTTCCTGTAAACCATCTAGACGCCAAGGAAGCTAGAGCAGAGGAAGGAGGCTGGTCCTGACCTGGGCCCTGGTCTCAGCCTGCCTGTGCTGTGATGGACGTTGGCAGCTGCCGTGACCATTCTTCCTTGACTTAGGCATTCTTTGAGGTTGGCAGAGGTGCAAAAGATTCCAGCCTTAGTGCATTGAATCGAGGTTTTGGGTACAGAGTAGAGTTGCCGGAGGACCCACAATCCTATGAACCGAGCCTCAGGGCAGGAGGATGAGGTGTCCTGTGCTGTGCTTGGAGGGCGGTGGTAGCTGTTCTGGTTCTGAGCACTGCCCTGTCCCCACGAGTGGCTTCACCTGGTGTCTGTCCCTCCGTGGGGCCCCACGTGGCCCAGCCTCACGCAGGAGGTTAAAGGCTGCGGCATCCTAAGCAGCGCTGGACAGATGACGGTATTAAGTTGCTGCAGTTGCCTCTGCAGCCTTTTCTTACCTGGTTGGCCCCGTCTTCCTCCCCCAGCTTCTTGAACTGAACCAAAGAGAAAGGACTTTGTGGACCCTCTGTATGGCTTGGGGTGAGGAAGGCTGTTTCTGTGGAAGCTGCCAAATGAGTCATATTGTCATAGTAAAAGTGCTGGTGTTTTGTGATCGTCTCTTGAACATGCACTGACTGATATAGGTGATACTGTGTCTCCTTGATTTCTAACCGTGGCAAAGCAGCCGTGTGTGTGTGTTTACATGCAAGGTGGCAATCCATGTACTCCTTCATCTCCGACCTTCCCACACACACACACACACACACACATACATACACACTTACTCTTGGGCATGCAATGTTGTCAAGCATTTGCAGTGTTGTCTGAGCCTTGGAATCTAAGCATTCATGGAAGACCAGGGTCTCCTTTGTCTTTCCTAGACAACTCTGAACTGTGACATGTACAAAACAGGGAATGCTGCCTCAGGATTTACCCAGACCCAGCAGCCATGGGCGCTTT
The DNA here is from genome assembly GCF_018167655.1 of Microtus oregoni. Classification (NCBI taxonomy): domain Eukaryota; kingdom Metazoa; phylum Chordata; class Mammalia; order Rodentia; family Cricetidae; genus Microtus; species Microtus oregoni. The sequence continues at coordinate 4,690,406 of NW_024543222.1, read as the reverse complement.
CAGCACCAAGACTCTCTGCATTCACCATGTGCGGTGGCCCATGCCTTTCATCCAAACATCTAGGAGGCAGAGGCAGGTGGATCTGTCAGTTCCATATCCTATAGCTCAGCTATTTACCAGGGGTGTGAGGGTAGTGACTTCTAGGAGGGTGACATTCTGTGTCCATGTCACTAGATAAATAAAGTCCTACTTGGATTATTTAAAAAATTCTTAACATCAGGAACTACCAGATTGCACATAGTAAGGCTGGATAGAACTTGCTTGCTACTTGTCTTTTATTTATGGGGGAATCACTCATTCCATGGAACCCATGTGAGGTCATAGGACCTACAGGAATCAGCTCTCTGCTTCCACCAATAAGGTTCTGAGAATCAAACTCAGGTCTTCAGGCTTGGCTGCAAGGCCTTTACACTCTGAGCCGCCTCAGCAGCCCACAAGTAGAGCGAGCTTGCTTGCTTGCTTGCTTTGTTTTTTAAACAATTCTTTAGTTTACTTTTTTCCTTTTTTTTGTTTGTTTTGTTTTTTAAGACAGTTTCTCTGTGCAACAGCCCACCTGTGGAAGGTCCAGGTCCTTCCTTCTGGGCTGAGCTGCATCCAGCAGGATGAGGGGAGGAGAGGGCACTGGGTTAGTTACACAGAGGCTGGCTCAGTTGTGGCACATGACCATTGCCAAATCTGTTATTAAAGGACCGGGGAACAGTGGATGTGATTGACACTTATCTGACAGTGACCTGGGCCGTGTCAGGTGCTCTGGATCCAGCTGCTGTCGTCTCTCTCGGTATCTCAAGCAGGAAGGGTTTGCAATCCTCAGCCCTGCACCAGGCTGATCACACAAACTGGTGTCATCAGGGGAGACGCCTTGGCAGTGTGGGCGAACTTCCCCGAGACAGAACTCTGAGGGGACGGGTTTAGAAAGGTTCTCGTGGCAACAGGAGTCTGAGAAGTGGTGAGGAACAGAAAACAAACAGTAAACTAAGTGATGGCAGGCAGATCCAAAGAGATGTGACATTTTGCTGGGGACATGGCCGGCTCCCAGCGGGAGAGACAAACCATCTTGCTTCTCAGCAGAGCCTTGCTTCTGTGAGGCATGCAGGGTGGGCTTTTAAACAGGCAGTGGTGGAATAGAGGAAACCCCAGTGGGGAGACGGCAGATACCAAGGTACTGATAGTCCAGGCCCAGACTGATTGGTCAGCTGCAGCCACAGAAAGGCCGCTATACCTGGAGGCCATGGGGGGGGGTCGCTATACCTGGAGGCCATGGGGGGGTTGCTATACCTGGAGGCCATGGGGGGTCGCTATACCTGGAGTCCATGGGGGGGGGGGGTCGCTATACCTGGAGGCCGTGGGGGGTCGCTATACCTGGAGGCCGTGGGGGGGTCGCTATACCTGGAGGCCATGGGGGGTCGCTTTACCTGGAGGCCATGGGGGGTCGCTTTACCTGGAGGCCGTGGGGGGTCGCTATACCTGGAGGCCGTGGAGGGTCGCTTTACCTGGAGGCCGTGGGGGGGTCGCTATACCTGGAGGCCATGGGGGGTCGCTTTACCTGGAGGCCATGGGGGGGTCGCTATACCTGGAGGCCATGGGGGGTCGCTATACCTGGAGGCCATGGGGGGTCGTTACTGCATTCCATCATTATTAGTAAAGCATGTCCAGAGTCCACCTGTTAACGCCTGGTTGGCTCCTTACCACATGGTGGATACCTGGCAGTTTCTTCTCAGTAATTAGGGCAAGGGTGAGCAATGTCAGGGGCTCAGCACATCCTTGGAGTCAGAGGCCTACTTCTTGCTGGGTCTTTTCTGCAGTCTGTCATGACTGCCAAAGCAGCGGTGGGGAGGTGGGAGTTGGGAAGGGGGTTGTGGGGGTAGGGGTAAGGTGAGGGTCTGGACCCTTCAAAACCTAGTTCCTCACACACACTGGCTAAGTCCTTGTGCATACACTCCCATCCCCTTGAATCTTTGTAATTATTTTGAGACAGAGTTTCACCATGTAGCCCAGGCTGTCCTGGAACTACTAGACCATGCTGGCCTTGAACTCGGAGATCTGCCCGCAACCACCTCCCGAGTGCTGGGATTAAAGGTTCCATGCTCTCCTGAATGTGTGTGTGTGTGCTTGTGCATGTCTGTGTATGGGGGCCGTTGGATCCCTGCAGCTGGAGTGACGGGCAGCTGCCTGATACGGGATCTGGGAACAAACCCAGGTCCTCTGAAGAGCAGTATGCGCTCTAAACCACAGAGCCATCTCTCTAGCCCCAGATTTTTCTTAGCAACTGGTATATACTTAATTTTATGTGCATGGGCGTTTTGCCTGCCTGTATGTCTGCACCCTGTGTATGCCTGGTGCCCAAGGAAGACAGAAGGAGGAATCAGATCCACTGAAACTGGAGTTACATCCAGTTGTAAGGGTGCAGAGAGCCCAACCAGGTCCTGTGAAAAAGTAACCCATGCTCTGAAGTGCAAAGCCATCTCTCCAGCCCCTGGTTTTGGTTTTCTTGTTTGTTTCTTTCACTTAAAAAAAAAAAAATCTATAATGGAGGCAGGAGAGATGACCCAGGAGTTAAGATAAAGCATTGGTTGCTCTTGGATTGGACCTGTGTCTGATTCCCACCATCCACATGTGCCTCACAACCATCTGTAATCCCAGCTGCAGGGAATCTCATGTCCTCTTCTGGCCTCTCCAGGCACGTGGTACACAAAATTCATGCAGGCAAAACACCATTTTTAAAAACGTTAAAGAAGTCTATAGTTGTTGTTGACTTCTTTCCCCTTGGCAGGATTTCCCTTGTGGCTGAGGCTGGCTTGGAACCTGCAATCTTGTTTCTAGCCCCCTATTACAGAGTTTTGTTTATTTTAAAATTTACTATATATATATATATATATGTATATATATACACACACACACACACATGAATGTTTTGCTGCATGTATGTGGCATTCCTAGTGCCCTAAGAAGTCAGAAGAGGGAGTTGAATTCCCCGGAACTGGAATTATGGATGACTGTGAGCCATGTGGGTGCTGGGAATCGAACCCAGGTCCTCTACAAGAACAAATGCTCCCAACTACAAAGTCATCTCTCCAGCCGCCTACAGAGATTCAAAAAGTATAAGTAGCAAACAAAAAGCTAAAGCTGGGACCAGACAGATGGCTCAGGAGTTAAGAGCACTTGCTGCTCTTCCAAAGGACCCAAGTTCAGTTCCCAGCAACCACATGGCAGCTCAGAGTTGCCTGTAACTCCAGTTCCAAGGGATCTGATGCCTTCTTCCCTCTCTAGACACCAAGCACACACACACACACACACACACACACACACACACACATACGGCACACAGACATACGTACAAGCAAAATGTTTTAACACATAAAAATAAATGCAATCTTTTATTTTTAATGCCCTTGGAAAACAAAACAAAACCCCTAAGGCAGCCATGTCTGTCCACGCCTAGAGTGCCAGACATTGGAAACCGAGGCAGGATGACTCTGCCAGGTAAGACGGTGAAACATACTCTGGGGTTGGGGGTGAGGCGCTGGGCCCAGGACTGGCTTACCCCTACCTCCATCTACTTAGGAAGCTAAAGCAGAAGGATTGGGAATTGAGGCTGTCATAAGATTTGCCATGAGTTCAAGGCCAAACTGGGCAACTTCACCCTTTCACAAAGTAGAAACTAAAAAGAGTTCTGAGGAGATACCTCAGCTGATCAGGGCTTACCCAGCATGCACAGGGTCCCCGTTTCAAACCTCAATACCACGCTCTAACGGAACCTGACTTGATGCCTGCTGAGGAATGCAGCAGTAAAATTTTGTATTTTTGTAATTAAAGCATTGTGTTTCCATAAGAGCAGAACGACGTCATATGTACAGTCAAAACACTGCAGTTCACAACATGCAAGAGCATCCAGTCTGCGCAGAGGGGTGTGAGGCAGTGTTTGTGGTTCTGTGGTGACGACAGACCTCAAGCAGATGCGTGTGTGTGTGTGTGTGTGTGTGCGCGCATACAGACCTCAGACTGCACGTGGTGTGTGCGTGCAGCCTTCAGTGACGTTGCAGAAGGCAAGGCAGCTGCGTGCTGCCGTGAGGTCCTGAGTGCAGTCTGAATCTTTGGTCATCTTTGGGAGTCCAGAAACTTTTCAAGGCCCAGCATGCAAGAAGCTGGGTTCCAATATACACCAGGCCCTGGCTTTGACACCCTAAAGAAAAGAACCTCATTTGTCTCACAAAAGATTTCTGCGAAGAATTTGCATCAGACACCGTAATTAGGAGGAGCTGCTGATGCCCCCCTGAACCCCCACGATGAGGAAAGGCTGCCTTCTGTTCTCTGCTTCTGCGCAACAAGAGGAGTCAGGCTAGTGTTTGGAGGCAGATTAACAGTCCAAACTTCTTAGAGGCTTTTTCCCATGGGGTTCAGAAAGACAGGAAATAAGACTCAAGAGAAACCACTAACAGGGTGATGGCAGCCCTCTTCAGCTTCAGAATCTCCGATTTCTCCATCTCGATTTGTTTCAGGTTGGAAACAAAGCAAAAGCAGACAGAATCTCCCATCAAGATTGGACTTGGGACTAGCCTGGGGATGTAACTCTGTGGTACAGCATTTGCCCAGCATGTGGAAGGCCCAGGTTTGATCACCAGCATGAAGAAGAAGGAGAGGAGGAAAGGGGGATGCTGGGGAGATGGCTCAGTGGTTAGGAGCTTTTGCTGCTCTTGCAGAGGACCTGCGTTCAGTTTCCAACACACACGCGCACACACACACACACACACACACACACACACACAGTGACAATCATCTGTAACTTCAGTTCCAGGGCCTCTGACGCCCTCTCCTGAGCTCAGGAACTAGATGCATATGGTGCACATACACACATGCAGACAAAACACTCATTCCTAAAATCAAAACAAGTCTTTGAAGAAGAGGAGAGAGGAGGAAGAATACCCAAATGATGCTTGGATCTCACGTTAGGCCAAGAAGAGGCCTTGTCCTGTCACCTCATGAGAATCACACTCCAGAGAGGAGAAACAAGCTCCCAGGATGCTGCTGTGGCTCACTGACCGTTTCCCTCTTTGTTCAGAAATACGAGCAGACATTACATCAGCGGCAAGTGGTTCTAGCTGCCGGTAGCTCTTCTGCCCCGGAGCTGAGGATCCATCCACAGAGAAGCGAGATGCGTCGGCACTGCACAGCACTGCAGCCTGCCCCGTGGCACACCTGTGCCCTGATGACATCACAGGCAGGATGCAGGGGCTGGCTGCACCCAAATTATGACATCAGCAGTACTTGGGCCATCCTCAGAGAAAGGGCATCTGGGTAGGAAAACCATGAAACAACAAGCCCAGGGGGAGGAGAGAAGACGGCAGTCGTCAGCCCCCAGGTAGGACATGAGGGGACGTTCTCAGCAGCTGAGGAGTGAGGCTCGGTCCAGGTCCTGGTCTCTGACTCTATGGGTCCTTTTCCTTCTTGCCACAGGACAACAAACTCTCTGACTCTTGCTGCCATGCAGAAAGTCTCACGTAAGTTCAAATTTCTGACCTCCCCTCCCAAGGGCCAAGGAAGTGGTTTCTTCCCCACACCATCCTGTCCTTCGTTCTCTCACCATCTTACCCATCACCGGGGCTGAAACCAGGCAATACGATTTTCATGTCCACCCACGTGCAGGCTGGCTAATGACACAGCTCTGGCACCCCGTGGTCAGACAGCCACTTCTGAGAGACAAAGGATGTAAAAAGGAACGTGCCCATGGTGTAAAGAACATGTCCCTGCTGTGCAAGACCACGTCGCTGGTGTAAAGGCCACTGTCCCCACCCCCGCCATGCCTGGATTTTCTCTGTCTTCTCAGGACCAGTCCAGGACCAAGTTCCCCCACAGCTCTCTTCCCAGTCCTCCCGAGTGCCTCAAATCCAGCTCCTGGCCAGCAGCAACAGCAGCCAACGCATGCCGGAGGACCAAGTCCTCTGTCCCATTTGCCTGGAGGTTTTCCGAAATCCCGTCACCACCGCCTGTGGCCATAACTTCTGCATGAGTTGCCTCCAGAGTTTCTGGGACCACCTGGCTGCCATCGGGGAGACGTACTATTGCCCCCAGTGCAGAGAGACCTTTCCCACCAGGCCCCGCCTCTGCAAGAATGTCATTCTTGGGGAGATGGTGGCTTGCTTCACCCAGGCCAAGAGCCAGACCTCAGGGCCCCTGTGGAACCTGGCTGGCCCCACAGATGTGCCCTGTGACTTCTGCTCCCCGCAGAAGCTGAGGTCAGTTAAGTCATGCCTGCAATGCATGGCTTCCTTGTGTGAGAAGCACCTACGCAGCCACTTTGAGGACCAGGTGTTCCAGGACCACCAGCTCCTGGAGCCTGTGTGGGACCTCAAGAACCGCCTGTGCCGCAAACACCGCAAGCTCCGGCAGCTGTACTACCGCACCGAGGGCAGCTGCGTGTGCGGAACCTGCCTGCTGGAGGAGCACAAGAACCATGACTCCACCCCGCTGGAGGATGAACGGGCCCGTAAGGAGGTGAGGATGGGTCTGTCACGTTTCCCCGAGGAAAGTAACACAGCTCGGGCCAGGCTTTATGGCACCAGTTACTTGAGATTCGAAGGCAGGAGTTGGAGAGCCCAGGAAACGTAAGCGACATGAGAACCCAAAGACAATTAGGCAGGGCCTCCAAGGTGGCTCAGCGGGTAAAGATGCTTTCTACCCTGGTGATCTAAGTTCCGTCCTCAGGACCTACATTTTAGTGGAAGGAGAGCTGGTCGTGACTATACAAGTAATCCCACCATTTGGGAAATAAAGGCAGGTGGTTCTCTGTAAGATCAAGGCCAGCCTGTTCTACGTAGTTTCAGGACAGCCAGAGCTACGTAGTGAGACTCTGTTTTTGTTTTTTTTTTTTAAAGGTAATCTGTTGGGAGGCAAAGGTAGGCAGATCTCTGAGTCTGAAGCCAGCATGGTCTACAGAGCAAGTTCCAGGACAGCCAGGGATACACAGAGAAATCCTGTCTTGGAAAAAAAAGTGAAAGATGAGGGATGAGGGCCAGCATCCATATGTGAGCCTTGGCATGCTCACAGCCTCCCGCAATAATAATCATTTTTCTCAGGCAGTTGCTAACATGATGGGTCACGTTACAGAACAGGAAGGCATTAAGTTAGGTTACTAAGGAAGGGACAGAACTGCATGTCAGAAGTCTGTATCTGCGGAGAACAATGCGTGGTGAGGGGTAGGAAAGATTGCTTAGAGTGTCTGCCTCGGAGATGTAGCCAGGAAACGCCTGTGACTTGCTGCTCTCAAGAAGCCGTAGAAAGGGTGGCTGGAGAGATGGCTCGGCAGCTAAGAGCACTGGTTGCTCTTCTAGAGGACCTGGGTTTGGCTTCCAGCACCCACATGGCGGCTCACAATCAGTGTTTGTAACTCCAGATCCAGGGGACCAGAGCCCTCTTGGAAATGCACCAGGAAAAACACCCATGCACTGTAAAGTCATAGATAAAATGTTTCAAAAGGAAAGAAGTAGAAAGAAACATCTGTTGCTTCCTAACTCTTTACATTTTCTTTCTTTGGTTTTGTTTAAAGCAATCTTCCCCAGCCCTTCCCCATGTATAGTTCAGCAGAGGAAAACCCTGTGAGCACTTCATTAAACAACACTTCTAGGACCCCATGTGCTTCTGGTGTTCACTGCAGCCCCCAAGAGAGGTAGTGGATGCTCTAACAACTAGCACCGCTTCTAAGAAATTAACCTTCTTAGCAGGTGCTGTGGGAACGGGTTATTGTGGCTAGCCTGATCTACATAGGTAGTTTCAAGCCAGCGAGGGCTACATAGTGGGATCCCCATTTCAAGGGTCTAGAGAATGGCTCAGCAGTTAAGAGACCTGAGTTCTGTTCCCAATACCCTCATGGTGGTTTACAGCTTTAGTTCCAGGGGATCCGATACCCGTCTTCTACAGCCACAGCCACTAGGCACAACAGAGTACACAGACGTTACATCTGGGCAAAAACACCCATCCACATAAAAAGTAATGCTAATAAAACAAAAAACAAAAGCTGGGCATACCTGAAGTGCTAACACTTAAGTAGCTTAGGCAAGAGGACTCCAAGTTCAAGGTCAGCCTGGGCTACATAAAATCAACTCTGCTCCCCCAAAAGAAATCAGAATGTGGAGATGGCTCAGTAAATAAGGTGCTTGTTTTTATAGAACCTGAGTTCATGGTGGGGCACGCTTAGAATCCCAGCACTGGAGAGGCTGAGGCAGGGGCATCGCTGGGGCTTGCTGGCTAGCTAGTCTAGCTGTATCGATGAGCTCTCGGCTCGGTGAGAGACCTTGCTACAGAAACAGAGGGAGAAGGAGCTGGAGAGGTGGTGCAGTGGTCGAGAACTCGGCTCTTGGAGGACCTGGGTTCAGAACCTAGCACCGCCGGGCGGTGGTGGTGCACACCTTTAATCCCAGCACTCGGGAGGCAGAGGCAGGCGGATCTCTGTGAGTTCGAGACCAGCCTGGTCTACAAGAGCTAGTTCCAGGACAGGCTCCAAAACCACAGAGAAACCCTGTCTCGAAAAACCAAAAAAAAAAAAAAAAAAAAAAAAAAACCTAGCACCAAACCTCTGTAACTCTGGTTCCAGGAGATCTGATACTAGGGACGGTGTAGTGCAACTACCTACATGCAGACAAAACACACACACACACATATGCAATACATATATTTGTAGATATATATTGGTGTTTTTGAGACAGGGTTTCTCTCTATAACAGTTCTGTCTGTCCTGGAACTCACTATGTAGCCTAGGCTGGCCTGAAACTTACAGAGATCCCCCACCTCTGCCTCCCAGTTTTGTTTTGTTTTTAAAAGAAAATCCAGCAGCAGGTGATTGAGGAAAATAATGTTAATCTCTGGTTTCCACATATACATGTACTAACATACATATGCACCTATGCACACAGGTAGACTCACATAAAAACACATGTATGCACGCTTGCACACACACACACACACACACACACACACACACTGCAGCTTAAATTAACTTCCTTTTCCCTTTCTTCTGCCAGCCCCTTCCCCTCGCAGGGTCTCCCGTACCCCAGTCTGATCTGGAACTCCCTGAGTCTGAGGATACCCTTGCCTATACTTCCTCAGTACCTAGTTTCTCGTTCTTGCATTGCTTTTAGAAAAGAGTTCTCTGGATTTTAGCTAGCCATCAGGCACATTCGGTGTCCTGACATAACCTAACCAACCATCATCAGTCTGCTAAGAAAAGGAACTTACCGTCAGAAAAGAGCCAATGACATCGCTAAACGCATCATTTAGTTCAACTGACCCATTGATGGAAGCCCTGCCTGGCCACAGGCTGGCCTGGCCAGCACCGATTTTCACATAGGAGCTTGCCAAAGCACGAATCTCCCTGTACCAATGTTGCTTATGGACTTATGTAGGTCTGGAGCTGGGCAGCATTGCTCTGGGGTACCCAGGTGTCTACATATAAGCTCCGCCCTGCGTGGTTCTCACCGCGTCCTCCCTAGCTGAAGCTGCTGAACCCTTCCCAGCACTGCCTGTGTCCTGAAGCCTGCGTTCATCACTATTAGGAGCAGAGAAACGGGTTCCTATGAATGAAGAACCAGACTCTGGGGCAGTGGAGGAACAAAAACTAGAAGCATAAATGACAGCTGCCCTTCAGCCCTGGTCTTCGGCTCACAGAAGCCTAGGAATAAAAGGGGTCCATCTCGCCCAGGGTTGGCAGTTGAGTTTCTCCAAGGACTACTCTCTCAAGACCCCCGGGGGAGGGCAGTGGGGGACCCTTCCTCCACCCCTACCTCTCTTCTGCCCCCCCCCACCACACGTTCCAGGTGGAAGTTCGGAAGATTCAGGCCAACGTGGAGAACCAGATGCTAATCATCGCCTCCGACAGCCAGAAGCACCACGGACGAGTAAGCTTTCTCTCGGTAAGGTGGGCCACCACCACTCCAGGCCCAGGCTATGGGGCTCTTGGAACCTCCCAGAAACTACAGGGGGGTGTGGTGAGGGGAAACAGTGAACACTTGGCGAGGCTCTGTACCAGGAGAGTCGGGTGTAGGAGTAGGGTTCAGGGGTGCCTCCCTACACACCCACTCCAGAAACTGATCCAGACCATGCGAGATGAGGTGAACAACTGCTTCTCAGAGATACTTCACGAGATTAAACAGCTGCAGATACAGGTCTTGGAGTTTGTGGAGAAAGAAGAGGCGGCTGCCCTGGGAAAGCTGGGCAGTTCTATCCAGCAAAGCCACAACCGGCTCCTGACGTTGGAGGGGGACAGTGTCTGGCTCCAGAGCCTGCTCACCAACAGGAGCGACGAGCAGTTCCTGCAGGCAAGACCCCCCCCCCCCCAGACCAAGAACCCCCCTCTAGACCAAGAATCCCCCTCTAGACCAAGCCCGGTCTTACATACTGAAACCCATTTTCCTCCCTAGCCATGGTCTGGTGTTACTGCAGGGCGGGGGTGGGAGGTAAATAAAGAGATAGGGAAGTGCTAGGCAGGGTGGCTGACCAGAAAGTTGGCAGCGACTTTCTCTATGCACTGGGACCAACCTTTATGTCTGGGCCCTCCTTAGCAGGGATCTCCTTCCTCAGATTACCCTCATACCCCAGACAGATTTCAAAGACCACTCCTTCCTTGTCCCCCTCTGGACAGCAGGGTGGACTTGACAATGATCTTGATGAGCAATTACAGGCTCAACTCCAACCCTCCAACCGTTTTCTCCAGCAGCCAGACTGCCACAGACGCTCTGCCAACCAACCAGGAGGAGGCAGATGCTCACGGTTGAATGAAAATGGGTGACATTTCCTCCACTCACCTGTGGAGGTGCCCCTGGCAGGTGTGTGAGCCCTAGCTAGTGGGGTACTAGCTTGCCCCTCTCTGCATAGCAGGAGTTCCCCAGACTGAAGCACTACCCTGCCTGCATGGAACCCTTGATGGGCACCAGCTATGAGGAGACGCATTGCTTCCTTCAGCTGCCAGAGACTCTGGCCCAGCTCCGCACCCGGCTGATGGACATAGGCCTCAGCTTCGTCAACCAGCTGCTCTTGAAGGGTCAGTTTCTGCGAAGTCTGGAGTCCTGTGGCCTGAGAGTGGCACCTTCCCGCGGGGCACTGTCTGTGGAGCCCTGTCTGCCTGTGTTCACCCTTCCCAGGTCACCGGCTCCAGGACTGGTGAAGCCTCCCTCTGGAAGGATGCTGGGCTGTAAGAGGGTCCTCAGCAAAGCTTCTCCATCCCCCCTCCCCAGGCATCAAGATGAGCTCCTATGAGGTGCTACCCTCAGCTGTGGACAGGAAAACACTACTTCAGTGTGAGTTCTCAAACCAGAGGCCAACCCAGGGGAGGGGAAAGGAGAAGAATCCCTAGGGGCTGTAACTCCCCCGCCTCACCTGCCTTCAGGGCACTCCCTTTTCTCTTTCCTGACCTCTCACTGAATACTGGGGATCTCAGAGAGGCTTAATAGGAAGAAAGGGAGACCCTGTCCGTTTCTACCTCAAAGGCAGCCCTTCTGAGACTCTCTGGGCCTTATGTGTCAGTGCCTCCTGCCCTCATCTGGGAGGCTCCCAACTTCCCTGGGGGGTTAGCCAAGTCAACTGGAGTAGGCATTATGCCTTCCTCCGACTCCAGACGTCCATTTATTTGATGTCCCTACAAGCCCTCTCCCTGGTCTTGGCCCCAGAACCAAATTCCCAAGGCTTCTGAGAAATTGGGGATCAGATATGGAACATCTTTGACCCGTGGGTCACCTCAGCCAGGAACCCTTCACCCTCCCCCAGTCTCATTCCTGAACAAATAAGAAAGGTGATTATTATATCAGGGTCTGACATTGGGGGGACCCTGTTCCCAGCCCCTCCAGAAAAGTCCAGCATAGGACAGGGTCTTCCAGTCTTAGTCCTCCAGGCTGTCTGATGCAGCCCCTAGAGTGCCCCAGCAAAGTTGGCCTTTTGTGGGGAGGGGTTCAAGACAGGGTTTTTCTATGTAGCCCTGGCTGACCTGGAACTCACTATGTAAACCAGGCTAACCTCAAACTCAGAGATTCACCTGCCTCTGCCTCCCGAGAGCTGGCATTAAAGGCCTGTTGTCAACACTGCCCGAATAAATTGGGCTATTTTAAGGAGCATGCTTGTAATCTAACATTTGGGAGGCTGAAGCAGGATGGCTACCTCAAGTTCAAGGTCAGCCTGGACTAACCTGGGCTCAAAAGCACAAGAATAAAATAGATGAGAACTAAACCAGCAGGGAGAGAGGGTGCCACTTCTAGGATCCTGGGGTGCAGTCTGAGTTCTTTCCAAACACCTGCTCCTTGCTCACACCCTGCCCTGGGAACGGTGACCTGGGCTCCCTCGTGCTTTCTCATCCCGATGCCAGGTTACTGCAACCTGAACTTCGACCCCGCCACGGCCAGCGAGGAGCTCTTCTTGTTCAAGGAAACGCACTCGGTGTTGAACTTGGGCATCCTTCTGGAGCCCTCGACCACCAACAGCCCTTTACCAGGCTTCAAGCAGTGGCCCCAAGTGTTGTGCTGCCCCGGCCTGTCGGAGGGTTGTCACTACTGGGAGGCCGAGGTTTCCAACTCGTGGATATGCCTGGGTGTCACGTACCGCCACTGTCCTCCGCTGGGCAGCCGCCCCAGTCGCAACATCGTCTACCTGCTGGGCCGCAACCCTTACTCGTGGTGTCTGGAGTGGGACTCGCTCAAGTTCTCGGTGTGGCACAACAATACGCAGACGGTGCTGCACGGCTCCTACCACCACACACTCGGCGTGGCGCTGGACTTCGGCGCCGGCTGCCTGTCCTTCTATGGGGTGACGGGTGACATGAGCCTCCTCTATCGCTTCCTCACCTCCTTCCTCGAGCCTCTGTACCCTGCGGTCATGGTCGGCAGCGGAGCCTCGCTCACACTCAAGCAGTACTCCGAGGCATAGGCAGCGCCCGCCGGCACAGGCTGGCTGCCAATAAAGTTAGACTCTATGTAGTGGCTGGGCAGAAGTGCTGAGAGGGTGGCAGGGGCCGGCCTGGCGTGGTCCCCCGCACCCAGGACAAAAGTGGGGGCCCACCTGCTTCCCAGCCCTATTTCTGAATGCTATCTGCCATGCCTCCATTAACACGGAGGGAACCAAACTGGAGGTCCCCTGGGGCTGGGATAACGTGTCCTTCAGAAGCCAAAATCCTGCACCATCCCTTACACAGTCCATCAGCAACCCTTGGTCTTGCTTCTCAGGCCCATCTATGTCGCTCCCCGCTATCTTCAAAGGCTGCGAAGCCTCAGGTGGGGCAAGGCTTGAGCCAAGCAAGTCTCCAGCTGGCCCTGGAGGGTTGGCCAGAGACCTAGCTCATCTAGATGGGGACAGGAAAGTCAGGGCTGAGGAGCCAAACCCTATCTTAGATGCAAGACGTGGGGCTGAGGACTGAGGTCCAGGTGAGAGGTGGTGAGCAGTGAGCTGACCTCCTTAGAGCAAAGCAGCCGCAGCCAGTGCGTTCTGCAGCGTGTTAGGCTGTGGATACCAAGTGGGTAACCAGTACCTGCCCCCTCATCTTTATGATGTGTGAGAGCCGCTCCTTGCCCCTCCCCCATGTACCCACTCCACTCATGGGGGCTGTGGACACTCAGGCTTTTGTAATCTAACTCACCCCGTGAGAGGCCTGAAAGTCTGTGCAGGCTCCATTCAGGGCCAGTCCAGGTCCCTGATGGTTGGAGTGAAGCCCTACCCACCCACCCCCCACATCCAGCTGAGGGTTCCTGTCCACTGGGAAAGCACTCTGGATTTCCAGACTCAGCCAGCCAGCCGTGGTTCCTCTGGCTAAGTTAATGATCCACAAAATGAGAAAGTTCACAAGAGAGAAAGCCCCTAGGGCAAGGCAGGTGGCAGCCAGACCAGGCGGCACCCCACCACGAGGACACTTGGGAATGCAGTTCCTGCAGGAATTAGTAACCCTGTTTTCTCCTTGAGGCACTCCTTTTGGGATGAGGAGGGCATTGCTGAGCTTCGAAGGTCTCCTGAGGTGCCGTCCTGTGGCTGGCTGGGACTGAGAGGTGGTCACTTCTCCCTGGCGTCTTCTCTCGGCTTCTGAGTAATTTCCCAAGGCTATGAAATCTTCCTCGTATTGAGGAGAGAGGCTTTCCTTATTCCTGGGGCCTAGATCACGCCTCTGCTCCCGACTCTCACTCTTCCTGGATCAGGAAAGGAGTCAGCAGGGCATGTGGTGGGCCATATATGTAATTCTAGCACTCAGGAGACTGAGGCAGGAGGATGAGGCAGGAGGATTGCTGCTTCCTCCAGGGAGCTGACCAACCTGCTTTGCCTACCCCTCCACCCCCCAGATCGCCAAGGCATATAGCAACAGGATGGTTTCTGAGAAGTCGCAGTATCCTGGGACACACATCCAAAGATTTGTATCTGCTGCTTAAATAGCTGCTCTTTATTTCAGGGTTCCTTATTTGGGGACTCCATGTGTTATCACTAGAGGTGGTGTCCTTAAACCAGTAAAGAAAAAAAAAAGTCGAGGTCCCTTTGGCCATGGCTCAGCACACCACAGGAGACTATGTCACGGAGGGGAGAGATCACGTTGGAGGAAATGGGCCTCCTAATGACTTCCCTGTGCTCAGTGCGCAGATCCAGGTACCTGGGTGGGGACACCGTTCCATAGTAGAGCGCTTTCCTAGCGTGCTCCACGGAAAAAAAGGGATCACTGGGCACGAACAATTCTAAATCCAGTAGTGTATTGATGCCAATTTAACTATGTATCAGAGACGGGGGCTTTAGAACATGTGTGTCCCCCCCCCACCTTCCCACTCCAGGTGAAGAAGCCAGGGCGGGAACTCACTCTGGAATATCACCTACACCTTTAAATTCTCTAGTTCCTGCTCGAGGACTTAGCACATTTCTTTGATGGAGAGGGAGATACAAAAGTCAGGGCTCAAGCTTCACCTACACTTCACACAGGCCCTACCCCTGACCTCTGTCATCAGTGCATGAGTTTCTAACAGGATCCTTTGGTTTGGGTTTTTGCTCCATCTTGTTTTTTTTTATATATATTTATTTTTATTTATTATGTATACAATATTCTTTCTACATGTATGCCTGCAGGCCAGAAGAGGGCACCAGACCTCATTACAGATGGTTGTGAGCCACCATGTGGTTGCCGGGAATTGAACTCAGGACCTTTGGAAGAGCAGGCAATGCTCTTAACCGCTGAGCCATCTCTCCAGCCCTCCATCTTGTTTTGAAACAGGCTCTCATTATATAAAGCTGGCCTCAAAGTCAGCGTGGCTTAGACTGGCCTTGACCATCTGATCTTCCGACCTGTGCCCTCCCTAGTGCGGAGGGTGTGGGCTGAACAATAGTCCACCACCACAAACTGTGGTGCCACATGCCAGCCTGGGCTGCATAGCAAGCTCCAAGCCAGACACAGCTAAATAGACCTTGCTGAAGGAGGAAAAAGAGAGAGAGAGTCCACAGGTGCTTTATTTTTAGGAGTACTTGGTAGGCAGAGACAGAGATGGCTCCGTGGTTAAGAGCACTGGTGCTTCCTGCTTTTCCAGAGGCCCTGAGTTCGGTTTCCAGTACCCATGCTGCTTGGCTCACCACAGCCTATAACTCCACTTCCTGGGGATTCCACACTTTGAGGTCAACTGTACTCCTGTGCACGCAAACACACACACAACTGTTAAAATGATAAAAAAAAAATTAAAAAGTTTTTCACCAGGTGGTGGTAGTGCCCGCCTTTAATTCCAGCACTCTGGACGCAGAGGCAGGTGAGTCTCTGTGAGTTCAAGTCCATCCTGATCTACAGAGTGAGTTCTGGAAGAGCCAAGACTACACAAAGAAACCCTGTCTCTCAAAATAATAATAATAATAATAATAATAATAATAATAATAATAATAATAAAAACAATAAAAAGAAAGAAAAGAAATGTTTTTCATAATCTGTAGTTTTCCATATAGAAAGATTGGACCAGATTGCCACTACTCTTTGGGAGGCAGAGGCAGGTGGATCGCTGTGAGTTCCAGGCCAAGCTCGTCTATATAGTGAGTTTAGGACAGCCAGGGCCGAACAGTCTAGATTGATAGATGAAGGGATGACCAATAACATCTTGCCGTTTCTAGTTGTAAAAATTTTAATTTTTTAAATTACTCTTTGTGTGTGTGTGTGTGTGTGTGTGTGTGTGTGTGTGTGCGCACACGCACCATCATACATGCGTGGAGGTCAGAGCACAGCTTGCCTGAGGTGGTTCAATCTTCATTTTGTGGGTCCTGGGGATCGAACCCAGGTCATCAGGCTTGGCAGGAAGTACGTCTACCTGCTGGGCAAACTCATCAGCCAAGATATTCTGCTTTTAACAGACACTTGCAACATGTCAGCCACGTCTCTAGAAAATGAAATAAAAAGAGTATATTAGCATTTAATCCTCATATCGTGTTACTCATCCCCACAGCACAGATGAGGAAGCTGAGGAGTGAGAGGTCAGGAGGCCTACCCGAGGTCACACAGGCAAAGTGCTTGGGAAGCCTGAACTCAAACGCAAGCAGTCTACCTGTTTGTTTTGTTTTGTTTTGTTGCTTTTTGGTTTTTTGTCTGTTTGTATTGAGATAGGGTTTCTCTGTGTGATCCTGAACGTCCTGGAACTCACTCTGCAGACAAACTCTGTTGCTGAGATTAAAGGCATGTGCCACCATCACCCAACCAAGCTTTGTTTTTGTAATGTTACTTCAAGTTTGCCCAGAGTCCAAGAAGGGCCAAAAGATGCTAGTGGGATCTCTTCATCCCATTCCTATAGGTGGACAAAGAGAGAGAATTGAGACCAGAAGGCCACAGCCTGGAATAGAGCCTTTTACCCATCCCTCCACCAAAGAAGGGGGCTGGCTATTCGGGATGCCCTGGTCAAGGTCCTTCCTGACATGGTGGACACTCCACGACATTATAAAGTCTCCGTTGCCCTTTTCCCGAAAAGAAATCTAGGGGAAGACACCCCGCAGTTCAGGAGAATTGGGCTGTCTTCATCCTGCCCTGCTGGCCCAGTCCTTCACCCTAGCCCTTGGCTGCTCCTCTGAGTGCCAGGCAGCTTTGCTGAGTTTCCTCACCACCACTCCCTCATCCCAAATCATCTCACCTCCTAACTTTTGCCTATGCCTCTGTCTGCCTGGAGCGTCCTTCCACACCCTGACTCATACCTGTCTTGTTCCTGCTTATTCCACGGGACTCAGCTAAAGTGAGCTCCGGGGAGCTGGCCTTGAGCTCTCTGCTAAGCCAGGGGTCGCCTCTTTTTTGCATCCACAACACCCTGTGTGCAATGTCGCTCCTGCACACTCTCTGCCTTCGGTTTCATGTGTGACTTCACCAGGCTTAGGTTATCCGAGTATCACATCTGTGTCTCCAGTGTTGAATGCACACCTGATTGCTGTGGAATAATCTTTTTGTACACTGGGAAGATGTGTCACTCAGATTAGTTTAATACAAAGCTGAACGGCCAATAGCTAGGCAGGATTTGGGGGGCAGAGAGGATGCTGGGAAGAAGAAGGGGGGAGACACTAGGATTCAGAGCAAGCAGCATAAGCATTACAAAGTAAAGGTAACCAAACCACATTAAAAAAAAAAAGATGGGGGCTGGAGAGATGGCTCAGAGGTTAAGAGCATTGCCTGCTCTTGCAGAGGTCCTGAGTTCAATTCCCAGCAACCACGTGGTGGCTCACAACCATCTGTAATGGGGTCTGGTGCCCTCTTCTGGCCTGCAGGCATACACACAGACAGAATATTGTATACATAATAAATAAATATTTAAAAAAGATTAAAAGATATAGGTTACTTTAAGTTATAAGAGCTGGTTAGAAATAAGCCCAAGCTATTGGCCAAGCTTTCATAATAATAAGTCTCTGTGTCATGATTTGGGAGCTGGCTGGAAAGACAGAGAAAGACTCGCAATACCTGATACCTAGCAGATCCTAAATAGTTGATACAAGGGCTGCAGGAACTCTCTGCAACGTGACCGCGAGGACCACTCGGACCCTGTGTCAAGTGAAGCTGTGTGTGAGCAGCAGGGAGCTGTCCTACTTCCTTCCCTAGTGACTCTTTTCCTCCTAGCACAACTGACTCCATGATGGAAGTACTATTCAGGCCATACAACACAGAGACAGTGCCATCTGCCAAAATGAAGACATAATCCATCCAGGTCCATAGTTCTAGGAAAGCCTCTGAAGCCAGCCTTGCCTTTTGGCTCCCACAGTTCCACTTCTGGCTAACTGTTGTTAAGTGAAGTGTGTCCAGCCAGAGTATGGTTTTTGTATTTAAAAACTCACGCTGAGAAAGGCTCAGTGGTACACTGAGAACCCCAAAACCCAATGTCGCCTCTGGTTGTCTAATGGAGATCTTCTATTGGTTTAAACCCATGTCCTGGCCGTCTTCCCTGGTGGATGCCCTACAACACCTTGAGGCTGACTGTGTCCTCTGCATCTTGGCAGGGCTCAGGACCCGCCTATCACTCCTGCCTCCATTTCCACCTTTCTTGAAGATGCTTTAGACTGTGGCCTGTCAGCGGTGTTGTGGTGAATATGTTTCTCGGCCCATGCGAAGCAGCATGCATTGGGATAGCATCCATATCTGCTGGGGATTCTAGATTCCCTGGGCTTCTCAGGTCAGGGAGTGGAAAAACAGGTACTGGGAGGAGGGTGGGCATGGGCTGGGGAGAGGCTCAGCCATTCAAGGGTGGCTCACAACCAAAAATAGAAGGGTAAAGTAGGCCCTAAGAGTGAAACAAGAGGGGGTATCAACTCAGTAAGCGTTTTATTAACATTCTCCAATATTAGTGCAAACCCCCACAGTGGTCGGACTATCGAAACAGTAAATAAAGAGCAAATTCATAATGATGTTTGCATTGCTCATCTCCCCCTTGCTTGAATCTCAGACCTGAAATCAATAAAGTTTTATTCACAAAACTAGGTAACTACTCCATGGTAATTAATGATTAATGATTATATTTTCTAGAAACATTACATTGAACTTTCACCTGGATGGTTGAGCTTTCTGCCTTAAGGTTTTTTGTTTGTTTTTGAGTTTTTTTGTTTTGTTTTGGAGACAGAGTCTCAGTATATATAGCCCTGGCTAGCCCGAAGTTCGTTATGGAGACCAGGCTAGACCTGAACTCACAGATATCTGCACACTTCTGCCTCCCAAATACAGGGATTAAAGGTGTGAGCCACCGCACTCAGCTAATGCCTTAAGTTTTGTCCCAGGCGAGTGGTTTAGTCACTTCACCCTATTTGGAGGTATCTGGGGTTGCACAGAGACATGGAATGTCCACAGTGCCTGGACATCTGGCTGAGATGCCGACAGGACGCCTGCTTGGGCACCAGCGCTCTGAGTGAAGTGTTAAATGACACCTGGCTAGCAGCTCGACCTTGCCAAAGTAAGTAATGAACTGCCAGGAGCACATGCCACCAGTTAAATCACTCTGGCTTCCTGCCAGGTGTTTCTAGAAGCCATATCTTCCTCAGTGTGGCTGCTGAGCTCTTCCCGCCTGGAGGACAAGGCACACGATGTTTTTGTCTCCCATAGCAAAGCCACACAGCTAGAAAAGACATAGGGTCTGGATTTCTGCTTAACTCGTTCCAGTGAACCAGACATGTTTCCTAGATGACTTCTGGGCCCATGACTCTTAGGTGGCCCAAGGCTCAGCATTATAGATCCATTTTCTGTCCTGGTACAAGTTGGATGGATGTGTTTGATTCCCGTCTCCCCTACCCTCCTATCTGAAATCAATTTCAGTTCTTCAGGGAAAACCTCACCAATACCCACAGCGCTCACTTCCTCTGCCTCAGAGCTTGTAGTCCAGTGTGTGGCTTAGTGTGGTGAACTCTGAGTCTGCTCTCTCTCTCTCTCTCTCTCTCTCTCTCTCTCTCTCTCTCTCTCACACACACACACACACACACACACACACATATACACACACACCAGCGGTGGTGGCAAATGCTTTTTTAATCCCAGCAGAGGCAGATGAATCTCTGAGTGTGAGACCACACTGGTCTATAGGATAAGTTCCAGGACAACTAGGGCTACACAGAGAAACTTGTCTCAAAACACACGCACACACACATGAGTGCATGCACACACACACACGAGGATTTCAGTTCTGAGCTGGCCCTTGGGTGGCAGGGGGTAGAGTGGTTTGGAGAATTTCCATAGGGAGATCTGAGCAGACATCAGTTCATCCCACACAGGGCACTGACCACAGACTAAAGAAACTGTTCCATCCCAGCCGACTTTTAAGAACTGACTTCACTGGAGTCTCGGGTACACAGGTAAAGGGTTACTCACAGGAGGGTGAGTGACTCTCAGGCTCCTCCACCACCGATTACCCATCTCATCATGGATGACAAACCACAAAAGCTACATCCCTGGAGCTCCCCGCCCAGGTGGCAGGCCACTCCACTGAAGAGAGGCCGCTCCATCCCAACAAACATTCACTGCTTGTAATCTTGGAAAGGAACCTTGGGAGTCTTGTAGCTTTCTGAACTTCCCAGGTCTTGGCAGTTTGGGGAAACTTGAGCTTTGTATATTTTGTTAGTTTCCTGTCTTAAGGATTTCTCTCCTCCCTTCAGGAGAGACTGTTTCAGTTCAGAGTAAATAACTACTCAACACTCCACCCCTTCCTTCAGCTCTTACACTTAAATTCCTTCAGTTTAGATAGGATGATATAGATGCCTGGTTGTTTCCTTCCTCTTAAGGCTGAGCATTGGGCCACTGTGGCCCAGCAAGTCTCACAGCTGGACCAGTTACCGGTCTCCATGGTAACTCTGAACTTCTGCAGAGGAAGGGGAAAGGGATTCCTCCATGTCTAAGGCAAACAGCAATATTCCACAGATGTAAACACAAACATTTAGACAGCTCTCTGACAGGCGCATTACGTTCACTTAATAAAACAATCGCATCTGCATCCATACTGGGGCCTATGAACCCCTTTGACTTACAGTACCAGAAGTGGTGAGTCTTTCCTGAGAAGCAGCCCTAAGTCCATTCAGAGAGCAATTGGTAGATCCCATAATGGTTGGGACAGTATTGCATAAGTGGGGACATCTTGCCTGGTCATGCAGGCAGCGTAGCTCACAGGCTCCAAATGGGGAAATGTCTGTCAGAGACCACTCTCTAGCAAGCTTTGTAGTGCCTTCTGGCACTGTGAAAGCCAGACAATAGGAAGAGAGCTTCTAATTGGCTTAGTTGCAGCATGACTTCTTGATGCCCTGAACCAAAGTGTGTGGTGTCGCCGGCATCGTAACATCTGGTTCTGACACGCATCCGACAGCTGTGAGAGCATCATGGTTTGTGAGGCCTCAGGCCCTCTCCTGACTCACAACCTGTAATGAGTCGACTCAGGCCTGGTTTGTAAAAACAGACAGAAGACTGGGACATTTTATGAAAGTGACACTTAGGTGGGTGTGGTGACATGTGCCCTTAGTGCCAGCATATGGGAGAAAGAGGGCGGTAGATCTCTGTGAGTTTGAGGTTACCTTAGTCTACATAGTGAGCTCCATCCAGGCCAGCCAGGGCTGCAGAGTGAGGCTGTGTTTCAAAAGAAGACAACAGAAATGTTAGCAACGACCCATGTAGAGTGAACGAGCAACAGTAGGTACAGCTGCGGGGACAGGAGACACCAGCCCAGCTGGCCCTCCATAAGACATCCAGCCGCCCCCCACCCACCACCTGTGGGCACTCCAGTGCTTCCACGGTGCCCTGTGCGCCTCCTGCCCCACCCCACACCCCAGGCTAGGCGGGGTAGGTTTGTCCTTGCCTGAGCGGCAGGCATGAAAAACCTGTGTGCTCTTGCTTGCTGTACCGGCCGCTCAAGCTGGCTTCGCGGGCTTAACAGGCTCTGGGCTTGTGCCATGACCCTTGCCTCTCATTTACCTACACGTGATTGTTGATGGAGCCCTGGGCTGAATACATTCTTCCAGGGAGAAATGTGCACAGCATACTCTGATGGAGTCACTGCTCGCTCCTGGGACAAACTTAGTCCTGATCGCCTGCACCACCACGGTGTCATTCACTCCTTCTTTCACACCGTTGTTGTGTGTGTGTAGTTGCTCAGGCTTTCGAAGCCTCACGAGCCCACAGGCGGCTGTCAGATTCCTCCCTAGGAACTCTGTCTCAATCCCGCCACATTTGCTTTAAGTAACGGAGACGGACCCAGCATCTGCCTTAGCACCTTCCCGCCTACTTGGCCTGCCAGCCTGTGTCTTTCAGATCTTTAGTGCCTGTTGGGAGCATAGCCCGAAGATCCTGGCACCCGCAGAGCTCCGGAGAAACCAGGAATGATGAACATACAGGATTGTCTTTCCATTGCGAAACATGAAAACCCAGTCTTCCAGCCAGAAAGCTGAGAACTGGAAATGGTTGACGGCCGGATGATCTATTGAGCCAAGTCGTATCAAGCTCTTACAGCCAAGACTGGAGGAGGCTAGTAATCTAAATGACCCTGATAGCCAAAGGGCTCCCCCAAGCCCCCACAACTCAGACCAGAGGTGGTTAACAATGACCTCTACACTGTATGGCTGAGACCAGGATAGACCCTCCCCATCGTGGTCCAAGACCAGACCAGACCATAAATTATTTCTCTGACCAGAGGGGAAGTGTGGGAATAAGTGAGGCACAACTCACATGACTTTATCCAGAGGGAGTTTTCAGGGATCCCTCATGAAATCCTGAGTTCACATCCTGAAAATCACCCGCCTTCATTCTCCAAACAGTCTTTATACCAAAACGCAAACCGAGGGGGAAATTCATTAGCGTTCTGTCTCCTAGGTAGCCGGGAGAATGACTGTGGTCACATCCACACCTTTCTATGCCCATGGTGTCACGTCTTCCTGTCTTCCTGCTCTGTGTGCCTGCTCTGTCATGTAGACCGAATTAACACCTCTTTCCCAGGTGACCTCCCAAAATTACAAAGAAGGAGCAGAGCGACATTAGCATATCCTGACCTTTTGTTTAGGATGGCGTCAGTTTGTCTCAAAAGGCTAGGTGACCACCTTTTGCGTGGCAGGTGCAAACTGTGGCCTGAAATTCTGGCCACCATACAATGTAGAAATATGGGCCTGTATAATACGGCCCCACACCTCCCTCAGGCCCTTAACCTAGAATGGGTAACCTATCTCTAGAACTGCTCTTCTTGGAGGAAAGGACGTGTGCCTGAGTGGAGTTTCAACATAATTATACTTCTTTGTGCACCAGGGATTGTATTACACAAGGAAAGGTTTCTTCAGGTTGTACTGGGCTTAAATACATCGGGAATGATCCGCTGCCTATCATTAGGCTCCCTGAAGCCTGATCCAGGTTGATGAAGTCCATCTGCACCGAGTTTTCATTATCTCTTCGTGAGGTTCACTTCCCCGTATGACACCTGCAGGGACCCCCGCCCCAGCACCTGTCTGTGCCATTCAGATCGTCCAGAACCTCCCCTACCTCATGAAGATAACGTTTCACCCCTACCCAGAGGTCCCTTCCCGAGTGAGTCAGGGTTCTCTAGGGCAACAGCACTGATAAGCGTGATCTCTGTATACACAGAAAGGGGATTTACTGGAATGGCTTACAGGCTCTGGTCCAGCTTATCCAACAATGGCTGGTTGTGAGCAGAAAGTTAAGAACCCGGTACTGCTCGCTCCACAAGACTGGAGGTCTCAGCTGGTCTTCAGTTTGTGCTAGGATCCCGAAGAAGTCGGCTCTAAAGCCAGTGGAGTGAACTTGCTAGCAAGGTGAGAGCAAGCAGGCAAAGAGCCAGAAAGCATAGAAGCTTCCTTCTTCTATGTCCTGACATAGCTTCCAGCAGAAGGTGTGGCCCAGATTAAAGACGTGTCTTTTCCCAACAGAAAAGATCTGGGTTAGAGGTGTATCTTCCCACCCCAAAGATCCAGATTAGAAGTTGATCTTCCTACTTCAAATCAAGCAAAAATCCCTCACCGGTGTACCCTTCATTTTAGATTTAATGTGTATGAGTGTTTTACCTGCATGTATGTATGCCACATGGGTGCAGTAACCATGATGGCCAGAAGAGGGCACTGGATCACCTGGAACTAAAATAAGAGTTGTGAGCCACCATGTGGGTGCTGGGAACTTGAACCCAAATCCTCTGGAAGAGTGGCTAGTGTTCTCTACCATCGAGTCATCTCTCCAAGCCCTGGATTTTTTTTTTTGGTAGACCAGGCTGACTTTGAACTCACAGAGATCCACCTGCCTCTGTCTCCCAACTGGTGGGATTAATCTTCGTGTGTACACAGTCCTATGTGACCCAGTGAACTGAGCATCACACATTGCCTGTCCTTCTGCTATCATCTTCCAGTCCCTGGCATTCATGGGGACCTCAGCTTGCCATCACCCACCTCATCTGAGCCAGTCCATCAGTGAATCGGTTTCCTTTTTACTGCCTGAATTTCTACAACCTTCATCTCAAGGAGGGACGGGTGGTGCTATCACCCTGTTCCTTTGCTTCTGTGCACTCAGTCTGAGTCCCCCAACCCCCTATTCCACAACCGCACACATTGGGACCAATCTCTGTTAAAACACCTTCCCTGATGCCAACAGCTC
This sequence comes from Microtus oregoni, assembly GCF_018167655.1. Lineage (NCBI taxonomy): Eukaryota > Metazoa > Chordata > Mammalia > Rodentia > Cricetidae > Microtus > Microtus oregoni. The sequence continues at coordinate 4,665,868 of NW_024543222.1, read as the reverse complement.
AGCTGCTGAGTGTTCCTGTCATTAGTGAAGACTCACAGGGCTGGACAGATGGCTCAGTGATGGAGGAAGGTCATTGGTTAAATAAAGAAACTGCCTTGGCCCTGATAGGACAGAAAATTAGGTAGGCGGAGTAAACAGAACAGAATGCTGGGAGGAAGAGGAAGTGAACTCAGACTCGATAGCTCCGACCAAGGATGGACATAGGCTAGAAACTTCCCAGTAAGCACACCTTGGGGTGCTACACACATTAATAGAAATGGGTAATCAAGATGTAAGAATTAGCCAGTAAGAAGCTAGAGCTAATGGGCCAGGCAGTGTTTAAATGAATACAATTTGTATGTTGTTATTTCGGGGCATAAGCTAGCCAGGCAGCTGGGAGCCAGGTTGCAGGAATGCAGCCCACAGCTCCTTCAACAGCTCAGTGGTTAACAGCACCGACTGCCCTTCTAGGGGACCCAGATTCAAGCCCCAGCACCCACAGGGCAGCTCACAACTGTTTGTAACTCCAGTTCTAGGGGACGCAAAACTTCTCATGACAGAAACACTAATACCCAAGCCCTCCATCCTTGTGCTGAACCATGGCTTTTCCTTTCCTCCATATTAAAGGTTGGACCAGAGGTGAACCTTCTACCGCTTTTACTTTGCTCTTTACCTCCTTACCGTCTGACTCTTCCCATGGGTTCCAAGGTTTTGTGTATGTGCATGTGCACCCTGAGGGCAGTACCTGTGGAGGCCAGAAGAGGGAGTCAGATTCCCAGAAGCTGGAGTTACAGATGGTTGTGAGCCACCAATATGGGTGCTAGGAACCAAAGAGGAGCAACTAATCTTAACCCCTAAGCTATCTCTCCAGCCCCAAGAAATGTACTTTTTAAAAGTTAAAGTGGCTTCCATGCAGGCCAAAGACTAAGATGAGGGCCTCCATTAACGCTGGCGGAGAAAGACAAAGAATCGTTCCCGGGGACAGGTGCAAAAGGGAGGTACATACATTTGAGACACCCCAGCAGCCTGTCCCACCAAAGTCCACTGTTCCTGATGTCCCAGCAGAGGGCACTCTGAATGCACCAGGAATGTCACAGAGGCCAAGAGCTGGGAAGAGGAACCCGTGGTTTTCAACGAACTAAAACATTTCCAAGACCCAGGAATCAATCAGCCATCCGAGGAGACAGAACTCCATTCTCTACCCGACCCATGAGCCAGAATGTGCCTAACCTTAATACTGAGGTCAGTTCTCTGACCTTGTTAGTGTTTGTATTACCCTGGAGGCTGGGCTGGCTGATTTCCTCGGAAACTGCCAAATTCTCATGGGAGAGCCCCAGCACATAAGAGATGGATGCCTCAATCTGGAGGCCTTGAAACTGACACCTGAAGGCAGGTAGCTAAAGAAAAAGATCATAGGGAAAATTATCCTACAGACAGGAAAAAACCATGCGTCCACAGGTGTCCAGTTGCTGGGCAACGAACCATCGGCTATGATGATTTCATATTGCTGATACAATAAGTAGACTTTCAATTACCAACCAACCATCGGCTATGATGATTTCATACTGCTGATACAATAAGTAGACTTTCAATTACCAACCAACCATCGGCTATGATGATTTCATACTGCTGATACAATAAGTAGACTTTCAATTACCAGTCATTATTTTTTTCCTGCCACACTGACCCATCAAGAGACAAGGTCCTGCTGTATAACTTGGGATGGCCTCAAACTCACAATCCTCCTGCCTCACAATCCCAGGACTGGGATTACGGGTGTGCACCACCCTTACCAAATGTACTAGTTACTTACTATTAATTCCTGAGGACTTCTAATTTGGGGCAGACTCCTCCTTCTTGCTCTGAACATCATGGCAACCCTTATAACTCTGGGTCCATACCCAGCCTCCATTGGCAATGCCACAGGCGCTATCAAAACTGGATCTGTGACTAGGCTGTGTGCTCAGTCCTATACTCTCAGGAGACAGGGTGACAAGAGCCCTGGGCAAGACTAAGAATCCTGGCTCTGGACCTGCAGCCACCATGATCACACCCCAGCCCAGTGGGAGCCTCTGTCTGAAGAGGCATCTCAGTTCAGGATAGGGAGAAGGGTGTCCAGAAACCTATCCACTTCATCTTGACAAAGAGGAGGTCAAAGTTTAGGGTGGGGCTCCCCGGAGGTCCGAGGAAAGCTGTTTGACTTTTACACAGAAGACAAGGTGTCTCCAGATGTGAGTCCCCGCCAGAGCACAGGGTGAGGAGAGGAGACAGAGAGACCACGTGGTGTGGAGATGCTGTCCTTCACAGAACTGTGCTGGGCTAGGGCAAGGGATGGCCGGATATTATAAGTACAGCCTTCACTGTCTCTGCTACAGGACTAACAGGACCACTGAGCAAATCTCATCAAGCAAATTCCATCTCTTCATCCCAGCCATGTATCTGAGGGAGCTCAGAATAAACTGACTCTCCCCATGTGAGAGTGGCCCGAGTTTGACAGGTCAAGAGAGAATACCAACACTGACTTGTGAACTGTCAGCCAAAACAATGATGCTCAGGCCCAAAGGTGGCCTCTACATGAAAGGTCCTTGCAGTTGGCATCAGGACAGCGACTCCCACTCAATCTAGAGTGAAGCCATCCCACTGGGTGAAATGATGTCTTTTTGTGGGTTGGCTGAGGAAAAGCTTCTCCTGAAGGAGTACACGCATCTTTCCAAGTATTTGTGGGACATTTGTGTAGCTTCAGACGAGCGTCCATTCAACGCTTTGCCCTTTCTTTTGTTTCTTTATTTCGGAGCTGGAGTTGTTGGCCAGGATGCCTTGTGCTGGGAGCTGCCATCACTCTTGTCTACTTTTTCAAATGGGGTTGTTTGTTTTTCCTACTAGTGAGCTGAGGAAATTCTTTATGTTGTGAGTTTTGGCTGATTAATTAACCAACTAATTAATAAATGTGTACATGCATGTTTATGTGTGTTTATATGTGTACAGGTGCAAAGTACGTATGTGCCCATACAGGTGGGGATCAGAGGTCAACTTTGGGTGCTCCTCAGGAGTCACCCATCTTGTTTTGGGGGTCGGTTGTTTGGTTGGTTGGTTTGTTTTCTCGAGACAGGGTTTCTCTGTGTAGCCCTGGCTGTCCTGGAACTCGCTCTGTAGACCAAGCTGTCCTCAAATTCACAGAGATCCACCTGCCTCTCCCTCCCAAGTGCTGGGATTAAGGGCATGCACCATCACCACACCAGGCCTTGTTTTGTTTTGTTTTTAAGAATTACTTTGTGGAGCTGGAGAGATGGCCCATCAGTTAAGAGCACTGACTGCTCTTCCAGAGGACCCTGGTTCAGTTTCCAGCACCCACATGGCAGCTCTCACCTGTCTGTAACTCCAGTTCCATGTCTTCTGACACCCTCACACACACAGACATACATGCAGGCAAAACACCAGTGCACATAAAATAAAAATAAAGTATTAACAAAATTTACTTTTTTGGTGTGTAGGTGTGTGTGTGTGTGTGTGTGTGTGTGTGTGTGAGAGAGAGAGAGAGAGAGAGAGAGAGAGAGAGAGAGAGAGAGAGCCAGAAGAGGGTGTCAGATGCCATGGAACTGGAGTTATAGACGGCTGTGAGCTGCCTAATGTCGGTTCTGGGAACCAAGTTTGAGTCCCCTGTAAGAGTAGCATGTATAGAGGTTAGAGGATAACTTTTGGAAACTGGCTCTCTCTTCCCATCAAGTCAGACCTGAGAATTGAATTCATATCATCAGGCTTGGTTGCAAGCGCCTTTTATCCGTGGCATCCGTCATCTTTCCAGCCCAGAGGGACCCCTGTTTTCTCACTCCTACTCCTTGGGCCCTGAAGCCAGAAGAGAAACACAAGGAAGCCAGAGAGTGTGCCTCTGGAGTACAAAAACTATAGTGACCGGCAAATGTACTTGGATCCTGACCCTGGACAGTCAAAGTTACTGGGGTCCCTGGCCAGGTGACCCTCAAGTCCCCATGAGGCCAAAACTCCTACAGAAACCCCATCTGAACTCCCTGGTTGGTTGGAAGGTGGGTTCCACCCACAACAACTTGCAACCTGGCCTTCCCAGGCTTGCTTCTTCATCTGTCCCTGCCTCACCGTCCAAGGTACAGGGACTTACCGTGCTGTGCGTCCCCCCTCACCGCCCAAGGGACGGGAACTTACTGTGCGTCCCTGCCTCACCCTCCAAGTAATCTGCTGTCCCTGTTGCAGGAGGGTGGGGCAGCAGCCACAGGGTTAGAGGGAGTGGAGCAGCCTCTGGTCTCTTTAGGGCATAGGAGAGGATGACTGGGCAAGTTTCTCTGCCACACTGTACAGAGTGCCCGTCCCTGACCATCCTGATGCACAGCCCCTGCTGGTGATCTGAGGGTCCACCCTGTACAGAGTGCCTGTCCCTGACTGTCCTGTTGCACAGCCCCTGCTGGTGATCTGCAGGTCCCTTCCTGACTGTGGTGGCTTCAGTGGGGGCAAAGAGCAGGAAAACCTGTGCCCAGCTCCAAAGCCTGGAGTGCCTGAGGACTGTGGTACCTTGAAGTGGGGGTTCTCCAAAGCAAGTTCCTGTCCTCTGGGGATAAATAGCAAGGCTGGGCCTGCCTAGGCATTTGGGGCTGTACCTGGTGGGACAGAAGGACAGGCAGAAAGACCGAAGGTCATGTGCGGACATATGTGCACATCCGTACTGCGTGAAACAGTAGCTGCAGCCTGGGCCTTGCACCCCATTTCCCAAAGCGGCCTCTGGCATCTCTGTGAATGCCGGTGCAGAGGCAGGGGGACTGAGTTCCTGCACGCTGACACCACCACCTGCCCTGAGGTTCGGACTGATAGGGTACAAAGTTTATCCAATTAGATGGAGATGGGAGACAGCTCAGTGGGTAAAGCACTTTCTGAGCAAGCATGAGGACTGGGGTTTGGATCCCCAGAAACCCAGGAAATGCCAGGTTGGCCGGTGGCCCACCTGTAATTCTAGCCTCAGGAAGCAGAAACCAGGTATCCCCCAGGCAAACTGACTGTCTAGGCTAGCCTACCAGTGAGCTCTGGGTTTGATAAAGAGAGCCTGCTCCGAAGAATAAGGTGGAAGAGCCAGGATTCCCACATCAGACTCAGGCCTGCATGCTATTGTGTGCAAGTGCAGGTGCACCCAATGCAAGTGTGCACTCATACATGAGAAACATGCATGCAGACATGAGAAACATGCATGCAGACATGAGAGACATGCATACATGAGGAATATGCATACAGACATGAGAAACATGCATACAGACATGAGGAACATGCACACATGAGGAACATGCATACAGACATGAGAAATGCATACATGAGGAACATGCATGCATGAGAAACATGCATACAGACATGAGGAACATGCACACATGAGGAACATGCATGCATGAGAAACATGCATACAGACATGAGAAATGCATACAGATATGAGAAACATGCATACATGAGGAACATGCATACAGACATGAGAAATGCATACATGAGGAACATGCATACACGAGGAACATGCATACAGACATGAGAAACATGCATACAGACATGAGGAACATGCATACAGACATGAGAAACATGCATACATGACGAACATGCATACAGACAAGAGAAACATGCATACATGAGGAACATGCATACAGACATGAGAAACATGCATACATGAGGAACATGCATACAGACATGAGAAACATGCATACATGAGGAACATGCATACAGACATGAGAAACATGCATACATGAGGAACATGCATACAGACATGAGAAACATGCATACATGCGGAACATGTATACAGACCTGAGAAACATGCATACATGAGGAACATGCATACAAACATGAGAAACATGCTTACAGACATGAGAAACATGCACACATGAGGAACATGCATACAGACATGAGAAACATGCATACATGGGGAACATGCATACAGACATGGGAAACATGCATACATGAGGAACATGCATACAGACATGGGAAATATGCTTACAGACATGAGAAACATGCATACATGAGGAATATGCATGCAGACATGGGAAACACATACAGACATGGGAAACATACTTACAGACATGAGAAACATGCATACAGACATGGGAAACATGCATACATGAGGAACATGCATACATGAGGAACATGCATACAGACATGAGAAACATGCATACATGAGGAACATGCATACAGACATGAGAAACATGCATACATGAGGAACATGCATACAAACATGAGAAACATGCTTACAGACCTGAGAAACATGCACACATGAGGAACATGCATACAGACATGAGAAACATGCATACATGAGAAACATGCATACAGACATGGGAAACATGCATACATGTGGAACATGTATACAGACCTGAGAAACATGCATACATGAGGAACATGCATACAAACATGAGAAACATGCTTACAGACATGAGAAACATGCACATATGAGGAACATGCATACAGACATGGGAAACATGCATACATGAGAAACATGCATACAGACATGGGAAACATGCATACAGACATGAGGAACATGCATACATGGGGAACATGCATACAGACATGAGAAACATGCATACAGACATGAGAAACATGCATACATGAGAAACATGCATACAGACATGGGAAACACATACAGACATGGGAAACATACTTACAGACATGAGAAACATGCATACATACATGCTTACAGACATGAAAATGAGACAACTTCTGCCTGGAGAGATGACTCAGCGCTTAAGAGCACTGGCTACTCTTCCAGAAGACCTGGGTTCAGTTCCCAGCACCCATGTGATGGAGGCTCACAACCACCTGTAAATCTAGTCTGGGGTGTGGGGCTCCAATGTCCTTTCTGGCCTGGCTCTGAGGCCAGTCTTACCTGGCTAGGGCATCCCTGAAAGTTGAGGTTGACAGCTCCCTTGGCTCAACTTCACCCCCACTCAGAGAAAGTGAGAACGGAGAGTCTTGATTCTGTTTTCTCCGATTCCCAAATATTCACCAGAGAGGGTCCATGATCTGTGGCTTCCAACAGGAAAGAAAGCCAGATCACCTTGGGTCTTGGGTTCTTTTGTCCCTTGGGAATCACAGATGGACCACATTAAAATTATCTTTGTGCTCAGCCTAGGGCTGACTGGGGGAAAGAAACAGACCCCTGTTCCAAGTTAGGTGGGGGATGGAAGAAGGGAAAGGAGTTATCGGATGAGAAAATGACCCGTTCCAGTCAGTGTGCATACTAGTTTTTGCTTGTTTTGTTTTTCAAGACAGGGTTTCTCTCTGTAGCTCTGGCTGTCCTGGAACTCACTCTGTAGACCAGGCTGGCCTCGAACTCACAGAGATCCGCCTGCCTCTCCCTCCCAAGTGCTGGGATTAAAGGCGTGCACCACCACCGCCTGGCTTACTTTTTATTTTACATTTGTCTTATTTTATTTATTTATTGTTATTGTTCGGGGAGAGTGTGTGTGCGTATGGCATGTGGGTAGTAGTCAGACAATAACTTTCAGAAGTCAGTTTTCCCCTTCCAGTGTAAGTGCTGAGGATCAAACTCTCAAGTTCAGGTTTGTGCAGGAGGCATTTTCTCCTCTGGAGCCATCCAGTCATCCCAAAACCACTACTAAAGAATGTTGTGGAATATTGCTTTAACTATGTAAAGATGTGTTACATTTGTTTAACAATGTAAAGACGTGATGTTTTGCCTGTCTGAGGTGCCTGATGGGTCTAATAAAGAAAAGCAACGGCCAAAAGCTAGGCAGGAGAGGGATAGGCAGATCTGGCAGGCAGAAAGAATAAATAGGAGGAGGAATCTAGGGAGGAGAGAGAAGAGAGGGATGTCCTGGGGTCAGCATTCAGGCAGCTGCCAGCCAGCTAGACACGGAGTAGAATATACAGAATGAAAGAAAAGTAGAAACCCCAAGGCAAAACATAGATGAAGAGAAACGGGCTCATTTAGGTTATAAGAACTCATGGGACAAGCATAAGCTTAGGCCAAGCATCCATAACTAATATACGTTTCTGTGTCGTGATTTGGGAGCTGGTTGGCAGTCCAAAAACAACCCGATACAAAAGAGTATGAGAAGGGCTAGTGTAGCGTAGCGCAATCAAGGTGGCTGGACTAAATCTTGAAAAACTGATTTCTCTTGGGCCAAGAACTTGAGAACCAGAGCAGCCAAGGTCCTAAAAGGGACCAGATTGAGCAGAGTGGGGGCTGAAGAATCACAGGAATGCATGTGTGTGACGCTGGCATTCTGGCAGCGTGAGAGGAGGCAGCTCTTCTACAGGAGGATGAATCTGCAGGGGTGCCAGAGGACACTCGGGGTCCTCGGAGCTCACACAAGGGTCCCTGTGTACAGAGGCGAAGCCCTGGCTCTGACTGACCTTGGTTTGGGGGCCCTGGAGCAGAGGTCTCCTAAGGTCTGAAGAAAGGGAATGCCAGCAAGAGGCAATCCTAACCCTGACAAGACCAAGGAAGGTCGAGAGTACGGAGTATAAAGGTCACAGGCACCTGTGCTGTGCAGGCCTGATAAGGGCGCTAAACGAGATTGCTCCATCTAGAGTGTGGTGATAGTTTGTTTGTAATCCAACAAATAAAACTTGCCTGAAGATCAGAGTGCAGGGCTGAGCCACTAGTTAGCTATAGAGGCCAGGCGGTAGTGGCACAGCACCTTTAACCCCAGTACTCCAGAGACAGACTGTAAATTCAAGGCCACTGTGAATTCAAGGCCACCCTGGGCTACATGAGATTGAATCAGTCTAAAAGAGAAACAGAGCTCACACAAAGGTGACCCCAGTATATGGATCCCACACCTTTAATCCTAGCTCTAGGGAGGTGAAGACGAGAGTGATATGGCTGGGTCGAGAGAGAATAGAAGGCACGAGGAGACAGGAGCTCAGATGAGTCGGAGAATTCAGTCGGAGAATTCAGTCGGAGAATTCAGTCGGAGAGGCAGTCGGAGGTTTCCTAGAGACAGGACCCCGCCCCTTTCTCTGATCTCTCAGCTTCCACTTCCTACGTCTGACTCAGGTTTTTATTACTAAAAACAATTATAGTTTGTGCTACACTAGAGGCCTGCTCATAGGAGAGCGAGAAAGAACCAGAACTGGTCAGTGAGGAGAGGAAACTGTGAAGGGCAGGAGGAAGGGAGTCAGGCTTGTAAACTGGGGAATGAGTTAATACAAAGGTTTAAAGCCTGGGTGAGTTGGGGAGGGGGGTTGGCCTTGGGGAAGGGTGTAGAAACTTGACCTTGGGGTAGAGAGCCCCCATGAGCACCTGTGGCTTTTCCATCTGCTTTGAGAACAGAACTAAGAGAGGGCAGAACCAGTTTCCTGGGGCAGCTGCCTTCGAAGGCACTCCTGCCTCTGCTGGGAGAAAGATGGCTCAGGGGTATTGCTGGTGCTAAGTGTCCCATGCAGGGGAGCAGAAGGAAGCAGGTGATGCCTTCATCCTGGACATAGGCCCCTCACACATCCTGACACTGTGATGGATGGGATAACCATCTAGGCAGAGCCCCTAGGTCCTCTGTGCACAGATGGGGTTTGGAGCCTGGAAGAAAACAGCTTAGGGTAGATCCAGCTTAGGTGAACCACGAGCCGCTGTGCTGTGGGCCTAGGGACCAATGTGTTTGTTTCTTCCCACGTGGTCAGTGCGCTGACTATCAACAGAGCCCAAACAGTATCAGCGTCACTGACTTCACTCCTGGCGTCCCCTGGAGCCTGCACCACACCGCTGTAAGCCCTTCAGTACACTCTAGCTGCGGTGGCATGGGGACCCACACACATGCCACAGCGCTCTGGTGGGTGTCATAGGGCAGCCTTTAGGAGACAGCCCTGCCCTCTGTTTCGTTTTGAGGCAGGATCCCTCCTGTCATTTCTGCTGCTTCTCCACAAATTTCAGGCTCGCAGGTCCCCAACCTTCGCCTTCTGGGGAATCCTCCTGTCTCTGTCTCGTATCCGGACGCAGTTTGAGTAGTGGAGTTACAGATGCAAGCTGCCAGCTTCTGTTATTAATCACATTTGTTTATTTGTATATACATAGATCAGAGGCAACTTTTGCGCATTCACGCTCTGCTTTCTCTTTCTTCCATATGGGTCCCAGGGGACTGGAGCCATTGGTCTCGGCCACAAGCGATTTTACCCACTGAGTCATCTCGTGGGCCAACATTCAGTCTTCTAACTTTTCATGTGGCCTCTGGGGACCCAACCTCAGGACGTCAGGCATGCTGACCAGCACTTTTACCCTCTGAGTCACCTCCCCAAGCCCTTCCAGTCTACCGATAGCTCTAAGACTCAAGTTATGCCAGCTGGTGGTGGTACACACCTTTAATCCCAGCATCTGAGAGGCAGAGGCGGAAGGAGCTCTGAGTTTGAGGCCAACCTGGTCTACAGAGCGAGTTACAGGACCAAGAATCCCTGTCTTGGTGGGAGAGGGTGCACAACTTGACTCACATTAGGGGCTGGAGAGATGATTCAGTTGATAGGAACACTGACGGCGCCTGCCGAGGACTTGAGTTCAATTCCCGGTACCCACCGCAGACAGCCCATGATTGTCTATAACTTGAGCTCCAGGGAATCCAGTACCTCTGGCCTCCATGGACACATGCACTCACATGTAGACACACATTCTTAAAAATAATACAAATAGGGGGCTGGAGAGATGGCTCAGAGGTTAAGAGCACTGACTGTTCTTCCAAAGGTCCTGAGTTCAATTCCTAGCAACCATATGGTGGCTCACAATCATCTGTAATGGGGTCTGGTGCCCTCTTCTGGCCTGCAGACATACATGGAAGGAATGCTGTATACATAATAAATAAATAAATAAATAAATAAATAATACAAATAGTGCTGTACAGTGGTGGTGCACTCCTTTAATCCCAGCACTCGGGATGCAGAGGCAGACCAGCCTGGTCTACAAAGTAAGTTCCAGGTCAAGATCCAAAGATACAGAGAAACCCTATCTTGAATAAAACCAAAACCAGGGGCTAGAGAGATGGCTCAGCGGTTAGAAACATTGCCTGCTCTTCCAAGGGTCCTGAGTTCAATTCCCAGCAACCACATGGTGGCTTACAACCATCTGTAATGAGGTCTGGTGCCCTCTTCTGGCCTGCAGGCATACACGCAGACAGAATGTTGTATACATAATAAATAAATATTTTAAAAAGAAAAAGAAAAAACAAAAACTAAAACAAAAAATAAACCACAAATAAATCTTAAAAAAAAAAAGAGTCAGCCATTTGGTGGTGGCACACCCCTTTAAATCCAGAATTTAGGAAGCAGAGGCAGGTGAACTCAAGGCTGGTTTACAAAGCTAATTTCAGGACTGAAAAAGTCCTTTCTCAAAAAAAAGAAAGAAGAAAGAAAACTCGAGTTACATCACATTATACCTCACAGAACACACAGGTTACAGATGATCTTGAAGAGGAAGTACGGGGGTGGAGGGGGCATGAGTAAAGAAGCCAGCACAGCACAGCGGGGCAGAGTCAGCAAGGGACTGGCGGACAGACAGGCGTTGGAAAGGCAGAGCGCCCTACCCCCACCCGCTACGGGCTTGGACAGACCACAGGCTGAGCTAAGTCGGGGACAGTGTCACCTGGCAATCTGTTGGGCCGAGGCTGTGAGATGTGGAGGGTCAGACACGGACTGAGAACTGGTGTTCCGTTACACTCCATCCTGTCTCTCTTCTTATGTCTTTGACGAGGAGGTTGCATTGTTCCTCGGTCTGGTGTGCCCAGAGCTCACAGAAGGCATGAGTGGGCATGAGTAAGTCTTATGGTGGTCTCCACAAATGATGGTGCTCGCGGGCATAAACGAGAGGCTGCAGCTGGAAGCTTAGTGTGGGAGGCTGAGTGAGGCAGGAGAACTGCCACCCATTCAAGGCCAACACTGACTACATTTAGAGAGTTGTGGGCTACCCTAAACTATGGAAGAAAGACTTCCTTTTACAGTATTAACTAATTAAGTCAGGTATAGTGATGCACACCTTTAATCCTACCACTCAGAAGGTAGAGGCAAATGGATCTCTGAGAGACGGAGGAAGGAAAGAAAAAGGGATGGGCAGAGGAAATGCAACAAAGGGAGCGGGGAAGATGGTGTCATATTTCTATGTATGTGGGGTGTGCTCAGAAAAACGTCCTTAGCAACAGGATTCAGCCGAGCTGTGTAGCTCAGATTCTTGGTCTTCAATACCTCGTAAAAGGAGTATTATAAGGCAGTTCCAAAAGGAAGGAATGTTGTATACATAATAAATAAATAAATCTAAAAAAAAACAAAACAACAAAAGGCTCCCCTTGCAGCCTTCAGGCCCCACGTCCTTGCTGAGTGCCCTCTGCAACAGCTTGCTTACTGAAGGTGAACTGGGTTTATCCTGAGGTGTGGCGAAAGTTGGTGCTGGAATGAAGGCAGCTTGGTACAAAGGAAGTTTGGAAACGGATCCATATCAGCTTAAGAGACACCAGGACCTTACTGACCCATGGTCCACTCATCTGGAAACAGTTATCAAGTGATTTAGAAGGCGCTGCCTGCCAGTTCCCAGGTGATGTAATAGCTAGAGAGAATTCCACTGACCCACCTGTGCCATTGGCCACTGCCCGCCCCGCCCCAGCGGCTTTCCTGCCACCTCCAGTCAGGCTGTCCCTGGGAAGAGGGTGGAAGGAAATGCCAAGGCCAATGCGAAGGCCTCTTGCCACCTCCCAGGGGGCGGTGCCCCTCCTTGATACTCAGGGCTGGAGTATAAGGAAGAAGCAGTTTGAGTCACTCAGGCAGGGTGGCAGGTGGGCTGAGGGAGGGCTGGCAGCCTGCCAACCACAGCCTCCCATTCTCTTCTCTACCCGGCTGTGGTCACAAAGTAACCGTAAGGCTGTGGCAATCCTAGGAGCTGAGAATGCCCCAGGTTCTGGAACAACCAGATGGCCGATGGGCCTGGGTAGTCCTGCTGGCCTGTATGGTCGCCCAGGCCCTCACCTTGGGCTTCCCTTCCTGCATCGGCGTCTTCTTCACTGATCTGCAGCATGACTTCCAGGCCACCAACAGTGAGACCTCATGGTTTCCCTCTATCATGGGGGCCATGCTCCATGGTGGGGGTGAGCATCTCGAAGAGGGGGTGAGGGAAAAGGGACGAAAGGGTCTGTTGGGGACTCTGTGGGTGGGGGACACACGATCTTCCTGACTTATGAGGTCCCTCTCTCTGAGGCTATAGGCTCCACCTCCTGGATATATCCCTGAGGTTTGCTCGATTTGATCAAGGCCTGGCCCCCCTGGCTAGGATCCAGTCCTGTTCCTAGAAGTCTGTGCTGCATTGGGATTGGAAAGTGGGGGTGGCACCTGAGGCACACAGCCAGGTAATGATTCCAGAGTCCTCCTGGTGACTGATCTAGAGCAGAGGCATTCAATAATAGGCGGAGTAACCGCTGGCATTAGGACCAGCAGTCCCAGGCCAGGCTGTCTCTCAGGACTTTTCCTTCCCTCCAATAAGGAGATAATAGCCAGCATCCTGCCCAGGGCCCATGTGACGTGACGGGGAGACCTCGTGCGTCCTGGAGCTAGTAAGAGCTAGGAAGTATATGGGGCTGTGAATTGTTAATATATTAGAGATCCTCACTGCGGCTTCAGGATAGGAAAGGACAAGCCATAAAGAGGGGACACAGGAAAAGCCACCCCCACACACAAAGTCTGGAGCTTAGAGAGAAGACAAACCGCATCTTCCCCTTCTCCGTGTTCTCCAGCCACACCAAGTGGCACCAGGGACATCTTCCCAACACCTAGGAGGATTATGCTATAGAAAGAGACCTCAAAGGGGGCTCGGTCAATGAGAGCAAAGCCAATTATCCACAGGACTCTCTCTCTCTCTCTCTTTCTCTCTCTGTCACACACACACACACACACACACGTTTGTTTGGCTTTACTGATCCCAGCTCCCCATCAACCTTTCTGCCACTCCCTCCATCAGAGTAATGATTGGTTATTCTAGATACTTCTCTCACATGGAGAAAAAAGGAAATTAGCAGAGAGAGGGTGATGGTGCAGCAGGGGGATTGTCAACCTCCATGATTGCCCTAGAATGTGTGGCCTCCTGGTCTTCAGGGCTGGGGAGTCCAGTGGGAATCTCAGGTGGATCTTTATCACACAGGTCGAGGAGGGGTCTCAATGAGAGACTAGAGACTAGGCATCCCATGGAAACCCCAACTCACCAGCCAGCTTTGGCCTCACTATCCTGTTTCAGACACACACAGCTTCTGTTGGTGTGAGATTCCTGCCTGGCAATCTTCTCGCCTACATAAGTGTGCTAAGCCTGTTGCTCACCCAAAATATTGGCCAGTAAAGGAAGGAACGCAAACACCAAGGGTAAGGCCGGCAGAGATTGAGGAGGGAACAATACCCAGCCAGGCAAAGGGCACACGTGGCTCCAAGATCTCCACCCCAGCTCCACACCCTCCTCACCTGTGATTTGGAGCTCTTCCCAAGGTCACCTTCCCGAGTCAGGTAAAGTCCCAGAGGTGGGGAAGACCCAGCTCTGGCAGTCACACCCCTTCCAAGGCTTGTTTCAGTTCTGCTGCTGCGAGAGCAGCCTTGGCGGGACTGTTTCTGAGTGTCAGACCATTACCCTCCATCTGTTGTTCTCGTGTCTACACTGTCTCATACCACACTTCCTCCCATCAAAGATCCACATACACGTGCTGCGTGTGCATACACTTTCTCTGCCCTCCTAAGTTATCACAAGAAACTCCATTGTATGTGTTCCCTGGGGGCAGGATGCTCAAAGATGTGGGTCTGTGAGATCTAGGAACAGCTGGCCAAGCTGGCTGGTTTCTACTTGCCAGATGTAGTAGGGCTACTAAGAAAGCAATTGGGGGTGAGACAGCCCCTTCTCCACAGGGAGCCAATTGTTTAAGCTTGGATTCAGGGAGCAACAGTTTGGCTTCCTTCCTTCCTTCCTTCTTTCCTTCCTTCCTTCCTTCTTCCCTCCCTTCTTTTTCTCTCAGTTGCCTCTCTATATCCCTCAGATCAGACTCTCCCTGCTTCCAGCCTCTCTCTGTTTCTCTCTCCCTCTCCCAGTATATCTCCGTTTTCAATCGTTCTCTCTCTCCCAATCAATCTCTCTGTCTTTCTGTGTGTTCAAAAGACAGAGCCCAAGGCCTACAGCTGAACATCCTCTCGCCCCCTGAGCTACCAGTCCCTAGGTGCATGTCCTAGGTACGTAGACTTGGTAATGGCTGGAATCAGCGACAGAGGGCAGAGGGAATCTGGCCTGATCTGTCTCCCTGACACTCCAAAGCTCAGAGCAAGGAGGTGCAGAGTAGTCCAGGACCCCAGTCAAAGGCACGAGGTTGGAAAGTGAGGGGTCCAATCTTCCAGAAGACTGTGGAGTTGGTGAGAGCAAGACCTGGAGGTGCAGACTGAGACCAAGTGTTCTAGGGGGCTCTTTCTGGGGCAAACCCCAAGCCACGGTGTGATGCTCATGTAGGTCATGATCCTAGATCGGTAGACCCACATGGAATTGTTCTCAGTTTAGGTGAGTGGAGGGTTCTATATGCCCTTTAGATGTCCTTATTGTGGTCACCTCATCTATCCACTCATTCTCTAGGGGAGGAAACTGAGGCAGAAAGGAGCGTCAAGCCTTCCTGGAACCACATGGCCAGCCTGTGGCAGGGTGGAGACCAGAAGCCAAGCTAGCAGATTTTAGTTCTCTCTTAAGGCCCTGGCTAGTTCCTCCCAGAACCCCTCTCCCAGCCCTACTGTGCCCTGACTCCAGACCTCCTCACCCACGGCCACTGGTCTCACCTACAGGACCCCTGTGCAGTATCCTGATAAAACGTTTTGGCTGCCGAGTGACCATGATGCTGGGAGGCATGCTGTCCAGCCTGGGCATGGTGGCCAGCTCCTTCTCTGGCTCGCTCAGCCAGCTCTTCCTCACGGCGGGATTGATCACAGGTAACTGTCACGCTACTC
The DNA here is from genome assembly GCF_018167655.1 of Microtus oregoni. NCBI lineage: Eukaryota > Metazoa > Chordata > Mammalia > Rodentia > Cricetidae > Microtus > Microtus oregoni. Next base: position 4,649,965 of record NW_024543222.1, on the reverse strand, counting down.
AAAGGCACAGGGCGGGTGGGATTGCTGTCAGCCCAGGGGAGAAGACAGTCGGGATAGGTCCATTAGAATGTTTAAATGCTTGAGAGTACGGGAGAGGACAAAGGCTGGGGATGTGAGAGCCTCCTGGCCTGAGGGGATGGGACCACAGCAAGAAGGGAGTCAGGAGGAAAGATACCCGGGGCTACATAATGAGATCCTGTCTTAAGGATCATTGTGAGTTTGAGGCCAGACTGGACTACATGGTGTCAAGCCACTTTAAGCTACAGAGTGAAATGGCTGGAACTTTGTAACTCTAGATGTAGACCAGGTTGGCCTCAAACTCACAGAGATGTGTCTGCACAGCCTCCAGAGTGCTAGGATTAAAGGCGTGTGCCACCACAAAGAACGGTCCAGTAAAGAGGGGAAAAAAAAATGATGCAAACCAGAGAATTTACTGGTGGGAGGGGCTGGATTACTGGTAGGAGGAGCTGGATTGCTGCTGGGAGGGGCTTGATTATTAGTGGGAGGGGCTCGATCGCTAGTGAGCGAGGAGACAGGACAAAGGACAGAAATAGAGATTTAACCCTGAGGCCGTGTGTGAGCCACTGCCCCATGGACAGCGGACAGAGGAGTGAGGGGGTCAGAAACCAGGCTTTGGACTGCAGAGAGGAAGAGACCTAGATTGCCACCTATGGGCAGGTAGTGGCACAGGGCTGGGGGATTCCTTTTGGGAGCTTTTTCTCCAGCACTGACCACTATGGGGCAGAGGAGGCACAGAAAGAAGCAAGAGATCCCTCTGGGGAGGTGTCCAGGCAGAAGGCACGGCCCTGGGAAAGGTCACAAAGTATGGGATCAGTTTGCTGTCCAGAGGAGGAGGAGCATGTAGGGTTTGGTCCTTGTGATTGACAGGAGTGGCTTCAGATGGATCCCAAGACTTAGGCCAAAGTCAAACCGCGGTCTTCCAGGATGGAGGAAACTTTTAGGTTGTTTAAGTGTGAAGGAAATCTTTGGGAGGCATTCATAGCTGATGTTAAAATGTCACTGTGAAGAGCTCAAGAAACGGCTCAGTGGCTGAGTGTATACTGCTTTTGCAGAGGACCTGAGTTTAGTTCTTAGAACCCATGTTAAGAACACCATCATTCCAGCCCCAGAGGATCTGACGCTTCTGACCTCTGCAGGCATGGAACTCAGACACACACACATATACATATGTGCAATTAAAAATAAAAATAAATCTAGGGTCAGAAGAGATGGCTCAACAGTTAAGAGCACTTGTTGCTCTGGCAAGAGGACTTGGGTTCAGTTCCCGGGACCTACAAGGTGGCTCACAACCATCTGTAACTCCAGTTCCAGAAGATCCTATGTCCTCTTTGGAGCTCCACAAGTACCAGGCATGAACATGGTGCATAGACACACATGCAGACACAACACTCATACACATAAAATTAATAACTCTAGAAGAAAAACTGTTTGAGACAAAGTCTCACTATGGAGCCCTGGCTGGCTTGGAACTCCCTATGAAGACCAGGATGGCCTTGAACGCATAGAGATCCACCTTCCTCTGCCTCCTGAGTTCTGGGATTAAAGGCATGCACCATAATAATACCTGGATTAAAAAAAAAAAGATAAGGTTATTGTAGTGCCGCACAGAGGAGAACTGGGAGGAAGAGCTGGGTGAAGTGTATCTGGCCTAGTGCCAAAGGAGACAGTCATGGAACATGAGCCAAGACCCCTACTCCGGGTGGAGGTGGAAAGTCCTAGAATGTCCCTGAGCTGATGTCCCCTCTCGCACTACAGGCCTGGGCATGTGTTTCAGCTTCCAGTCGAGCATCACAGTGATGGGCTTGTATTTTGTCCGCCGCCGGCCCCTGGCCAACGCCCTGGCCTCCATAGGCAACTCTCTGGGTGTCACTCTCTGGCCGCTGCTGGCGCGATACCTTCTGGAAACGCTGGGCTGGAGAGGCGCCTTCCTCATCTTTGGCGGCATCCTTCTTCACTGCTGTGTATGTGGAGCCATCCTGAGGCCCGTTGCCACCCACGTGGCCCCTGAGCCCAAAGAAGATCCCCCTCTACCTCCCAAGACACCTACGCGCAGCTGCCTGGCAACGTGCGTCTCAACCATCCGGTACCACCTGGCCTTGGACCTCCTTCGGCACAATATGGGCTTCTGCATATATGTAGTGGGTGTGACGTGGATGACGCTGGGCTTCCCACTGCCGCATATCTTCCTGGTGCCCTACGCCATGTACCACGGGGTGGACCAGTATTGGGCGGCCATGCTCATGTCAGTCGTCGGCTTCTGCAACATCTTTTTGCGGCCAGTGGCGGGGCTGCTGGCAGGCAGGAAGAGTTTGGCTGCCTATCGGAAGTATCTGTTCACCGCGGCGATCCTTGTCAACGGGCTCACCAACCTAATATGCACAGTGTCAGCGGACTTCTCGGTGCTCCTGAGCTATTGCCTGGTGTATAGCCTGTCCATGTGCGGCATCGGGATCCTCATCTTCGAGGTCCTCATGGACACTGTCCCAATGGACCGGTTCCCCAGTGCGCTGGGCCTCTTCACTGTCTTATGTGGCGTGGCTTCTCTCATCTCTCCACCACTGGCTGGTGAGAGCCGGGGAGGGAGGGCAGCCAGGCCCAGGTAGGGCCTGTATAGGTAGGACATAGGGAGCAAAGCAAAGGAGAACGTCTGAGCAGATTTGAGCCCAGTCTACCACTGCGACAAGGGACTTGAATCTGTGATCCTCACCTTTCCCCCAGAAGATCAGGGACCATGCTATAGTGTGTTATCTACCTGACAATCAAGGTATGAAAATATAGGCTTGGCCAGACTTGGTGATACATGCCTGTCATCCCATCAGTTGGGAAATGGAGGCAGGAAGGTCAAGAGTTCAAGGTCACCCTTGGCTACAGAGCAAGTTTGAGGCCAGCCTGGGCTATGTGAAACCCTGTCTCAGCCTCCCCATCAGAGAAAAGAGAGACACAGAGAGAGAACTAAGAGCACTTGCTACTCTTACTGAGGACCGGGTTCCTTGCTGACACTCATGTGGTAGTTCACAACTGTTCACTGTAACTCCAGCTCTAGGGAGTACAGCGCCCTCTTCAGACCTCCAAAGTACACTTATAAACATGCAGGTAAAACAACCACAATACATAAATGAATCTCTTTTAAGAGAGGGAGAGGCTGGAGAGATGGCTCAACAGTTAAGAACACTGTTGCTCTTGCTGAGGACCTGGGTTCAGTTCCCAGTACCCCATGATGGCTCACAGCCATCTGCAAATCCAGTTTCAGGGGATTCAATGCCCCCTTCAGGCCTCTGTGGGTACTGCACACATGTGGCATGCATTTACACACGAACACAAAATTCTTATACACTTCAGTAAAAGTTCTTTTAAGGGAGGAGAGAGAAGGAAGGAGAAACAGAGGGGAGAGTTTTGCACTCCAGGCCTATGTGAATCTGTCGTCATCTTTTCTGCCCTTCTTCTCCTATCAGTGAAGCACAATGATAAAAAGCACCGCCTTGCAGTAAGGATCCCAAGGTCCAAAGCAAAGGGTAGACTCACAGATAAGAGGGATAAGAGCCGTACCTGCATTTACTGTAATTAACAGCCTGGCTCTCCCGCCTGTGAGTCCCAGGCAATTGCTCTTTCTCTTTGAGCTAGAATGCCAGCTACCGAATGCAGAGGGGAACACATCCAGTTCTACCCAGACCAGTCACAGAGTGCACCCGGTCAAAGCCCCACTCTTGGGCCTGACCTTCAGTGATGGCAGCAAAGGGACACGTGGGGGCTGACGCTAGGAGGAAAACAAGCAGAATTTGTAAGATGAGGCCCATAGGGGAAGGCTACTGCACACTGCACACCTGAGGGAGACCATCAGGGCGGGTGGGAGAAAGCTGGTCCTGGGGGTAGCCGGCACTCAAGTGGTGTGGCGGTGACTATGGCCAGACTATCTACACTCAGCTCAATGAGTTGCTTTTTTGGTTTTTCGGCTTTGTTTTGTTGTTGTTGCTGCTGTTTTGTTTTGTGTTGTTTTGTGTTTTTTGTTTTGTTTTGTTTTGTTGAGACAGGATTTCTCTGTGTAGCCCTGGCCACCCTGGAACTCATGCTGTAGACCAGGCTGGCCTCGAACTCATATATTCACCTGCCTCTACCTCCCAAGTGCTGGGACTAAAGGTGTGCGCCCTCATCACCCAGTATCAGTGAGTTCCAGTTTCCCAGGAAGCTCTGCAGGCAAATGAATGCCTAAAAAGATAGGGTTAGGGCCAAAAGTCATGACTGGGCAAACAGCTCGGATTCCACTGACCCTTATCTCCATTTGCCCTGCCACCAAGGGTAAAGGGCCCTTTGGTTCTCTCCTGGGGAGGACATCTGCCTAGGCCAGAAGCCAGGTGTTTCCTCCCCTCCTTTTATTCCACACGTATCTACTGTGCACCTCCAAGGTACCAGCCCCAGTTTCTTGTGACTCTAAAATCTCTACCCTCCTCAAATACACAAGTTAGTTGGAGGACCCATTCTAGCTTCTGTGGGGGAGTAACTCGTTTTCTGTCCCTCAGGGCTCCTGCTGGACATGACCAACAACTTCAAGTCCATTTTCTACGCCTCAAGCTTCTTGCTCATCTCAGCCTCCCTCTTCATCGGCGGGGGCTTCTACGCCGAGGAGAAGAAGAAGAAGAAGCTGAAGCAAAATGGGCAAGCCAAGGTGGAAGATGCCATCTCGGAGTCTGCCCCAATGCAGGGTCTTAGCTCAGAAGACAAGGACGGTGCCAGGAAGCAACTGTGCCCTGAAAGCATATGCTATGTGACCAGTGTCTGAACTCCAGAGGTCACATGTGACCTGCCTCCAAGCTGAGCTCTGGGGTCCGTGAGAGACCTTCCTTCCAGGAAGCAGAGTGTAGAAATGGGCCTTCCTGGCCTTCTTCCTTGGATCCCAAGAAGATGGATCTGAGTCCTACGTGAGCAGCTATGCCTGGCTCATCTGCGCTGTCTCTCACAGTTGCTCCTACCTGACACCAGAGGTCTTCCCACCCAGCCTTCCTGTGTCAGCTCTCTTCGTCCTCCATGGCCTCCAGAGAATTTTGAAGAATTCTCCTTTCTTCCAAGAACTTTCTCCTCCCCTCTTCCCAAATAATCAGCCCTGACCCCTTAGGTCAGGAAGATTAAGGGAGTTGCTTTGAGAGGTGGAGCCTCACGTTGACTGGAGCCATAGGAGAGGCAGAGATGGAGGGTCAGGATGAGAACATTGGCCTCAATACAGGATGGGGTCAAACTGGCTGTTTGGTGGCGCTCTGGTCCTAACACCTCTGGAGAGGACAGGAGAGGAAACTGCTGTCTTGCAGGGTTCCTCCTGCTTGGGTCTCAGAATTTATGAAGTCTGAGGAGTCTTCTGCCATCAAGCAGGGCCTGAACCAGCATCTTCTCTTTTACCCCACTCTGTATCCACATAGGGAAAGGCAGACATTTGACCGACCGAGAGGCAGGAAGGCCAGCCGGCTAGGCAGCCTACAGGACACTGTAAAACTGGGCTTGAGCAAACAGTAGCCTGTGCTCTGCTCTTGGCCTTCTGAGGTTCCCCTTTCGCAGGGATGTGTTGGAGGTATCAACCCTGAGGCAATCGCGGGCTAAATCAGCAGTGGTTGTTGCTAGCCTGACCCCAAGGCCTGGAGTTATGCCTGCGTACACACTTCTGTGCTGCCCTCTGAGGTCAGCACACAGGGCTGTCTGTCATCAGCCCAGGCTTGTTCCAGCAGGGCACTCCAGGGAATGGGAAAACAGACTGTTTGAATTATACACAAAAACATTCCCTGCAGGCAGCGGGTCATAAACTCTGAACTAATAAAGAAGAAAACAGGCCTGAGTAAATTTCCTCTGCTCTCCCAGCTTGGCAGAAACTTCTTGGTCTTGTTTGTTGGTTCAAGCTCAACCAGGCTCCAGCGAGAAAACCTTATCAGGAAAAATGATTTTATTTTCATGGCTGACGCCAGCTTTCCTCCTCCGCATATCCATCCATCTGGCATGAATAAGCATCTTTAGGACTAGCCTAGCTCCTCTAAGATGCTGTTGCGAGTGCCCCCTCATTGCCAAAGGCAGTACTGCAGCGATGCACCAGCTTCGTGGTCACAATCTCTAGATCTTGGATGGAGATGGTAAAGGTGCTTACTGCCAAGCCTGGCAATTTGGGGTTGATCCCAGAGATCCGCGTGGTGGTAGGAGAGGTCCCACTACCACAAGTTGTTCTCTGGTCTCCACAGGTACACTGTGGCATGCACATACAAATACACACAAAAATAAATACACATAAAAATAATTTTTAAAAAAGTTTGGCCTGTATGAGATTATGTCACCTTCAGACTGAAAAGTCTGCCTCTGTGTCTAACCACCCCTGCTTTCCTGATCCCAACTTGGTCCTGAGCTTGGCCACCAGGCATAGCTTGTGCTCAGAACGGAAAATGCCAGGACCTGTTTTTCCACCCTAAAGGAAAACAGAGTTGGGGCTGGCTAACAGGTCCACTTCCAGGAGACAGTTAAGGAAAGGTATCCATGAGCCTCCAGCTAGGAAACTTTCATCTCACTTGCCCGTTGGTAATAATGGCAACAATCCACGGGCAACAAGCAAAGAAGAAATGAGGATAGGAATGTAGCTTAGAATGGAAGTGTGCACCAGCCTCTAGGTTCAATCTCCCCACTCAGCTAAGCCTAGAAGTGTGTGTGTTGTAACCCCAGCACTCGGAAGGTGGAGGCAGGAGGATGAGATATTCTTAGCTACACAGTAAGTTCACAAGAAGAAATCTCTAGCTGGGCGGTGGTGGCGCATGCCTTTAATCCCAGCACTCGGGAGGCAGAGGCAGGCGGATCTCTGTGAGTTCGAGGCCAGCCTGGTCTACAAGAGCTAGTTCCAGGACAGGCTGCAAAGCTACAGAGAAACCCAGTCTCGAAAAACAAACAAACAAAAAAGAAATCTCTGGGTGAAATTCCTTAACAAGTATTTATTGAGCATCTACTGTGTTCCAGGGACTGGACAGAGAACGAATCCAAGTCACTCTGCCTTCAGCACAAATCCAAAGGCTGAGGTTCTTTCCCAAAGGACCCTGCAAACAAGGGAGACTTGAATGGCCTTTGAGATTCCAGAACCCACACTTTGCTGATCCCCTCAAAAATCTTCTAGGGATGGTCTGAGGCCTTTCCCGGCCACATAAAGGTGGAACTTGCTTCCCTGTTGTCCCCAAGTTTCTGGCTCCTGGTCCCCAGATCTTTCTAATCAGACACCGAGGAGACTCCTGGCCATCTTGAGCTGAGATGTATTTCCCCAGGCTAGACAGGCTCCACAAAAACCAATGGGCCCAGAGTTCTCATGGGGCAGCTTCAGTACTTAAGCACCCAGACCAGGGCAAAACTCTTGTCCCAGGTTGGTACTGGGCAGGGATTAACCACAGCCTTGAACCCTAGACGTGGGGGCCAGGAAAAGGTAAAGTACATAACCCATTCT
>NW_024543222.1:4192500-4637500 GCF_018167655.1 Microtus oregoni | reverse complement strand
GTAATGAGATCTGGTGCCCTCTTCTGGCCTGCAGGAATAAATGCAGACAGAATACTGTGTTTCTTTTTAATGGAAGTGGAAAGGACCAGAGAGATGGCCCGTGGGGAAAGGCGTTTGCTGTCTGGCCACCTTTCAGTCCCCAGGACACACACTGTAGGCGAGAACTGATCCCTGAGTGGTCCTCTCTGGCTCTGAAACAGGAGCCTGAGATCTGGGGGTGCCACTGGTTGCAGTTATCCGCCAGCTGTGGTAGTGCCCCGAATGCTACAGTAGCCCCTCGTCAACATAGCCAGGTCCAGCTGTCGGTTCCAGGGAAGAGTGAGGTGGGATTGCCCTGTGTCAAGCAAGTGGGACGAAACCCTCCTCGCAGATCAGGAAACCTCTCCTCCGCACGGCTGACTCCCACTAGTTGTGACATTAGAGCCGGTGTTAGCCTCACCTTCGAGGATCTGAGCTCTGCAGAGGGGACCCAGCGGGCAGAACCCATGCTCAACTCCAGGACCTCATCTTCCCTGCTTTTGTTGCTATGACACTGCCCCCTCTGCCACAGTTAGGAGTTAGCGCTAGTGTGAAGGCGTACCGTACAGAGGAACTAACAGCCACTGGGCAGTGACTTTAGTCACACAAGAGCTAACTGTGGCCTGTGGTGGCAGTGGTAGAGGTGCTGGCAGCAACAGGGTGTGCCTTTAATCCCAGGACTCAGGAGACAGAAGCAGGCAGATCTCTGAGTTCAAGGCCAGCCTGGTCTACAGGGTGAGATCCAGAACAGCCAGGGTTACACTGCAAAACCCTTTCTGAAAAAACAAAACAAAAAAGCTGCCCATGATTGCGACTGTGGATGAATTATGGGGCACCAGCTACAAAGCTAGACCCCTGTACACACTCATTAATGAACGAAAGAGCCGAGCTGCAGCCCCGGCTAAGAACATCCTGTGCATCTCTCTCATCCCAGAGCGGTGGATACAGAGCAACGTAGTAAGTACCTTGCTTCTGTGAAAACCGATTGGTTCTCAGGACAGCACCGGGTACTTGGCAGTTTTAAAGCTAGATTCAACAAGTGGCCTCTACCCAGGCGGTGGTGGCGCACGTCTTTAATCCCAGCACTCCGGAGGTGGAGGTAGGTGGATCTCTGAGAGTTTGAGGCCAGCCTGGTATACATATACAGAGTTCCATGACAGCCAGGGCTACATACAGAGAAACACTATCTAGAACCCCTGTCCCCATCCCCGCCCCACTAAAAAAAATGACCTGAGAATTCAGGTTAAATTGCCTTCCTGTCTCTTGCAATGCATAACGATGCCACCAGGTGGTAGTAGTGCTCAAAGGCTGCCTATAGTGTCTTTGGAATGCAACAGTGTGTTTCTCTTTAGATTTAATTAGATGTGTTTGTCATTGGAAAGAACTTTTCTTTTCAAGAAAAGTACAGGCGGAGTGCAGTGGCTTGCATGCACAGTCCCATCTTTCTGTGGTTCCTGTCCTTAGACTTGGGCCACCAGGCAGGCTCAAGTACCTTTACCGGTATTTCCACGATCGGTTTTATATTTTTTGAGTGAAGGAAGGGTTTACTATGTTGTCCAGGCTTCCCCTGGGCTCCTGAGCTTGAGTGATCCTCCTTCCTCAGCTGCCCTAGTAGCGAGGACTGTGGGTGTTTGCCACCTCACCCTACTCCACCGGCTATGCCAGCCTTGTGCCCTGAGGTGGGCAAGGTCTTAAGTGGAAGGAACCTCTTGGCCCTTCTCAGGGAGAGCTCACCCAGTCAGGAGGTGCCCAGTGCTGACGGATCCCTGTCTGTGTCACCTCTTTAAATCCCCAGGAAAACCCTGAGAGCATCTCCCAGCACCGGTGCCTCCTCTGTGACTCCAGGCCACCAGCTTCTCCCAGTCCAGCCCTCCCATCTCAGGTTCTCCTCGGGATTTCCTCTCCAGCCTCTTGGGGTTTCTATGGTTACTGGTGTCCAGCGGAGCTGTCATCTCTTGCCTTGAGCTGTTTTTTTCCGCCTTTGTCTGTCTAAAGTAAATTATTCAGCTAGTCAGGACTTGCTTTTCTCTCATTTTTCTTTTTGATGGTGCTGAGAATTAACCAGGAACCTAGGCGAGCACTCCGCCACCAAGCCACACCCCAGCCCCGCCCCTTTCTGTTTCGTAACTGCCTTGTAAGTGCAGTGTGGAGAGTGTACAGTGAGATGCACTGAGTGGCAGGCAGTTTAATTAATCCTTAAGTTCATTAAGGTATGTGCCCCTACATGTACCGGCTCCTCTGTCGAGATGTGGCTTGTTTCCCCCATGTGCCCCGTGCAGGCGCAGCTCTGACCTCTGTTCCAATGGGTTGCTTTTACCTGGTCTTGCACTTTATATGAGTGAGATCATACAAGATCCATCCTAAATCTGGTTTCTTAATAAAAAAAAAAAAGTAGGGGGTTGTAGGGAGGCATGGTGGCACAGGACTTTAATGCCAGCATTTGGGAGGCAAAGGAAGATGAGTTTCTGTGAGTTCAATGCCAGCCTGTTCTACATAGCAAGTTCTAGACCAGCCAGAGCTATACTGTAAGACTCTATCACTTGGCACACAAACACACACACACACTAATTAATTCTTTCTATGTGTGCGTTCATGGGTGTGGAGGCCAGAGGTTAAGGGTCTTCCTCTGTGGCTGTCACTGACTCTGGAGCTCACTACACACACACACACACACACACACACACACACACACTCCTGTTCTCTCCTCTCTCTGCCCCTATGAAGAGGTTACAGACCCACACGATCATGTCTGACTTTTTCTGCGGGTGCTCAGGTGCTCATCCTGCATGACAAGTACCATCTCCCCAACTCCAGCATTGCTTTCCTTTACCTTTAGGACTTCAGAAGGTTTTATTTCATGTATGTGTATGTGTGTGGTAGGGGTGAAGGTGGGGTGGGTCCATGTGGACACAGAAGAAGGCGTCAGGTAATCAAATCAGGCAATATGGGGCTGAGTTAGAAGTGGTTGTGAGCTGCTTATAAAGATCTGGGAACTGAACCCAAATCTTCAGCAAGAGTAGTGTGTGGTCTTAACTGTTGAACTTTCTCTCTAGTCCTTTTTTTTTTTGTTTTGTTTTTAGTTTATTTTTATTTTATGTGCGTTGGTGTTTTGCCTGCATGTAAGTCTGTGTGAGGGTGTTGGATCCTGGAGTTACAGACAGTTGTGAACTGCCATGTGGGTGCTGGGAATTGAACCTGGGTCCCCTGGAAGAGCAGTCAGTGGTCTTAAAGACTGTGCGGTCTCTCCAGCCCAAGGCTGGAGAGGGGAAGCCCGGGCAGAGCCTGTCCTCCAGTTCCAGGGAACACAGGCTGCTTCCACCTTTTTTTTTTTCTTCCGGCTGTCCTGGAACTCATTCTGTAGACCAGCCTGGCCTCGAACTCAGCTTGGTTCTTTTTTATGGTGGGCGGCTGTTAGTTTGTTTGAGACAGTGTTTCTCCATGTAGCCCTCTCTGTAGCTGGCCTCAGAGTCAGAGTGCTGGGCTTAAAAGTGTATGCCACCATTGCCCAGCTCCGTAGCCCTTCACAGTGGGCAGACTCAGGGTCATGGACTGGGCAGGGGCTCTGGTGGGTCATGTGGGACCATCTCGGTGCCCCGGCCCAGTCTGTGGTCTCAGAAGCTCTCAGCCATTCTCCTGGGCCCTCACCCTCCTCTTCATCTTCAAGAGATGCTGCCAGCTAGGCAGAGGGGCCTAGCGCCCTGATGGCCGGAAGCTGAGTCAGCACGTACAGGAAGCCATCTTCCGGCACTGAGGAGCCGAAGCTAAGCAGTGTTTCTCTGTAAAAATTAGCATCTGTCCCCACGGCCAAGAGGTCATTAGGTCAGGGGACCTACCCTGAGAATGGAAGAAGGGGTCCTGGTTCTTGGTTGTTTTTTTTTTGTTTCTTTTTTTTTTGATTTTTCGAGACAGGGTTTCTCCGTAGCTTTTGGTTCCTGCCCTTGGAACTAGCTCTTGTAGACCAGGCTGGCCTCGAACTCACAGAGATCCGCCTGCCTCTGCCTCCCGAGTGCTGGGATTAAAGGCGTGCGCCACCTCCGCCCGGCCTGGTTCTTGTTTTTATATCAGTGTTTTGTCTGTATATGTACATGTGCTACATGCATGCCTGGTGTCTATAGAGACAAAAGGGCATTGGAGCACCTGGAATTGGTCACAGGTGGTTGTGAGCCACCATGTGGGTGCTGGGAACTGAACACGGGTTCTCAGGAAGAGCTGTCAACACTCTTAACCTCTGAGCCATCTCTTGATAGTTTTATTTATTTATTTGTTTCTTTATTTATTATTTTACATGCTGGCCGCAGTTTCTCCTCCCTCCTCTCCTCCCAGTCCTTCCCTGCTCTTGACAGTTATTTTTTTAAAGATTTATTTATTTATTATGTATACAACATTCTGCCTCCATGTATGCCTGCACGCCAGAGGAGGGCGCCAGATCTCAGTACAGATGGTTGTGAGCCACCATGTGGTTGCTGGGAATTGAACTCAGGACCTCTGGAAGAGCAGCCAGTGCTCTTAACCTCTGAGCCATCTCTCCAGCCCTCTTGACAGTTTTTTTTTTTTTTTAATCCAGAGTCACTGGTCTCTCACTCTGAACTTTCCTCCTCTCCTCTCTAGTCACTGTGAGGCATGGTGTTGTGTCTACTTCACTTAGGGCTGATAGAGCAGGCTGGATTTCTGAAGTCTTGAAAAGTCTGGGCTTCGGTGACCTTGCAGTCCTTGTCCATGGGCAAACTTTCCCCAGGCCTGGGCACTCCCCCAGGCTCACTGGCCAGAGGTGCTGGGAGGAGAGATGAGAGAGCCAGGACCACAGCACCAGCACCCGGGCTCAACCTTGCCTTTCTCCAGGGGGCCTCTGCAACCTGTCCCCGGACAAGGCCAACAAGGAGCACATTCTGCAGGCCGGAGGCATCCCGCTCATCACCAACTGCCTGTCCAGTCCCAACGAGGAGACGGTGTTATCTGCAGTCACCACACTCATGTACCTAAGCTCACCCGGCACGGGCTCCCATCCCGAGCTCACCTCCTTGCCTGTGGTCCAGTGCATGCTGCGCTTTTCTCTCTCAGCCAACATACGGCTCCGGAACCTGGCCCAGATCTTCCTGGAGGACTTCTGCTCCCCAAGCCAGGTGGCTGAGGCACGGAGCCAGCAGGCCCATTCGGCCCTGGGTATCCCACTGCCAAAGACCGAGGCCCCACAGCAGCCCTGATCCAAGAAGACCTCAGGGCTCTGCCACTTTCTGCCTGAGACCAGTCCTGACATAGGAAGCAGAGACCAATAGCCGTCCATCCTGCCCACGGGATGCCTGTTCGGCTGTATGAAAGGTAGGATCTCTGAGCATGACGGGTGTTTATGCTAGGAAAACCAGTAGGGAGGAATGAAGGAGCCAGACCTGAGGTGCTTAGAGAAGAGAAACAGCTGGTGTGACTCTCATGGGCTGGTGCTCCCAACAGTGCCGACAGAAGACCAGCTCGGTGCCCCAGGCCCAGCCAACACGCTGCTATACAAGCTTTGCACAGCGGTGCTCAAGAACAGCTGCTAGAACCAGGACTCGGGAGAGTGGCCAGTAGCATGAGTGCCCAGAGGAAATTTGATGGCTAGAGATCAGCTGGCCTTATCCGCTGGGAGGGTGCTGTGGGGTAACCCCTCCAGTACTGAGGCTGGGCATTTGGGCACAGCAGACACTGACTTGGGTAGCTCTGCCGCCCAGAAACAACTGTCCACACAGCCCTGCCTTTTTGCTAGGCACCAAGTGAGGAACACAGATGAGGTCTCTGCCCTTGGGTGTCACACCTCAGTGACTGTTAACCAGGTGGCCATCGGGCATTAGGAGCAAGGCCCTCCAGGAGTCAAGAGCAGAATGAAGACAGGACAGCGAAGTGTCCCTTCAGACAGGACAGCGAAGTGTCCCTTCAGACAGGACAGCGAAGTGTCCCTTCAGACAGGACAGCGAAGTGTCCCTTCAGACAGGACAGCGAAGTGTCCCTCCAGAGAGGACAGCGAAGTGTCCCTTCAGACAGGACAGCGAAGTGTCCCTTCAGACAGGACAGCGAAGTGTCCCTTCAGAGAGGACAGCGAAGTGTCCCTTCAGACAGGACAGCGAAGTGTCCCTTCAGACAGGACAGCGAAATGTCCCTTCAGACAGGACAGCGAAGTGTCCCTTCAGAGAGGACAGCGAAGTGTCCCTTCAGAGAGGACAGCGAAGTGTCCCTTCAGACAGGACAGCGAAGTGTCCCTTCAGAGAGGACAGCGAAGTGTCCCTTCAGAGAGGACAGCGAAGTGTCCCTTCAGACAGGACAGCGAAGTGTCCCTTCAGACAGGGCAGCGAAGTGTCCCTTCAGAGAGGCCCTGCATAGGGTCCTGCGACACAGATGGAAAGACAGTGACTTCAGCTCCTCTTGTGACCAGGCTGTCGACCCCTCGTGTACCAACTGCCAACTGTGGCATCCCTGTCCCTTCAAAAAAGCTGCTCTGCCCCCTCTGCCTGTGACCGGATCTTCTGACGCTGGGGATGGGAGCCCTGCATACGAACCCTTCATGGTCGGGACAAGAGCCTACCCAGGTCCGCTACCCAGGTCCACTATCTACTGTTGTCCCAGAAGCCACCAACCTCCAGCAGCAGCTGGAGGACCCAGAGAGCACAGCAGCTCAAACCTGTAATCCTATCACTTGAGAAACAGAGGCAGGAGGATAGTCATGAGTTTGAGACCAGCCCCCACAACTTGGGGGACTTGGGCTATGGAGTAAGATCCTGTCCCAAAAGGAAAAAACAGGGTCCCAATAATGTCTGAAGGACACCAAGATTCTGTCTCCCTCCCTCCGATGCCAGCGAAAAGAAAAAAAAAATGAAACTAAAGGGGAAAGAAGCAAAAAGAGGGTAGACCTGATGAGAGGTTGGGGTTCAGGAGAAATGGGGGAGCTTCTGATCTCTAGCACTGTCCCCCTTAGATGGTGAACAAAAAGCTGTGTTCCAGGAAGGCCATCTGCAAGGGTGTAGGAATGAGGCTGTGGGTGCGGCCGCTGCAGGAGGGGAGGAAGAAGACTATCAGAGTTGCGGTTCTCTGCCCCACCCCAGCCCAGCACAGACCCTGGCCTTTCCTAAGAGAAGGTCTTCAAAGAACAGATGCCTTGCTTTGGGTTTTTATTTTTATTAAAATCCTCCTAACTGATTTTCTGCGCCAGCCCTGCTCCTTCTGGGTGTAGCCATCTTGAGAAGGGCCAGATGGCAGTTTGTTCAAGCGAAGGTTCCAGTGGCTTCCTGCATGAAGTCACCTGTCTGTGCAGGTTCCTGCTGACCCATCCCAGGGTCCTTCACAGGCCAGTTCGCTTGCTGTCAATGATCCCCCTCCAGTTGTCACTCCAGGAAAGCAGCCGTCTCCTGGTGGGGGGCAGGGCCAGGTGCCGATTGTGGCAGCAGGTGAACAGGATGTGCTCCCAGCTTGGGGTCTTCTCCAGGCCTAGGGCAGGAAAGACAGTTTGGGAACTGTAATCCGGTTATTTGCCCTAATCCCAGCAGGCCAAGTGCCTGGAGGTTATCATGGTTAACTGGCCCAACCTTGAATGGTGTCTTTGTCGTCAATGAGTAGGTCCCCCATGACCACTGTCTTGTCCCTAGTCAGGATAATCCGCTCCACAAACTGAGGCCCCAGGTTCTGCTCCACCCAGCGGTACTGTATGGGAAGGGGGTGGGGGGATAAAAGGCAGATTGGTCAATGGGCTTGCTAGGCTTTAAATGCAGGGTCAGTGAGGTGTTGGGTTAAGTGGAACTAAGCCCTCCAAAGTGCGGTACCCCTTTTCCCCAGCCCCCGCTTTCTGTGATTTATTTTTAAAAAACAAATTTGGAAAGTTAAATCTGCGCAGGCGCCGGCACCTTCTCGCCCACACAGTGGTCGTACTTCCGCAGTGGGCTGGTGCAGATGAAGACCTCGGTGCTGCAGAGAGAGGGGGCGGTTAGGCCTGGGGAGCTGGCTGACCTCCCGCCGTCCCCTCTCCACCCTCCTTACTCTTGCATGTCGTTCATCTCTCGCAAAGCGTCCACGGCCCCAGGGATGGGCTCCAAGTTCAGGAAAAAGCCTGGAGCTTCATACACACTGGCCAGTTTCTCCTGAAAAAGACAGATCTCGTCCCGCTGCTGCCTTACAGCAGGGGGAGCCCCAGAGAGGACCCACGATAAACAGCCCGAGCCCACGCTGGGGATAGAATGCTGGAGGTGGATGGGCGCGCTCAAGCTTTCTGGTTGGGGGTGAACTGTGGATTCAGAAGCTGGGGTGCCTGGAATGGAACTCGGGTGGCCCTGCCTAGGGCGGGGAAGCGAGGTTCTCCGCCGGGCCTCCTACCGCCAGGTCCGGCCGCAGGGCTCGATATTGTTCGCTAGCGAGGAAGCCGCGGCGCTGCTCCAGCGGCACGTGCGGCTCCCCGGGGAAGCGACGGCGGAAACCCTGGAGCAGGCCAGACTCGAAGTCGGCCAGCACGCCGTCCATGTCCACCAGCACGCGCACCGGCCGCCGCGCCTCCATGGCCGCGCCCGGGGTCCCCGCCGAGCAGCGCAGCAACAACAGAGGTTGACAGACCCGGAAACAAGCTGCGGGGGCGGGGCCCGAGCCGGCTCATTTGCATAGAGTACACAGCGAGGTGCCCGGGGTGATCCTGCCTCCCTTACTGGGCCACTTCCCCTATGTAATTTCAGTATTCCTCAACCCAGACCTCCCTGAGATCCGAAATACCCTTGCAATGTGGGACCCGCTCCACATGCTGCATGCGTACCCTCTCCCTTGCTTGTCCAGAGTGGAGTTGGGCAGGGAGCACACAGGGACCCCAATTTCCAGATCATGAGGCTCCCAGTTCAAGAAAGGACCATTTAAAGACAACTGTGGGCATGAGCTGGGCTCGCAAGAGACGGAGTCCTAAGCAGAGTTGGTTTCAAAGAGTAGTGTTGATTTCAGGCTAAGTCCATGCCCTTTTCTGTGCAACCGAGGTCTCTACTATAATCAAAAGCCATTTCCTTTTTTTTTTTTTTTTTTTTGGTTTTTCGAGACAGGGTTTCTCTGTAGCTACGGAGTCTGTCATGGAACTAGCTCTTGTAGACCGAGCTGGCCTCGAACTCACAAAGGTCCACCTGCCTCTGCCTCTGCCTCTGCCTCCCGAGTGCTGGGATTAAAGGCGTACGCCACCGGCTAAAAAAAATGTTAAACTTCACACACACACACACACCCGTTTTTGTAGATTTCACAAAGTTCTTGGCCACTCTCACATCGATTTACTGACCAATAAATGCAGATTTGAGTGAGCTCTCTTTAATGACCCCCTCCACCCACCCACGGCGTTTCTCTGTAGAACTGGCTGCCCTGAAACTCACACTGTAGATCAGGCCTGCTTCGGCCTCTGAGTGCTGGGATTAAAGGAAGGTGCCACTACACCCCGCTGTCTCCTGACTCCTAAACCGTGCTGATAGAAGCATCACAACAGCAGGGGCGTGGTGGCACACGCCTTTAATTCCAGCACTCAGTAGGCAGAGGCAGGCAGATCTCTGTGAGTTCGAGGCCAGCCTGGTCTACAAGAGCTAGTTCCAGGACAGGCTACAAAGAAACCATGTCTCGGAAAAAGAAAAAAAAAAAAAAGTTTAAAACAGCAGCAAACTAGCCAAGTGTGGTGGCACTGGTTTTTGATCCCAACATTCCGGAGGCAGAGGCAGGTGGATCGAGGCCAGCCTGGTCTACAGAAGTGAGTTCCAGGACAGCCAGGGCTACATAGAGAAACCCTCTCAAAAAGCAAAACAAAACTTTAGAATTCTGTACATGTATACAATGTATTTTTACCATATTCACTGTGGACTTCAACACCTCCTGGATCCCTTTCCCCTCTTTTGTGACAGTGTTTTATGCACCCAGGTTTGCCTCAAATTCACTATGTACCTGTTGAGGGAACGGCTACTTGTTTGGCTCCTGGTCGCCCAGCTAGCTTAGACCCGAAATAATCACAGAGAAACCATATTATTTAAATCACTGCTTGGCCCATTAGCTCTAGCTTCTTATTGGCTGACTCTTACATATTAACTTAACCCATCTCCATTAATCTGTGTATCACCACATACCTAAGGCTAATCTTGAACTCCGGATGTTCCTGCCTCCACCTCTCAAGTGCTCGGATTAAATGCATGCACGATCTATTCCACATTTTAAACAAGATTTTATTGAGTGTTCTGCCCACATGTATGTACATGCGTGTATGTACATGTATGCAGTACCTGCAGAGGCCAGCAGGCTTCAGTTGTGAGCTGCTGTGTGCTGAGAACTGAACCTGGGTCCTCTGCAAAAGCAGTGAATGTTCATATGACTTCACAGACTCTTTTCTAACTTAGGGTGCTGAACCCCCTGCAAGTTTCCAGTCCACTATGTTCCCATAATGCTGAGACTGGCAGAACAGCCAGCCACTCCCTTCAAACACCAGTAATAAGACAGGACTGGACAAATGGCTCAGAGGTTAAGAGCACTGGCTGCTCTTCCAGAGGTCCTGAGTTTAATTCCCAGCAACTACATGGTAGCTCACAACCATCTATAATGAGATCTGATGCCCCCTTCTGGCCTACATACATTGTATACATAGTAAATCTTTAAAAAAGAAAGAGCTGAAAAAGATGGGTACAGGTAGGTTCCCTCCTGTAAGATTTGTGGTAGAGACTCGGGCTAGTAAAAACATTCCTATCTAGAAGGCTAGCCTGTTTCAGGATACTGGGATGACCCTGGACTACATACAGCTGTCAATTTAACATTAATGCAAAATGCTTTCCAATGACCCATGCTTTTTCAAAGGGGATTTTTCTGTGTGTGTCCAGGCCACATGCATAGGTGCTTGTGGAGGTCAGGGCATCGGATCCCCTTGGAGCTAGAGTTAGACAGTAGTGGGCCACTGACACGGGAACAAGCAGTCTTTACTGCTGAACTATCTCTCCAGCTCAATAATCCCAATCCTCAAAGATATGCCATGTGGCTCCAAGGTCTCATTTGCTGGTAAGGAAGTAGAGGCTCCAAAGATGTGGCAAGGTACCCCAGCCTGTCACATAGGTGGAATTGTGAACCAGGTATTTTTATTTATTGTGTATACTGTATTCTGCTTACATGCATACCTTCAGGCCGGAAGAGGGCACCAGATCTCATTACAGACAGTAGTGAGCCACCATGTGGTTGCTGGGAATTTAACTCAGGACCTTCAGAGGAGCAGGTGGTGCTCTTAATCACTGAGCAATCTCTCCAACCCATGAGCCAGGTCTTAAAGCCAGATTTGGACACTGCACATGACACCTTGACGGTTGATCTCAAACTTCCTGTTCAAGCCCAGAAAGCTTCTATCTTCTCACTGCAGCCTTGTTTAAGGAGCACCCTGCTGTGGTTCTGACTCTCCCCTTGTAGCCTTCATCCTCTGATGTGAGCCATGTGGATCTCAAGGGAGGTCTGGACTTCGGAAGTGGGGGTGGGATCACATGCTGGGATAGGATGACATAATGGTGACACAGGGCCTCCACACAAAAAAGACTAGCTGCGGGCTGGAGAGATGGCTCAGCAGTTAAGAGCACTGACTATTCTTCCCGAGGTCCTGAGTTCAATTCCCAGCAACCACATGGTGGCTCAAAACCATCTGTAATGAGATCTGGCGCCCTCTTCTGGCATACAGGGAGGCGGACTGTTGTATACATAAATAAAAAAAAAATCTTAAAAAAAAAAAAAAGACTAGCTGCAGAGGTTCAAAGTCAGTGCCTCCGCGTCCATGCTGGCCAGCTGTGATGGTATACACCTGACTCCAGGTGTGGGAAGCAGGAGACTCAATACCAGTCACAGCTGAAATGAGAATCATTTAAAAGAAAACAATCTAACCTGTATTTTTTGAAGAAAATTCCACTTCCCTTTGGACTTTTATTACACTGCTCAACTTCAGATGCTTTATTGAACCAGTGGACAGGATTATTTCTAGGAAAGTCAAGGCCCAGGAAGGACGTTTAAGGGCCGGAACTGGGTACAGCTCCATCTCCAGCACTGCATAAACTAGGTATGCTAGAACATGCCTCTAATATGCACGCGAAGGTGGGTCAGGAGTTCAAGACGAGCTTCAGCTGCACAGTGAGACTCTCTCTCTCTCTCACACACACACACACACTTAAAAAGAAAAAAAAAAGACAAACCACAGTACTTCAAAAGGTGGGTATTGTTTTACTTTAAGCAACAGTCCAGGACCTAGAAGTACAGGTTTCAAGGATGAGACTTTCTTCATGGTCAAGCGTCATGCACATGGCACTGAGTTATTCCATTACGATGTCCCTGTGGGACCCGCGCCTACAGCCCCATTCTGGGACTGCCTCCTTGTGCGCTTCACCTTGGAAATCCAGGCAGCTGATCGTACACCTGAAGCTCCTCTGCACCTGGGTGGCTCTGCCCAGCAGCTAGCCCGTCACAATGGCCCTGGCTTCCGTCCTCTTGCAGGCAGCGGGCGTGAGATGCACATCTTTGTATCATTCCACTTGAACAGGAAGGTGCACTTAGCAGAGGACGCGGTGATGGTGGAGCAGACACCAAGGAGCATGCTCCATCGCAGCCCTGTGGCTGCTGGGTGTCCCACCACAGTAAGCCAAGTACAGCATCCAAAACCCTGGTACAAATGCGACGCTAACAACATAGGAACCAGATCATTTGTTCTTTAAAGACAGTCTACTACTCCAGTCTACTAGGAAACACTCATGCCAGGGCCCACAGACCCAGAAGTCAGACACAAGAAAAAGGAATAGAGAAAGCATGGGGGATTTAAAAAAAGACAGCAGTACATAAAGTGCTTCTCTTTTAATGAAACAGATCCAAAAGATGTACAGTTGTGCAGCTCACAAGCATGGAAAAACAAACAAACAGAAGGACAGAGTTCCAACAGAAGAAGCTAACCCAAGACCAGGCTGGACTTGCCACCAGGGGGGTTTCTCCTGGATGGCGCTGGGGCCGGAGCCACTGGGCTGGGCACAGGAGCAGCAGGCACGGGCTTCTCTTCAATCTGCCCCAGGTTGGCTTGGAAGTCTGTGTCCACGTTTTCTAGGAAGACAGAGTTTGAGAATGGCTCAAACAAATGGAAAAACCATACGGAATACAACAGTCAGCCAAAGTCCTCACTTGGAAATGGAATCTCTTGGTGTTGCCCACTTGTTGCCTTTAATCCCATGTGATGGAGGCAGGAGAGTCAGGAGTTCAGGGTCATTCTTTGCCATATAGAATATTAAAGACCAGTCAGGGCTACATAGTGACACCTTTTTAAAAAGATAAAACACCAGACATGGTAGCACATGCCTTTAATCCCAGCACGTGGGAGGCAGAGGCAGGTGGATTTCTGTGAGTTCAAGAACAGCCTGGGGGGGGCTGGAGAGATGGCTCAGTGGTTAAGAGCACTGACTGCTCTTCCAGAGGTCCTGAGTTTGATTCCCAGCAACCACATGGTGGCTCACAACCATCTGTAATGAGATCTGGCGCCCTCCTCTGGCATGCAGGCATACATGGAGGCAGAATGTTTATACATAATAAATAAATAAATCTTTAAAAAAAAAAAAAAAAAAAGACCAGCCTGGTCTGCAAAATGAGTTCCAGGACAGCCAGGGGTAAACATGGAACCAGGGGAGGGAGACAGATGGCTCAGCAGTTAAAGGTAAAGGCATTGGCTGCTCTTCCAGTTCAGTTCCTTTGCCAGCACAAAGCGGCTCACAACCATTTTACTCCAATCCCAGGGTATCCAATACCCTCTTCAGACCTCCTTGGACCCCCAACACACACACACACACACACACACACACACACACACACACACACACAGTCGGTACACAGACATACATGCAGCAAACACCCATATACATAAAATTAAAAAGCAAACATGGGGTTATTACTTCCACAGCAATTTGACAATAAATGCCAGTGTTCAAACTAGTAATTCTAAAGAGAAATACCTTTGTACAGCAATCCTGATGATCAAGCCCAGGGTTTTGTAGTCAAAACATCAGCAACCCTGAAGATCAAGCCCAGGGCTTTGTACGTCAAAATAAACATTGTATGTACTAAATTGCTATTTAGCCCATCGACAAAATAACCAAACAAAGCTGCCAGTGCTGAGCAGACAGCGATTCACAGTAAACTTCAGGGTCAAAGGGAGAAATGTTGCCTCTGTCTTTAGGGAGGGAGGAAGACTGCTGTCCTAATTTCCTTTCTCCCCCATATCCATGTTTCTACTTTGGCAAACTGAGGATAAGCCCAGGCCACTTACTTCCTAAGGCCATCGTTTCCGGTGCGCCTCATTCTCCCCCAGACTCTGCCCTCACTTTTTTTTTTTTCCTTTCCTTCAGACAGGGTTTCATTATATATCCCTGGCTAGCCCTGGAACTCACCAAGATCCTCCTGCCTGTTTCCCAAGTGCTGGTATTAAAGACTACAGACATCCAGTTCATGAGCTGGTCACCACTGGTCCCTTCTCCCCTTCTTCCTGCACCTGGAACCTGCACCCAGACTGTGCCTTGATTGTTCTGTTTCACCTTCCAGAGTGCTGGGACTAAAGACCCAATCCGCCCCCCTAAGAGCCAGTCCAAATTCCTCCTTGTACCGACCCTTGTATTTGCTTGCCCAAAAGGCTGGACAATTTGCCTTCTATCCAACAGAGCCTTTCACTTGCAGATGCTCAGCACATCCTCCTTGATGGCGACTGAAATGGAGCTGCCCTTTATCCACCAAGGACCTTTGTTGTGACTTTATGACAAATGTGTAAAAGTTACAGCAGTCGGGAGCCCAGAATAACCAGGGGACATACATATGACCATTTAAAGAAGACTCTGCACTTGAGTTCAGTGAGCAGTTTCCCTAAGGAGCAGGGAGGGAACCATTATTCTGTGGGGCTCTCTCTTGTCTCCACACTTCCCTAATTTTAAATTACATTCACCTGCTCAAATCAGATCAGCTAGTTAGGGCTGTATCTCAGTGGCAGAGCACTTGCTAACAGTCACAAGATGGTGGCTGTGTGTGCGAGGGGCTGTTTTTAGCAGGTTCTATTAAGTATGGTCTAACAGTGGCAGTGTTGTGAAAATGTGGAGGTCCCAAATCCAACCCTTATGCTGGCCAAAATGACAGAGAGACAGACAGAGTGGCACATGCCTTTGATGCTCAGGGTTCTCTAAAGTCAAGGCCAGCTTGGTCTACAAAGTGATTTTTTGGTCTGTTTTTTGAGACAGTTATATTTTGTATCCACAAGGAGGGAAAACATTTCCTTTGTTACTGTGGTAGGTATGTTTTGAGGCCTTTAAATTTCACCATAAAATTATATTTTAATGTGAAAATTAATATGTATTCAATTAAAATTGCTACCCTGGAACATTGTAAATTTTTCTTATGACTCTAGCTGTCCGGAACTAGCACTGTAGATCAGGCTGGCCTTGAACTCAAAGATCAGCCTGCCTCTGCCCCCTGAGTGCTGGGATTAAAAATGTGCACCCGGCTACAAAGTGATTTTAGGGCCACACACAGGACCATATATATAGTGAGACCCTGTTTTCTAAAAAAATGTGGTTTTTGTTTGGTTTGTTTTTTTTCTTTTGAGACAGGATCTATGTAGTCCTGGCTGTCCTTGAACTCACACAGATCCTCCTGCTGCCACCTCACCAATACTGGGAGATTAAAGGCCTGTGTCATTATGCCCATCCTAAAGCTTTATTTATAAGTGCTTCGCCTGAGCATGCATGATGCTCACAGGAGTCAGAGGAGGCTGCTGGATCCCCTGAAACTAGAGTAACAGACAGCCGTGAGACACCATGTAGGTGTGACTCAAACCTGAGTCCTCTGGAAGAATCAGTGCTCTTAATCACCGAGTCATCTCTCCAGTCCAGAACCTCTTATGAAAAAAACTGGCAGTAAGCATATAATAATATTGGCCCGATTAATATGTTTCTTTTTAAAGAATTCTTTGGTTTGGGTTTTTTTTCTTTTTAGTAATCTTTGTTTGTTTTTTCAAGACAGGGTTTCTCTGTAGCTTTGGAGCCTGTCCAGGAACTTGCTCTGTAAACCAGGCTGGATCTCAAACTCACAGAGACCCACCTGTCTCTGCCTCCTGGCTTTTAGTACATTCCTAATAGAGTAAACCTTGACATCAGTGGGCCGGCAGAAGACGCTCTGGAGGGTAAAAGCTCCAGCTCCCAAGTGCTGGATTAAAGGCTTGCGCTACATGACTTAAAATACACACACACACACACACATACACACACACACACACACACACACACACACATACACATACACACACACACACACACACACACACACAGTTTGGGTTTTAATTCTCTAGTGATTTTACTTTTTATTTTTATGGGCATTGGTGTTCTGCCTGCATGTATGTTTGTGTGAAGGTATTGGGTCCCTTGGACCTATAGTTACAGACAGTTGTGAGCTGTCGCACGGGTGCTGGGAATTGAACCCAGGACCTCTGGAAGAAGAGTCAGTGGTTAAGAGCACTTGCTACTCTCCAAAGAAACTAGGGTTTTGTTTTGTTGGGTTTTTTTGGTTGGTTTGTTTTTCAAGACAGGGTTTCTCTTTGTAGCAGTGGCTGTCCTGGAACTCACTCCACAGACCAGGCTGGCTTTAAATTCAGACAGCGGCAGGCCTCTGTCTCCGAATCATTGTGATTAAATGTGTGTGTCACCACCGTCCGGCTAAAAAATATATTTTAATAAGTATTGCTTTTTTTTTTTTTTTTTTGGTTTTTCGAGTCAGGGTTTCTGTGTGGTTTTGGAGCCTGTCCTGGAACTATTTTAATAAGTAAAATAAATGTGGTCACACTGACTACTCTCAGCTTCATCCTTCCTTCTGGAGTATGGTGGCCCCTGAGGTACACTCGGGGCTCTTTCCCTGAGTCACACATGAACTTAGACCTCCAACAGCACAGCAGGAGCAGGGCAGCACGCAGACGGACAGACAGACACACGATCTGCACATGAACTTAGACCTCTGACAGCCCTACAGGAGCAGGGGCAGCACGCTGACAAACTTACCATGCATATCACCTTCTCCCTGGAAAAGAAAATTTCAAAATTAGTTACTGTTTTAATTCTGCAACCCAAAAAATGGTCATAGTTCAAAGTAGCTAATCTAGTTGAAATTAAATGTGAAATTCCATTTTGGCAAATGCATGATCCAGCAACAAGCTCAATACAATCTGGGGCAATGCTACACAACTGTCCTGGACAATGAACACCCAATGCCAGTGAGACACACACACACACACACACACACACACACACACACACAAACAGGGAGTGGTGAGCTAAGACATCCCCTATGTAGCTGATAAAGGGCCCTATCCACATCTGCTGCACAGCCTCCCCACACCTAAAAGTTGATGCCTCAGGGTAACCAGACCGGAAGAGTTCCTTCCAGACACACCCAGGGGGCTCACTGGCAGCTCTATCTGCAGACGTGTCCCACAGTGACGCCGGTGTTGTCATTTCCTGGAGTTCAACACAAACATTTAGACAACTGACATAGCCCTTCAACTCCAAGTTGCTAGCTAGATACAGGAGGTTCAAAGGAAGTGCAGTGCATGAGCTTCCGAAGGCCCCAGGGTTAATGCTGAGGGCCTAAGACTAACCTAATGGTAACACACTCAAGCGGATCAGTTATCTGACTCCCTGCTTCCCTTAGGTATTTGTTTCTCTCTCTCTTTTTTTAAATATTTATTTATTATGTATACAATATTCTTTTTTTTTTATTTATTTATTTACTTATTATGTATACAATATTCTGTCTGCATGTATGCCTGTAGGCCAGAAGAGGGCACCAGACATCATTACAGATGGTTGTGAGCCACCATGTGGTTGCTGGGAATTGAACTCAGGACCTTTGGAAGAGCAGGCAATGCTCTTAACCTCTGAGCGATCTCTCCAGCCCCCGCTTAGGTATTTGTTCAGAGGAGGGTCTCATGTAGCTCAGGCTGGCTTAGAACCCTGTGTAGATGATCCGGCTGCCACCACCACCCCGGTGCAGGGATTATCAGCATGAGTAATGTAATTTTGGTCTCATGTTGCAGTGCTGGGGGTGGGCCCAGGGCTTCTGGAAAGCTAAGAAAACACTCCACAAACTGAGCTCTGCCCCCAACCTATTGGCCTGGCTTTTTGTCTGATTTTATACTTTAATTTTCATCACCAAGTCTTAGCTCATTCCCTTAAGGAGATCTGAGCAATTAAAAAATGAACTTTTTTCAAGACAGGGCTTCTCTGTATAGCTCCAGCTGTCTTAGAACTCACTCTGAAGATCAGGCTAGCCTTGACTTCAGAGAACACTAAAGGCCTGCGATGCACCACCACCCCAGAGAGCCCACATTGTTCTCACACTGACCTTGAGGTCTAAGAAGTCTCCAGAACTCGAACTCGCTTCAGAGGGGTTACTTCTCTGCGCTCCAGGTGACTCAGAATCTTCCCTGCCACCAGTAGTAGACTTGGCACCTAGAAACCAATACACACTTTCTTAGAGACTATAACAGAAGGGGCTAGAGAGGTAGCTCAGCCATTAAGAGCATGGGCTGACCAGGTTCTTCCTAGCACCCACATGTTCACATACAACATGCAGGCAAAACACACACTTAGAAGAATTCCCAGTCACCCTGCCTGAGTCTACCCTATACTGGATTACAGGTGTGATGTGCACCCAGCCAGTGTTAGACTTCTTGCCTCTTTGGGTTCAGCCTTTGTTAGTCAATACCAAATCCAGCTGGATCAGTGACTTTGAATAGGGGTTACCTTGTAAAACCAGTCCCTGCTGCCGGGTGTGGTGGTGCACACCTTTAATCCCAGCAGTGGGGGGGGGGGGGGGGGGATCTCTGTGAGTTCAAGGTCAGTCTGGTCTGTGGGGTGAGTTCCTGGGCCCACAGGGCTAGTAAGGAGAAATCCTGTCTCAATAATAAAAACAAGACAAACAAACCAGCACCTGCTGACTTTGCCCAAGATGGAGGGTTTTCTTCAGGTGTCCCAAAGATGCTAGAAGCCATCTTGTTCTTCCTCACAGGCTGTTCTGATGGCTCATCAAAGCCTAGTGAAAAATTGGATCCACCACCTGGAGGCCGCAAAACCCTGGAAACAACAGTAAGATGTTAGCTTCAGATCACACCGAAACACTCCTTGGCACAAATATGTTCAAATACCTTTCACTTCCCTTAGCCATCTCCCCTGCTCCAAGACTGACTCATCTAGCTAGGAACCCGCTGCTGGGGGTCCAAGGCCAACAGTGCTCTATCTGTAAGGTCATCCACCACACCCAACGCTGCAACACTGGCCTGTCCTCCAGATAACAGACTGGTGTCTCCCTTAGAGAAAGGCTAAGAGGGAGAAGGGTCTCTCTGGGCTTAGCTGAATATATCTGCAAAGCCATTCAGACAAACATCTTGTTATTTATTCATTTGGAAGAATTTCCAACTTAGACAAGGCAGCACACACCTGTGATCAGAACTTGGGAGACTAAGGCAGGACCTCCAGCCCCGGTGAACTATAGCATCAGATAGTCACCAAAGAGGATAAATAAAATTTTTATTCTCAACTAAATGAAAAACAAAAAAAACCCCAAAAACAGAAGATGCTCAGCAGACAAGGGTGCTCACCTACTAAACCTGAAGACCTAAGTCAGATCCCCAGCTCCCATGGTAGTTCACAAACATCTGTAGCTCTGTTCTGGAGACACCCTCCTCTGGCCTCTGCAGGCACTGCACACTCATGGTACAGACAAAACTCTCATATACATACAATTAAAATATCAGGGTTGGCCATATCTAAATCACAGTTCCCAAATCTATGGCTCAGGGAACACAATGGAAGAGCGGCCAGAAAGATTTAAGAGCCAGAACACCAGGATGTCTGCTGCAAAAACAGCCTCTCCTAGAAATGGCTGTGCAACAAGCCTGGAGCAATGACACTATCCAAGAACATACTAGGGCTGGAGAGACAGCTCAGCAGTTAAGAGCACTGACTGCTCTTCAAAAGGTTCTGAGTTTAATTCCCAGCAACCACATGGTGGCTCACAACCATCTGTAATGAGATCTGGTGCCCTCTTCTTGCCTGAATAACAATGTATAAATAATAATACTAACACCCGGTCTGATCCCTAGACAAAGAACTACAGGCGACTAATGATTTCTGGTAGAGGAGGTATTAATTAGCCTCCTCTCTTATTGGTTATCCAATAATACAAAAATGTCAGCTCTGTAACCATATACACACAAACAAGAAAAAAGGACTCAGTGGGCTGTGTTTGTATTTGCTCACACATACATATACACAGTTGGATGTAAAGGAGAAGAGAAGACGACCAACTTGCTAGTGAGGTGAGGTGAGGGGCTGAGGGGAAGACAGAAAGTGATGGAATAATATTTTAATTAAATATGTATAAATAAAAAAATAATCTGGAACTGGAGAGGTGGCTCAGCAGTGAAGAGTAGTGGCTGCTCTTTCAGAGGATCAGGGTTCAATTCTCAGCATCCACATGGCAGCTCACAAACATCTGTAACTCCAGTTCTGGGGAATCTTACATTCTCCTCTGGCCTCCATGGGTATCAGGCAAGTACATAGTAAACATACATACATGCAGGCAGAACACTTACATACATAAAATAAATGCAATCCTTCTTAAACACCAACAAATGTTTCTGAAAACCCCGAAGCCCACTTACTATCCCATTGCTCACCTTTTATAAAAATTGACTTAAAATTACTGAAACCTAATGTAAGACCTAAGACTTTTGGAGCTGGAGAGACGGCTCGGAATTCTGTATACTGCTTTTACTGAGGGACCCAAGTTTGGTTCCCAGAACCCACACTAGAGCACACGGCCACTTGTAACTCTAGCTTTGCACACTGCACTCACATGCACACACAGATAGACACTTAATTAATACAACAATAAAGGCAGGAGGTGGTGGCACACACATTTAATCCCAGCACTCAGGAGGAAGAGGCAGGTGGATCTCCAAGTTCGAGGCCAGCCTGGTCAGAGAAAATCCCAGGACAGGCTCTAAAGCTACAGAGAAACCGTGTCTTGCGAAACAAAAGCAAACAGAACCACCCTTGGCCTCGGTAAGTAAAAGCATTTGCTAAGTTAAACCCAGCACCTCCAGTTGTTCCTTGGTCCCCATCACCTCCATCCCCCCAACCCTCCCCACCTTTTGTTTTCCAAGACAGAGTTCTCCTGTGTAACAGCCCTGGCTGACCTCAAACTCAGAGATCCCCCTTCCTCTGCCTCTCGACTGCTGGGATTAAATGTATGTGCCAGCCGGTTGTGGTGGCGCACGCTGGTAGGATTTGCTGAAGGAGGCAGAGGCAGGAGGATCACGAGTTCGAGGCCAGCCTGGGCTACAAAAAAAAAAATGTATGTGCCACCACCGCCCGCTTAAAGGACAGATAACTTTTTAATATTTATTTACTTATTTATTCATTATGTACGGTGTTCTGTAATATACATCTTCAGGCCAGAAGAGGACACCAGATCCCATTACAGATGGTTGTGAGCCACCATGCAGTTGCTGGGAATTGAACTCAGGACCTCTGGAAGAGCAGCCAGTGCTCTTAACCACTGAGCCATCTCTCCAGTCCAAGGAAAGATTACTTAGGAAAGTTGGTTTTCCTCTTCCATGTGTGCCCCTGGGATCTAACTTGGGTCTTGAGGCCTGGCACAGGTGCCGTTACCCATCGAGCCATCTGGCCAGCTTCTGAAGAGCTCTAGCGTCAGCACTCACGAAGATACATGTATGCCCGTGTTTACTGTGGCACTGTCCACAAGCCAAGTGAGGTGAGCTTGTGCCCCATCACAGAGAATGTGCCATACAAGCTCCGTGGAACTTTGTCAGCCAGAGGGCGGGGAGGGGGTAACTTGCTAGAGAATAGTTGTACCTGGAGATCTGTGTAGTAAATCAAGCGAACCAGATACAGAGAAACAAATACATCACATTTGTCCTCATTTATGGATCCTGTATTGCAGATACAAAAAAAAACATTTCTATTTTGCCATGAAAGCAGAAGGAGACCAGCAGGGAGAAGGGGGGTGCACTGGAAGCACAAAGCACACTTGAGACAAACTGTCTTTGTGAGCTAGGTAGTGACTCAAACCTGTAATCCCCGAATTTGGGAGTTGGAGAACTAAAAATCAAGGAACTCAGGGTCATCCTAGGCTGCATGGCAAATTTAGGCCAGCCTTGGCTACCTGAGACCATCTTAAAACCAAAAAGAAAAATCCTGAACTGATGAAACCCATCAGTACGCACAATAAAGACATGCCCCGCCCCCAAAATGTGTTTTGAACTGGGGTTTGGAAAGATGGCCCTGAGGTTAGATGCACTTGTTGCTCTTGCAGGGAGCACTCACGTGGTGGTTTCCCAGCTCATCAGTCCCAGAGGGTCTGATGACCACTTTTGGACCCCAGGCACAGGCATGCATCTGACTGCCCTGCCAGAGCATCTACATGGCAGCTCACAACTGTAACTCCAGTTCCAGGAGATCCATCACCCATGGCAAAACACCAATGCACGTAAGATAAAATTTAAGGAAAAAAAACACATAAAATAAATCTAAAAATTTTTTAATTTGAATGGATAAAAAAATGACGCAATTAGGTAGGCATAGTGGCTCATGCTGCCGATCCTAGCACTCAAGAAGCTGAGGTAGGCCAGCCAAGGCAATAGACTGAGATCCTGTCTCAAGATATCAAAAAATAAAGTGTGTTTGTTTCCATGTCTTTCTAGTTTATTCATTTCTGGTTGTAAAGTCAACAGATAGGCAAAAATATGCTGCGACAAGAATCCTTTACAATTGCCTCATGGCTTGATAAACACGTTCAATTTCATAAAGCATGTGTACCTGGAGAGGGCCTTCCCCAGCACCCGCTGTGTCTGGTAGATCCAGATGCTGCCTGATTGACAGGCTGTGGCTCAGCCTGTAATCCCAACACTCAAGAGGCCAAAGCAGAAGACCACAGTTAAATTCAAGGCCAACCTGGGCTACACAGACTGCCAGAGAGAAGCTAAGCAGTACACACTGTGATCCCAGCACTAGGGAAACAGGAGGGTAACCTGGTCTACATGGCAGGGGGCAGGAGTGAGAAGGGCATCCTAGGCACAAGAGGAAAGCCAGACAGCAACAGGAAGTTGACAGAAAGATGAATACTTGCCAGGATAGTACCCTGCGTATACAAGATGCTTTTCCAGCACAGGAGAACAGATGAAAGGTGCCTATAATTCTAGGCAATTTAAAACACAGCAAGTTTCAACCCTGGAGCTGGGGTGGAGAGCAACATCAGCAGCCTCAGCAACTTGGGAGACTAAGGTAGGAGAGTCAGGAAATCAAGAAGGTAGATACCACCTTAGGCAACATGTGTCCCAAATATTCAGGCAGTGTCCTTGGCTATGGCGCTTATTTTATGTGTGCTCCCTCCCCATGGGAAGCACGGAAACCAAGGCGGGCACTTCTGTCACAACCTGCCACTGCTGCCACTGTGGTGACCAAAATAAACCGGGTCTTCTTCTATATATATAAAAAAAAATTATTCTGTGTGTGTGGGTGGTTTATCTGCACACATGTCTGTATACAAGTATGTGCATGCCTGGTGCCCGAGGACAAAGAGGGCGTGCCTCTCTCCTGGGACTGGAGTCACCACGTGGACGCTGGGAAACAAACCAGGCCCTAGAAAAGCAGTCAGAGCTCTGAAGGACTGAGCCATTTCTCAGCCCAACTACCTTAACACAAGGACATTTATCATGGGAGTGGGAAGACAAAATGGAAGA
This sequence comes from Microtus oregoni, assembly GCF_018167655.1. Taxonomy (NCBI): domain Eukaryota; kingdom Metazoa; phylum Chordata; class Mammalia; order Rodentia; family Cricetidae; genus Microtus; species Microtus oregoni. The sequence goes on along the minus strand of NW_024543222.1, from coordinate 4,613,685 downwards.
GCAGCTGGGTATAGCAGCGCAGCCTCTAATCCCAGCACTCCAGGGTTGGGGTGGGGGCAGAGGCAGGGAGATCTGTGAGTTCCAGGCCAGCCTGGTCTACACAGTGAGACCCTGTTTCAAAGGAAAATCCACTGGTAGAGCACTTGCCTACCCTGTGTGAGGCCCTTGGTCTGACACTGCAAACCCAACCAGAGAGAAGCAGGGAGGGGAAGGGGAAGGCTGCCGGGAGAGGCCACACACCTGTAATACCAAGCACTGCAGGGCAAAGGGGCAGGAAGATTACAATTCCAGTCCACCTGGGCTACAGAAACGTTTAAACAAAAAGAGACTGAGGCTGAAAACCTGCTGTTTCCTGACCCAGTATGTTAAAGACTACAAGTTTCATTTTTTGAGACAGGGTCACAGGTAGTAGTAGCACAGGCTGATTGCAACTCTTGGATTGTCTTGCCACGGACCCTTGTTTGGAATGTGTCTTTTGTCCAATCACATTACACAGCTTCAATCTCACCTGTGCACAGAGCAATGCCGACTCTGTAAAAACCCAAAAGGCAGTTAGTTAGGTGCAGCGGTACACACCTTTAATCTTCTGAGTCCTAGGCCAAACTGGTCTACATAGTTGGGTTGGTTAGCTGCAGGATAGCCAGGGCTATGCAGAAGATCCCTGCCTCAAAGAACAAACAAAACACAGGCGAGCCTCTGGGTGGTTCACACTGGAGGCTCCTGGAGGGCAAGCACCTACACTGGCCAGGGAAGTCCAGCACCTACCTCCTCTCTACTCTAAACCTAATTATACCCTTCAGGATAAACCCATAAATCTAAGCGTTTCCATAAATTTTATGGCAAATTAATTAAACCTAAGGACAGGTTATAGGAATCCTGACTTACAGGCAGTTGGTTAAAAGCACAGGACAAGAAAAAGGGGAGGGGGGGCAAAAGTCATGCTCCGTATCTCGTGCCTATAATCAGAATGTGGGGTGCCGAGAGGTCTGGTGTGACTGTGAAGGCAGCAGGGACTGAAGTGAATTCCGGACCAGCCAGGCTAGAAATGGAGCTGTGCCTTAAAAACAAAGAAAAAGGAAAGTGGCTACGAGTACAGTTCCGTTGGAAGAACATTCGCCTAACATGCCCAGCTCCCCGGACTGCAGACACCGGGCATGGTGGGCACCGTCAATGGTGTGCTGCACTATTCCAGGTGTCGAGAGCAGCCACATCTACCCATGGCAGATCTGCTAGCGGGTGGGGGCCACACCTGAAGTGACAGGAATCCACATGGTTAGTTTTCCCTCCTCAGACTAGAAAATGAACGCCATTTAGAACAAGGTATACTTACTTACTGGGGAAACGGTATAAAGACATATAAACATACAACTGTGAACAAACCTTAAATGCACAAAACTCCTCAGCCCCGAGTGCTGGGATTACAGACGTGAGCTACTATGTCCAGCTGGGAACAGACTTCCTAAGGGATCCAGTGTTAACTGCCTAACCTCTATGCCTCAGGTTTTTCTATAAAATGAGGGGAGGGAATAGTATCTGTCCCATCAGACTGTTATTATAGGGACATCATACAAATATATATATTTTATATATATATAAAATCTGGAACATAGCGATCATGTACATAAGCTATTATTAAAACCATCTACAAGCCACCATGATGCTACAAGGGTGTTCCCTCTCACTAATGGATTTCAGATTAATTTTAATGTCTTCCTATTTTTCTGTACTTCTGTTAACCTAAAATTCTTTTAAAGATTGCTTCTGGGACCAGGCAGTGGTGGCACACACCTTTAATCCCAGCAGAAGCAAGCGATTCCAGGACAGCCAGGGCTACACAGAGAAACCCTGTCTCAAAAAAACAAAAACAAAACAAAAAACTGCTCTGGATAGATGGGTGAAGGTGCCTGCTGCCAAGCCTGACACTTGAGTTAGATCCCAGGAACCCACAGTTTAAGGAAAGGACTCCCCAAATCCCCAAAGCTATCCTCTGATCTCCACACACATCCAGAGGATATGCACACATGCACACAGGTACACTCACTCTCCTTAAAGGAAAAGGGGACAGAGAGGTGGCTCAGAGGTTAAGAGCACTGGCTGCTCTTCCAGAGGTCCTGAGTTTAATTCTCAGTAACCACATGGTGGCTCACAGCCATCTGTAATGAGATATGGTGCCCTCTTCGGGAGTGAAGGCAGACATACAGGCAGAACACTGTATACATAATAAATCTTAAAAATACACGCATGCATACATACATACAGGGTCAGACTATGTCTACCAAGTGTCAGCATCATGCTGCTTCAAAGTCAAAGTGATGTTTGAATGTGCAGTGGAATTTTAGTTGTTGCAGAAGACGTACAATAAGGAATGTTGATCCAGTGATTACATGGAGACCACAGAAGAGGCTATAAAGAATGTGGATCATAAATGCCGTCTGAGACAGAGAACAGGGTTCCAAAGTATTCCGAGGCTTAAAGGACTGCTACGTAGACTCCAAGCCGGACTGGCTTTATATGGTTCCATTTTCCTCCTGTTAGACAGCAGTGTGCTCGTGCAACAGAGGAGTGGATTACAAGGAGTAATTCCTGTAGGTGGTCGTGTGTGGGCTCAAGGCTGGAGTGGTGGAAAGCTCAGAAGAAGCCCGAAAATAAGGCTTCAGATACAATAGGGTTATTCTGTAGCTAAGCCCTTTTTGATTCAGAGTCCTCTTCTGGCCTCCAAGGCCACCTGCCTTCTACACACCCAAACGCAATTTTAAAAATAAACATTAAAAAGAAATGACTGTGTCTGAGGTAGACACGGTTACAGAGACAGGTCGCAGGGAGTTTGGGGCAGCCCTGGGCTATATATACAGGCTGGACTACAGAATAAGGTTTCTCTACAGGATCTAACTATACAGCCTTGGCTAACCCAGAACTCTCCGTCCTGCTTTTCCAGACTCCTGCGTGCTGGGGTTACAGATGTGTGCCATCAAGCGGGACACCAGTGTCACACAATAACACTTTCCCTACTGTCCACGCTGGATCCATCCCTAGGTAGACATCCTGGTTCCTGCCCTCCTCGCTGGACTCACACTGCTTTTTTCTGCCTTGTCCAGGCGCTCTAGTAATGTGGCCGCTTCTCAACTAAACCCAGGCGTTCCAGCCACCTTCCTCCTCTCTACTCCCTTCACTGCTGCAGGCACCTCCACTTGGAGCCTTTCCTAAGGCCTCTGGCTGGAATTCGCTCCACCCTTCCCCTCAGAGTCATTTAAGCTTTAGCTAATATCTCTCAATCTCTCTCTCTCAATATCTCTCTCTCTGTCTCTCTCTCTCTCTGTCTGTCTGTCTCTCTGCCTGGTTTGAGAGAGGTTTTCTCTGCAACTTTGGAGCCTGTCCTGTTACTCTGTGGACCAAGCTGGCCTCGAACTCATAGAGATCCACCTGTCTCTGCCTACCAAGTGCTGGGATTAAAGGCGTTTGCCACCACTGCCTGGCCCAGCCAACCTCTTAAATCCCACTCCTACACCCTGCTTCCTCCACGGGCTTAGGAGCAGCACAGCAGCTTAGTGCTCCTGGAAAGGGGAGCCACACATCCTTCTGGACACCTTTCTGAATCCTCACTGCCCAGCAGCAAGCACAGAGACAGCATAGAGCACAGGACGGAGTGGTAATCTCCAACACGCTTGACCTGTGGGCAGCGCGCAGTTTTGCTGCAGGATTCTCGGTCACGTCACCCTGTCCGCCCCCCCCCCACCACCACCACCAACCAGCACAAAACCTGCTCATAGTGCAGGGCCCCACAAAGCCAGCTGAGGCTGCCTAGCTGCTTGCTGGGCTCAGCACTGGCGGCTTCAGGCAGGGGGCCAGCAGTCACTGACAGCAGGACTGGAGTCCTCAGGCCTGGCTGCCTTGTGGGCAAGTGCTCCAAGTGCATCAAGGGTCAATCAAACAATGCCATGTCTGTCTGCAGGGACAAACCCAGGGAGTTACTTTAAGGTTCTCCTGTTTTCTAGCCTTGGACTCTCTTCTGGGGGCCTCTACCTTTCCCTGGAATGTGGCACTGGTGTCTCACTCAGTGAAGATGCCATGCTCAGGCCTGGAAAGAAGGCTCAGTGCTTCAGAGCGCTTGTTGCTCTTCTGAAGGACCTGTTCAGTTCCCTGCACCCACGTCAGGCAGCTCATTCACGGCTACCTATAACTCTCCAGGGGATCCAACACCTGTTTGACTCTGTGTGTTCCCTTCTCAAAACAAATAAAATAAATCTTTTATTTTTCTACAGAAGGGATACAAGTTGAAGAGATGGCTCAAAGGTTAAGAACACAGTCGAGCATGGTGGCACACACCTTCAATGCAGCACTTGGGAGGCAGAGGCAGGCAGATCTCTGAGTTCGAGACCAGCCTGGTCTACAGAGTGAGTTCCAGAAACCCTGTCTCGAGAAACAAAAACAAAAGCCAAAAAAAAAAAAAAAACACTGGCTGCTCTTCCAGAGGACTCATATCCAATTCCCAGCACCCACATGGTGGCTCACAACCATCTATAACTCCAGTTTCAAGGGACTTGACACCCTCTTCTGGCCTCTGTGGGAACCAAGCACATATGTGGTACCGTACTTTCAGGCAAAATATTCACCAAAAAAAATTTAAATGTAAAAGATACTTTGAAAAAGAAGGGGGGGGCGGCGGCGCACACAATGACATCAACTGGAGAAATAAAGATGGTTCAGCACTCAGCAGTGAAGAGTACTTGCTGCTCTTGCAGAAGACCTGAGATCGGTCCAAGGGGACCCATCTCAGGTGGCTCACCTCTCTAACTCCAGAGGACAGATGTCTCTGCCCCCTACAGGCACCTGCATTCATGCACATCCACATGCAGACATAATTTTAAAAAAATAAATATTCGATCAGATATGGTGGGCATGTCTTAAATCCCAGTACCAGAGACAGAGATGCGTAGATCTCTGAGACTGAGGCCAGCCTGTTCTACACACTGAGTTCCTGACCAGCCGAGATTACACAGAGGGACACTGTTTCCAAAAAAAAAAAAAAAAAAAAGGTAAACATCTAAAGCTATGTCTCTATGTCTGCCAATGCTTGTAATCTTGGCACTCAAGAGACTGAAAGAAGAGGTCCAAGCTAGAGGCTTAACCTGGGCTACACAGAGTTCAGGCTAGTGTAAAGTCACAAGGTCGAGATCCTATGCTGAAAAATAAAGAACTATGCTTTTTTTTTAAGTCTCAGATATTAAACACACCCAGAGTAAATTTATTTAAAAGTCAAGATAAATGTATTTAGGCATATACTTTATAAAGATGATAATCCTTACATTTAATCTAAAAAAATTTTTGATGGAGGGTATCACTTCAAAGCTGTAGCTAGCCTCAAGCTTGAAGCCATCCTCCCACTTCTGACTCCCTTGTGCTGGCTCACACCCTCACCCAGGTTCCCAGGTAATTAATGTTTAAATTACTACTAGTGGTAGAGATAGGGTCTAGGGTGACCTTTTGGGGTGAAGGGAAATGGGAGCTGCTGAGGATGGAGCCCAGGGTCCTGCCCAGGCTGTGGGGCTGTAAGCATGCTAATCAAGCACATTGCCAGCCCTAGAGGTTCTCATTGGCTGAGGTGTTTGAAATTTTTACCTTAAATGACCAAAGACATGTGAAATATTAAAATCAAAATCAACATGCCTCTTTGTCCTCCCTCCCTTCTTCCCCAGGGAGCGGGAGGCTTTCTGCACTAAGTGTAACTAAAACCTCATGAAATTCTTCAGAACCACAGTGGACTTAATTTTTTAGCCATGAAAAAACGGGGGGGGGGGGGGGGGGGGGGGGGATGCAACACGAGCACCCAGCCAGCTTAAAAACAAGCCAAAGCTCTGCCTGGTCCAACTTTTACTGGTCTTGCAATAGCAGGTACTACCTCCCCGATGACGTCAGTGTTGTAGAGACCATCTGAAATAGAGAGCGCTTCTCAAACAAAGGATTTGCTTGCAAGACAAAGTACTTCAGCTTTGGTTTTGACTCTTTCTTTCTGAACCACATATATGGTAACTGCTTCAGGACTGCCGAGTTAAGACCCAAAAATGTTATTAACAGACAGCAATTTAAAAAATAGCTTCTTTTCTTCCAATCCCGAGTGCCCATCTCTACCACACCACATTCATCACGAGGTTGCAGAGCAAGAGGCACGTTACTGAGGGAAGGGGGTGAAGAGAATCCGGAGAATACAGAAGGAGAAACTCAAAGTTAATAAAGACCAAGGCATGGAACCTGAGCAACAACACCGGAGGGTAAGTGATCACAAAGGTGGCCGGAAACACTTATTTTGCATTTATTTGTCTCACACGTCAAACATCCATGTAAAGGACCCAAGCTTTACAAAAAAAGCTTTGAGGATGAACTTGATTCTCAAAAGGTTACACATTACACATTATCACACCAGTAACCAAGGCCTGACCAACAGAAAGTTGGCTTCATCACACAAAACACAATCCAGCGCTCAATCTGTCCTCTGTAACAAATTACCTCATTGGAGGATGACAGGAGGGAGTGACCGTGTCTGCAAGGTCTACACTCTCAAGTTCCGCCCCACCCTCTAATTGCCCCTTCTCTACAATTGCACCCATTTTTTTATTACTTCGTGAAACTGAAAGCAGTGACTTCCGTGGCTGTCCCTCCCAGGGCTTCCTCCTAAACTACTCTGAAGAGGCTGTTTTTTTGTTGGCAAGTTCTCAAACCTCTGTGAGATACTGCTATTCCACGGCTGTCTTCTTAGCCCCACAAAATGGCTCCCTTTGTGCCATTCGGCCAGGACCCCAAGGCTTGGCCACACACGACTGCGGGTCATCATCAATGGCCATCACAGATGGCCAGGAAAGTGGACACTAAGCTTCTTCCGAGCCTTTAGCAAGATCCCAGGGATGCCTTAAAGGACTGTGTGCAATTCGCCGAGACCATGTCGACTCCCTTCACAGAACCCAAACCCTCCCACCAAGTTAGAAAGGACTAGAAAAAGGGTCCGAGCCCAGACACCTCGATCCTCCCCCAAAATGCAGTCTACTTGGTGGCAAGCAAGGTCCCAGCTTCCAGGAGGGGATACTACACACTACTGGAGAGACAATGGATGTCTCCATGGCCCCGCCCAAGCACAGACAACCTCCTCCTCCAAGGGAAACCTGCTCTGGGGTGAACTCATTCGGCCAAAGTCAATGGGAGAAGTGAAGAAGATGGCGTGGAAGGGCTGAGGTCCGAGGGTCTGAGCGCAGAAGACCCACTCGGGTCGTCTCGCGGCCCGCGCACTCGGAGGTGGGCGTGGGGAGGGGGAGGAGACCCGGTCTCTCCTTTGTTAGGCGCACGGAGGCACTCGGAGAAGAGGACCGCCACTCGGATCCTGGGCTGGAAGTGAGGGAGGCGATGACCGGCCCCGCCCTGCCAGAGGTGCACCTGCTGCGCGGACCCGGGGACCCGGCGGGCCACCGCGGGGACAAGAGCCTGCAGACCCGCAGGCACAGGGCTCAGATCTGCACGCTGCGACAAGGCGGAGGCCAGCACACTGCTGAGGCCACAGGCGGCAGCGCGTGGCCCGCGAGTGGGACAATGGGCCCAGGAACCGGAGCTCGGCAAGCTCCCTGGGCTGTGGGGAGACCACGCCACCATCGCGGAGCCGAGCAGTATCGCCGCGGGTGGCTGAAAGCCGATCCTCCCGCACACGCTGACGGACGCCAACCTGCCGTAATTGCCATACGGCCGCCACCTACGGTCCCCTCAGCCGTCGCTCCGTGGGAGAAAGGAACAGAGCCGCCCGATCGGGGCGGGGCCACCAGCAGAGGCTGTCCCGCTGCACAAAGCGGCGCCCACTCCTCGCTCTGCCACCCACCGCGAAGCGAGCTCGGCGCCCCGGGCGGCCCCGGGCCCGTTACCGCCAACGCCCCGCGGCCCGCACGAGCCCCTGAAAGCTCGAGCCCAGCCCTGTCGCCTTACCGGGAGCTGTTCCTGCTGTTGGGGTCCACACCCTTGAAGGTAGTGGTAGTGGTCATGGCGCCAAGGGGCGAGGTAGACTGGCGCAGGGAGAACGCCGAAGGGGACTGGGACCAACAGGCGCAGACAACTCCACAATCGCCACCAGCCGCGCTCCACGAGCCTCTGCCGCTGTGGGGCTCGCCGGACCCACGCTTTATAGGGCTCCCAGGGCCCACCCTCCGCGGGTCGCCATTGGCCAGTTTAAAAGGATCTCTTCGTTTCTATTGGTTTCCTACGGTGCTAATCACAGTTCGGCATCAGGATGGGCTGCCTGGCCACGGCTCAGCCTAAGCCCCGCCCCCTTCCTGTCCAGAGACCGGCCGCTATCGTCTCCCCTTCCCCCACCCAGGCAAGACCCGCTCCCCCACAAGTGTTCACTGTCACTTTTCAAAGTTCCTCGAGGGGCTGTTGAGGTGGCTCAGAAGGAAAGGCGCTTGCCGCCCGGCGTGACAGCCCGACTTCCAAGACCCAGAAAGTGGAAGGAAAGACCCAAACTCCTGAACCTCTGACCTCCAGCTGTGTACTCTGAGGTACACACACATACACCCCTAAACACACCCCTAAACACATACACACACCTAAACACACACACACACAACTACCTAAATAAAATGATACCTCACTTGGGAGATTGAGGCAGGAGGATTACTCTGAGTTTGAAGCCAGTCAGTGAGACCCTGTGTCAAGGAGAAAATAAAGAGGGAGGGAGAGAGGGGGCTGATGGAGTGCAGCAGCATTTGCTAGTACTGCAGAGGACCCAGGTTCAGTTCCCAGCACTCATGGCAGCCCAGAACTGTAACTCCAGTTCCACAGGATCTGACCTGGGCACTGCACTCAAACTGTGCACATAATTTCATGCAGGCACTGACATATACACAAAAGAAATCTCTTGCCAAGCGGTGGCCAGGGTTGTAATCCCAGCACTCAGGAGGCAGAGGCAGGTGGATCTCTGAGTTCGAGATCAGCCTGGTCTACGGAGTGAGTTCCAAGCCAGCCAGGGCTACACAGAGAAACCACAACAACAACAAAAAAGATTTCTATGTTTTTTGTTTCATTTTTTTAAAGGCCAGGGGTGATGTTTTGTGTCTTTAATCCCAGCAAGCAGATTTCTTACCCAAAAAGGGGGCGGGCAGGCACGATTCCTTTGATCCCAGCACTAGGGAGGCAGGAGTAGGCAGATTTTGTGAGTTTTGGTTTGTTTGTTGGCTTGCTTTTTGAGACAGGGTTTCTTTGTATAACAGTCCTGGCTGTCCTGGAACTCGCTTTGTAGACCAGGTTGGCCTTGAATTTAGAGATTCACCTGCCTCTGCCTCCTGAGTGCTGAGATTAAAGGTGTGTACTACCACCACCCGGCAATCTCTGTGAGTTTTAAGGCAACCTGGTCTACAGAGTGAGTTCCAGGACAGCCAGAACTACATATGGAGACCCTGTCTCAGGAAAAAAAAAAAACAAAAACAAAAACTAAAACTGAAAAAAAGAAAGAAAAAAAAAGGTAGGAATGGCTGGAAAAATGGTTCAAGGCTGAATATCACTGGCTGCTCTTCCAGAGGCCCCAGGTTCAATTCCCACACAGGATCTGACTTCCACGAGCATCAGGCACTCAGGTCATGCACACTGAGGCAAAGCATTCGTACACATTTAAAGGTTCTCTGGAGAAGTTTAAAAATTCAGGCAGTGGTGGCGCACACCTTTGATTCCCAGCACTTGGAAGGCAGAGGCAGGCAGATCTCTGAGTTTGAGGCCATCCTGGTAGACAGAGTGAGCTCCAGGACAGGCCCCAAAGCTACAGAGAAACCCTGCCTCGAAAAACAGAGAAAGAGTGGCGCACACCTTTAATCCCAGCACTCGGGAGGCAGAGGCAGGCGGATCTCTGTGAGTTCGAGACCAGCCTGGTCTACAAGAGCTAGTTCCAGGACAGGGTCCAAAGCTACAGAGAAACCCTGTCTCGAAAACAAAAAAACAAACAAACAAACAAACAAAAAACAGAAAAAGAGAACAAAAAAAAGAAAAAGAAAAATATATTAAGTTTTAATATAAAAATTTACACCATGACAGAAAATAAAAATCATGAAATTGCCTTCTGCTGCCTTAGGCTATACAGTCATTTCTACATCGTCACCCCACATCCTGCGGCCTTGACTCTTCTTACCTTCCCAGTGTCTGATTGCACCAACATTGCTCCCTGCCCTCAGCAGCATAGGACGGCAGTACTATGCAGGGTAGGTAGCCAAAGAGATTTTTAAATATGCTCTTTAACCTGACCAATGTTTAGGAAATAGCATCGCATTCCTCTTGCCCCGAATAAGCGGCCAGCTGTCCCCTCCTCTGGAGAGAGATGGGATCTTTCACTAGGACATTCTTCTTTTAATTATTTATTTTTAGTTGTTCAAGACAGGGTTTCTCTGTGTAGCCCTGGCTGTCCTGGAACTCATTCTATAGACTAGGTCTCGAACTCACAGAAATCCGCCTGACTCTACCTCCCGAGTACTCGGATTAAAGGTGCGTGCCACCACCACCTGGTTTAGGACATTATTCTAAAGGATGGAAATTACTGCTAAGAACTAACTTTTTTCTTCAGATACCTCTGAGTCACATTGGGACACTTAGCAGAACAGCCTCAGAGTCGGCAACAGAAAGTTTGGTTTGGTTTTAAACGTTGTCTGTAGAGCCCTGGCAGCCTGGAACTCACTCTGAAGACCAATCTGGCCTTGAACTCACAGGGATCCGCCGGCCTCTGCCTCCAGAGCACTGGGTTTAAAGGCGTGTACCAACACTCCTGGAAAAGACTGGAATTTCTTTATAAAACAAACAAGCAAACAAAAACCTTCATTTGTGTGTACTCTTGAAGCTCCACCGGGTGCCTACGAGTAGGGCGAAGAGATGGTCCAGTTTCAGAGGCTCGTTCCAAAGCTGGCTGATGCCTGATGAGGGGATGGCCTCATCCCCCAAACGGTCAGAGTTGCTGTTGGCTCGACAGCTGTTTCCAATGCTTAAGTCCTGATTCTTCCACCTGTCTGGGTAAATTTATCCCCACAACAAATGCAGGCACACTTGGAGGACTAAAGATCAAAATAGGCAAAGCCTTAGGTAAAGGCGCATAGGCAGCTGATAGTTGACCCTTTCTCGTGTCAAACCTAACTCCTAAAAGTAGGTATCGCCCATCTACTGCAGCCTTGGTATTTCCATAAAACTCGACCACATTCCTTTTCCCACGGCCCTCTTCAGGCGCTTGGAATTTGGTGTTTTCGGCAGTCTTGCTTACCATCCCTCCAGACTCTCAGGAAAACCAGAATTCCTTCTCCAGAAGCGCAATCACCCATGACTGTATTAACTGCAGTAGTTGAGTCTGGAATCTCCCCATCCTGGCTATCCAGCTTGTGTGCTGGGATTATAGGTGTGCACCACCCTGTCTACTTGACATCCTTTGAATTAGCGAAGAGAAATTGCCATCAGATTCCAGCGTTTGCTTCCAGCATTTGTATCATTCAGGCCCAGGCAAGACAGCCTTGCTACCACACTTGAGGTCTCAAGTTCAATCCCCAGGCACCATATAGTGGAGAGAACCAACTTCGAGACTGTTTTCTGACCTTCCACCTGCACATGTGTTCACACATGCTCATATATGCACAGTAAAATAAATAAATGTAAACTAAGCACTCAGGACGCAGAGGCAGGCAAATCCCTGTGAATTTCAGATCAACCTGGTCTACAAAGTGAGTTCCAGGAAAACCAGAGATACACAGAAAGGCCCTGTCTTATAAAAATAAATAATAAAATAAATATTAAAAAACAAAAATAGTCCAAGCAGTGGTGGTGCATACCTTTAATCCTAGCACTCAGGAAGTGGAAGAAGGCAGATCTCCGTGAATTTGAGGCCAGCCTGGTCTACAAAGTGAGTTCTAGGAGAGCCAGGGCTGTCACACAGAGAAACCCTGTCTTTTTTTTTGTTTCTTTGTTTGTTTTTTGTTTTTTTTTTTTTTCGAGACAGGTTTCTCTGTGGCTTTGGAGCCTGTCCTGGAACTAGCTCTGTAGACCAGGCTGGTCTCAAACTCACAGAGATCCTCCTGCCTCTGCCTCCCGAGTGCTGGGATTAAAGGCGTGCGCCACCATCGCCCGGCTGAAACCCTGTCTTGAAGAGAGAGAAATACATGGTGTACCCAGAACCTGGGAGAGCCCATGCCTCAGGCCCTGGGTTCTACTGTGAGAGGAGAGAGCACCTGGGTGAGTTTGAGTTTATAAACGACAGGTTGACTGCTTAAGGGGGAAGGTAGTTTGACAGCTCGAGGGAAAACTGAACCGTGGCTGTACTGAGAGAAAGTTATGAAGATCTTAGCAACTGCTCATTTTCCTCTTCACGCTTTCGTTACCAGGTGAGAAATAATGGAATACATAATGGAGCGATTTAAAAATTAAATTGTCTCGAAAAAAAAAAAAAAAAAAAAAACCTAAAAAATAAAAATTAAATTGTCAGCCGGGCGATGGTGGCACACACCTTTAATCCTAGCACTCGGGAGGCAGAGGCAGGCGGATCTCTGTGAGTTCGAGACCAGCCTGGTCTACAGAGCTAGTTCCAGGACAGGCTCCAAAGCCACAGAGAAACCCTGTCTCGAAAAAACCAAAAAAGAAAAAAAATTAAATTGTCAGCCAGGCAGTGGTGGCAGTGCACTCCTTTAATCCCAGCACACAGAGGCAGGAGGATCTTTGTGAGTTCGAGGCCAGCCTGGTCTACATAGTTACAAGACAGCCAGGGAAACAGAAAAACAAAACAAGACAAAATGAACTCTCTCTCGTCTTTTCTTTATTTTTTGGGGTATGTGTATTTTAATACAGGGTCTCACTATGTGGCTTACTATGTAGCTTAGGCTGTTCTGGAACTGATTATGTGAATCAGGCTGACCTTGAACCCAGAGATCCTCCTGCCTCTGCCTCACCGGTGCCATAAAGGCTTGGCTCTTTTTTTTAAATATTTATTTATTATGTATACAATATTCTGTCTGTATGTCTTCAGGCCAGAAGAGGGCACTAGACCTCATTACAGATGAGTTGTGAGCCACCATGTGGTTGCTGGGAATTGAACTCAGGACCTTGGCAGGCAATGCTCTTAACCTCTGAGCTATCTCTCTAGCCCAAGAAGGCTTGGCTCTTAAAATGGCTCATAGGCAGGGTGTGGTGGCTCTAGACCTCATTACAGCTGGTTGTGAGCCACCATGTGGTTGCTGGGAATTGAACTCAGGACCTTTGGAAGAGCAGGCAATGCTGCTTAACCTCTGAGCCATCTCTCCAGCCCTCAAACATCTTTTGTTTTATGTGTGTAGGTGTTTTGTCTGTGCACCATATGTGTGCAGTACCAGGAAAGGCCAGAGAAGGGTGTTAGGCCCCCTGGAATGGAAACTGCAGGTGGTTGGGAGCTGCTCTGTGGGGCTAGAATCCAAATGAAGATCCTCTGCACAATTAACAAGTGCTTTTAGCCTCTAAGTACAAGTTTTTTTGTTTGTTATTTTTTTTTTCAACACGGGGTTTCTCTGTGTAGCTTTGGAGCCTGTCCTGGAACTTGCTCTGTAGACCAGGCTGGGCTTGAATTCACAGAGATCTGCCTGTCTCAGCCTCCCGAGTGCTGGGATTAAAAGCGTGTGCCACCACTGCCTGGCTTTAAGCACATTTTTTTAAAAAACTTTATTTATTTATTTATTTATTTATTATGTATACAATATTTTGTCTGTGTGTTTTGCCTGAAGGCCAGAAGTGGGCACCAGACCTCATTACAGATGGTTGTGAGCCACCCTGTGGTTGCTGGGAATTGAACTCAGGACCTTTGGAAGAGCAGGCAATGCTGCTTAACCGCTGAGCCATCTCTCCAGCCCCAAGCACAAATTTTTATTTTATTTATTTATTTATTTGGTTTTTCGAGACAGGGTTTCTCTGTGGCTTTGGAGCCTGTCCTGGAACTAGCTCTGTAGACCAGGCTGGTCTTGAACTCACAGAGATCCGCCTGCCTCTGCCTCCCGAGTGATGGGATTAAAGGCGTGCGCCACCATCGCCCGGCTCAAGCACAAATTTTTTTTTTTCAAGCACAAATTTTTAATACCCTCAACTTAAGATCTATGATTCCATGATACCATGCTAGTCTGATGCCTGATCTACATAGTAAATTCCGGACCAGGCAGAGCTACATGGTAAGACACTGTCTCAAAAAAGAAAAGGAGAGAGAGAGAGACAGAGAGAGAGAGAGAGAGAGAGAGAGAGAGAGAACTGGGCTTTAATTCCAGCACTTGGGAAACAGAGGCAACTGGATCCCTTTGAGTTCCAGGACAGTCTGATCTACAAAGAGAATTCAGGACAGCCAGGGCTGTTACTCAGAGAAACCCTGTCTTGAAACACACACACACACACACAAGGGGAGAAAGGAGGAATAGGGTTTTTTTTGTTTTGGTTTGGTTTTTTTGGTTGAGACAGTAGCTATGGAGTCAGTCCTGGAACTTGCTCAGTAGACCAGGCTGGCCTCAAGCTTGCAGAGATTCACCTGCCTCTGCCTCCCCAGTGCTGGGATTAAAGGCGTGCACCACCACGGCCCTGCAGGAATAGAAACCTGAGGAACACAGAGACTGTGTCAAAGGCACTAGGAGGGAAAAAACCATTGAAGGACAGGGTTGGGACCAGAATCTGGGCCCCTCCTACCAGCTTCAATTCACTGTTGCTCAGCTGTTCATTTGAATCACTTGATGGTGCATTAATAACAACCTGGGCCATTCCTCATCATAGATGGATTTCCTCTGTCTTCTATATCCTTAGACTTTTAGGTCTGAGAACAAATGAGTTTTTATAGTACTCTAGATGTTTGTGGGTTTTGTTTTCAAAAGCACTCCTGTTTACACGCCTTAACCCCAACCCCTGAGGGTGTCCCCCCAGAACACGTCACTTGTAACTTAACCTGTCATCAAACCCATCACAGACATCACTTCGAAAGCCACATTTAGTATCCATCTGTCTGTCCTTTTCTTAGCTGTGTCTTCACCAAAAACAAATCAATGCTTTCAAGAGAGATACTACCCACGCCTCCAGACGACTTCCTCCTAAGTCAGTCATCAGCAAAATTCTAGCTATGAAAGCTGCAGGGCAAAGGGCAAGCACACTGGTCATCCTAGTGCCTGGGAGGTCCGGGAAGGACAGTCAGGGGTCAAAGGTCGTTAAAATAACAACTATTTACCTTCCCATAAACAGATTGCACTTTCCATAAACAGATTCAGGCTCCTTTACTGAAAGGAGGCTTCTCTCTCTCTTTTTTTTTTTTTTTTTTTTTTTTTTTGCTTTTTCGAGACAGGGTTTCTCTGTGGTTTTGGAGCCTGTCCTGGAACTAGCTCTTATAGACCAGGCTGGTTTCAAACTCTGCCTGCCTCTTTTGAGACAGGGTCTCACATACTCCAGGCTCACACTGTAGCTGTTGACAGCCTTGGTTCCTAGAGCACTGCCTTTCCTTTCCTAGCGCTGGGACATATGTACTTATTTATTTATATTTGATGTGTACGAGTGGTTTTGCCTACATGTATGTCTATGTAATGCATGCATGCCTGGTGCCCTAAGAGATCAGAAGAGGGCATCGATACCCTGAAACTGAAGTTACAGGTGGTTGTTAGCCACCATATGGGGCTGGGAGATACACCCAGGTTCTCAGAAAGAATTGTAAATGAAAACAGGGATTGGAAAGATGGCTTAGTACTTGAGAACGCTTTTTCTTGATTCTCCTTAGACTCACATGGTGGCTCACAATCTGTAACTACAGCTCCAGGGGATCCATCCAACGTCTCTTCCGACCCCCAACAGGCTCCTGCATTCAAATGGTGCACACACCTGCACTTAGGCACACACTCATACACACAAACATAGTAAGTCAAAAAATATAGCCAGGTGTGGGGGTACAGAACTTTAATTCCAGCACTCAGGAAGCAGAAGCAGGCAGATCTCTGTGAGTTTGAAACCACCTGGTTTACAGAGTGAGTTCAAGACCAGCTAGAGCTATATAGTGAGAACCTGTCTAAAAAATAAATAAAAGTGAGGAACAAACAAAAAAAATCAAGTCTATAGAAAAGTGGGTGGTTGTTGTGTAACCGTTTTCCTCCAGGGAGACACAATACACATCTGCTCACTCCAGGTAGAGAACCCCCAACAGCCCAAAGTATGGAAGCCACCAAAGTCCAACTTGATGAACCAGTCAATGAGTGTTATTGGAGTAAATTACAGGAGTATGGCTGAAGGATTACAGGAGCAGAAATGACTCGAGGACAGTTGCATCACCAAAGCATGAGTGACGAGTGACACCTCACAAACCTAGGAACCCAGGCCCATTGCAAGGCCCACAGGCAGATCAACAAGTTCAGAGTATACTTTCCAGGTGGTTCAGTGGATTTCAATCTCCTCTAGATGCTCAGCTCCATTCGGATTTTTGCACGGGTCTTTCCAGTTTGTCTCCGCCTATATTGACAGGGAGGGGGGGGACTAGTGAATCTGGTCAGTTTCAGGGACTTCCTGGGCTTATTTTATTTACCTTCCTGTTTAAAGAGCTTCCCTGCTGGATGGGATGTTTCTCTCTCAGAGGAAACTGTTACACATATGACCCAGGGAAATTTTGAGGAAATCCTTCCCTTCATAGTCACAAGTTTTACAAGATATAGAGAAATTAAAGTTAGTGGCAAAATATATCTTCAAAACATGAATTATGGGCCGGGCGGTGGTGGCATACACCTTTAATCCCAGCACTCGGGAGGCAGAGGCAGGCAGATTTCTGTGAGTTCGAGACCAGCCTGGTCTACAGAGCTAGTTCCAGGACAGGCTCCAAAGCCACAGAGAAACCCTGTCTCAAAAAACCAAAAAAAAAAAAAAAAAAAAAAAAAAAA
Source organism: Microtus oregoni (assembly GCF_018167655.1). Lineage (NCBI taxonomy): Eukaryota > Metazoa > Chordata > Mammalia > Rodentia > Cricetidae > Microtus > Microtus oregoni. The sequence goes on along the minus strand of NW_024543222.1, from coordinate 4,596,802 downwards.
ACCAAAAACAAAAAAAACCCATGAATTATAAAGAACAAAATACATGAGAATTCTTGGACTTTTAAGTTTTGTAAAAGTACTAGGAGTATACTAAATCCTAAATTGAGTTCATAGTCACATGTCACTGCTTCCAGGGAAAAATAACACTCCACATTCCAAACAACAGATTAAATTCCAACCTGTTTCACTGTGTTCTAATTATGTCCTACCAAAGGAGCACCGAAGAGCAGTCTCACTACAATACAGGCGATTCTTACTGTATAAGAACTAACATTCAGAACCCCACCTCAACAGTCAGAAAGTTAAAGCTCCCTGGGACTGAAAGACCTTGTGGATCCCTCCTTGGCTTTCCAGTTTCAAGAAATCAGCAAGACGTGCATAATATAGGAATTGGTATAAAACCTAAGAAAGCAGGGCTGGTGGCACATGCCTTTAACCCTAGACTAGTACTTGGAGGTGATGGTAGGTAGGTCTTTATGAGTTTATGAGTTTATGTGTTCAAGGCCATCATGGTCTACATAGTGAGACCTTGTTTCTAAGACAAAAATACATCCTAAGAAGAAAAAGGTTTTACCTATATTATTATTGGTTTTTGGGAGAGGGTTTCTCTGTGTAGCCCTGGATGTAGAGGAACTCACTCTGTAGGTCAGGATGCCTCGAACTCAGAGATCTGCCTGCCCCTGCCTCCCAGGTGCTGTGATTAAAGCATGCCATGACCACACCACAGTGAGTATTACTTATTTTAGGTGTGTTCCCTGCCTATCCCCCATCCCCAGACAGGGTTTCTCTGGGTAACAGCCCCAGCTATCCTGGAACTCTATTTGTAGCCCCGTCTGGCCTTGAACCCACAAAGATCCTGTCTACCTCAAGTGCTGGGATAAAGGGCATGGGCCACCACCACCCAGCTGATTTTAGGTTGAGACAAGGCTGTCTTGGAACTCACTGTGTAGACCTGGAACTCAGAGATCTACCTGCCCGTGCCTCCCCAGGGATAGGACTAAAGGTGTGTACCACTATGCCCGGCCCACTTTTTTTTAAAAAATATTTATTTATTTATTATGTACACAATATTCTGTCTGTGTGTATGCCTGAAGGCCAGAAGAGGGCAACAGACCCCATTACAGATGGTTGTGAGCCACCATGCGGTTGCTGGGAATTGAACTCAGGACCTTTGGAAGAGCAGGCAATGCTCTTAACCTCTGAGCTATCTCTCCAGCCCCATGCAGGTGTAATTTTTAAGAGAAGGGGAGGTCAGTGTTAGAATGAGCTATGATGCCATGGTAAAGGAGATCAGGGATGGGGACAAGAATACAGGGAAGGGCACAAGGGAAAGAGGGACAAGGGAGGGCCTCTGGATAGAAGATAGATGTGGCACTAGGAATATGAGTTTATGAAGGTACAAGGAGAAACCCCTTATTAGGATGAGGTATTTAATTGGGCACATTAATTAGGTGAATCAAAGGGGGCTTCTGATAGCTGGATTTTGGTAGTCTGTCTCAGGAGAAGTGGCCACATAAAGGAATAGACCTTGGGGGCTAGCTTTAGGAATGTAATCTAAAGGTTTTTTTTTTTTAGCAAGGCAGAGGGAATGGCAGGGGGGCAAGGCCTGCCAGAGCCATAAGCTCAACTGGGCTAGTGTCCCTTCAGTCTCCACCAATCCCAAAGCTAGGGATACAGGCATGATCTGGGACACCCAGATTGTTATGTGGATGCTGAGATCAAACTCCAGTTTTCAAGGTTGCCCAGCAAGTGCTCTTACCACGAGCAGGAAAACTTTAGCTAAGTCATTTTGAAGGGAACATGGTAGTGGAGGTACCCTCATTTTAATCTTTCAAGCTAAAAAGGCCAAACACAGTTGGTGGTGCACACCTTTAGCCCCAACAGTCGGGTAGGGGGATCTGACTTCCCAGGTACAGACACACTAATGCACACACAGAAATGTACTTTTTGTTTTTGGGGGACAGGGTTTCCCTGTGTAGCTTTGGAGCCAGCCTGTCCTGGAACTCGCTCTGTAGACCAGGCTGGCCTCGAACCCATAAGAGATCTGCCTGCCTCTGGAGTGCTGGGATTAAAGGCGTGCGCACCACTACAGCCTGGCTAAATGTACATTTGTTAAAAATTCAAAATACTTGTTAGATCCTCAGAGGCCAGAGGAGGGTCACAAAACTGTCTAACTACAATTATCTGTGAACCACCAGATAGAGGCTGGAAACCAAACTAGGGTCCTCTAAAATGCTCTGAACTGCTAATCCATCTCCTGTCCCTTGTTAGCCTGAAACACAACACAGACCAGTTTGCTTCTGAGTTATCTGCCTGCCCCTGCTTCAAGAGCTAACAGCATGTGCTACCGCATCTGACTTTGAAGTTTGTTTGGTTTTTGTAGAGGGCAGGTTTTTTAATTAATTTATTAATTATGTATACAACATTCTGCTTCCCACACACCAGAAGAGGGTGCCAGATCTCATAGATGGTTGTGAGCCATCATGTGGTTGCTGGGAATTGAACTCAGGACCTCTGGAAGAGCAGTCAGTGCTCTTAACCTCTGAGCCATCTCTCTAGCCCAGAGGGCAGGTTTTGAACTGCATAGAAACTCTGCAAGGGAGACTGGAGACAGCATTCTTGCTGATAGGCTTGGCAAACCTCTCCCATTAGTAGAGTGCCTTGCCAATGGTTAGTCCTGAAGAACACAGACGTGCACGTGCACTGTAGTTCAAAGGCTCTGATTAGGTTGTGGTTTGTCTTCTGATGAGGTTTTTACATATTATATTACAACAAGAGTTATTCCCATAACACCAAGTTTTTTGTTTAGATTAGCTAGGACACGAAGCTCTTGAAATTATTTGCAACCAAGTTACTAGTCTATGAAACTATTTCATGTATTATGAATTGTGATTTGAGTATTATAAAAAGAGCACTGGCTTTGCAATAAAGTATGCAGTTGTGTCTCCTACTCTGCACCCCGTGTCCTGATTTCTGAGGCACTACCCAGGGTCATCCATAACCGAGGAGGTTGGGGAAGGGTCCCCAACAGGTTTTCTTGGTTTTTTGAGACAGGGTCTCTCTATGTAGCTGTGACTATTACAGGACTTGTTATGTAGACCTCTCCAGTGCTGGGATTAAAGGTGTTTCTTTTTTCTATTTAATACTCCTCAAAATAAAGAGAACAGCTCATTTTAAACAAGAAGTTTATTTAAACAACAAGACACTTTACTTGAAGGGAAAACTATCTAGGATCATTTTGTTCAAGAGTAATTTATCCCTACTTAAAGACAGATTGCCCTACATGTAACAGCTACGTACAAAAAAGTTATAAAATTGTCCTTGGTTTTACAATGATAAATGAAAAACATTAAAATTCTCCAATCGAACAAGGTATGCAAGGATTTTGTGGTTGGGTTCTTTTGTTAAAACATTGAGAGCAAAATAACTTACTGGAATATAAAGATAAGAGCTGATGAGCGAGCATGCCACTAATGGAGCAGGGGGATATTTTCACGGAACCAGTACTTTCCCCCAAACCACCTCCATCTGCTGTCAATCAAAACAGAACATTGGCCATTTAGTTTAAAAAAGAAGAAAAAAAAAAAAAAAAAAAAAAGAAAGAAAAAAAGCGCAATATGCTTGTGCACATACACCAGTTACTTTATATACAATAAAGAAATGGGGACAGGGAAATGAAAGAATAGAGAAAACTATACTGTAGTAGTCAGGATGTGGTGGAACCAAATTGCGGCTTTCTAATTGCGAATGTATTCTTGGTCTATAACAAAATTCTGGAGTAAAGTAGCAGGTTCCCTTTTTAGTAGACACCTCCTGTCTGCTGCTGGAACACATCAATCGTATCTTCATCCTCCATTTCCAACTAGCATAGAAAAGAAAACAAATTTATTTAAGACCACCAAGGAAAAATTTGAAACAGCTAGTTTTCGTATTAAATTTACAGAAAAGTACACATCCCGTCGCACTGCAGGCTTCCCTACTATAGATGTCAGCTTCATAAAAACTGGGCATGGTGACACACACCTGTCTAAAACCCTAGCATTATGAAGCTCAAGAAAGGGCAATGAATGTAGTACCAGTCACGGGCTGGTCTCAAACACTTAGCAATCCAACGTCAAGTCTGACAAGTGTTGGGATTCAAACAGTTCTGACTAACCTAATCATCAAACACTATACACCTGTAATCTCAGCACCCCAGAGATTGAGGCAATGCTCTATATTCTGACACCAGCCTAGACTACAACATATGTGATACTCATTCTTAAAACCCCCGACTTATCATAAATTAAACATTAATATAAACTTTTTACATTTCTCTGTGTAACAGCTTACTGTTCTCAAGTCACTCTGTAGATGAGGCTGGCGTCAAATTCAAGAGACCTGCCTGTCTCTGCCTCCCGAGTGCTGGGATTAAAGGCGCACGCCATGCTGGACCAGAGGTTTACTTGTTTAATAGATCTAACTTTAAAACTTGGAATTTTAAGGTTCACTAACCACATTATATATAAAACAACCACAATGGTAGTATAAGGTCTTAACACATAGGCATCACTGTAAAAAATGAATCGGCATCCCAGCACTCGGGAGGCAGAGGCAGGCGGATCTCTGTGAGTTCGAGGTCAGCCTGGTCTACAGAGCTAATTCCAGGACAGGCTCCAAAACCACAGAGAAACCCTGTCTCAAAAATCAAAAAAAAAAAAAAAGGGCTGGAGAGATGGCTCAGAGGTTAAGAGCATTGCCTGCTCTTCCAAAGGTCCTGAGTTCAATTCCCAGCAACCACATGGTGGCTCACAACCATCTGTAACCCCTCTTCTGGCCTGCAGGCATACACACAGACAGAATATTGTATACATAATAAGTAAATATTAAAAATAAAAAATAAAAAAAAAGAATCGGCAGAACACTATATACATAATAAAGACAATGGGAGAAAACAATTCTAAAATGAATTTCAAATTCAACTTAAGAATTTTTACAATGTTCCAGGGTAACAAATTTAATGGAATATCTATCAACTTTCACATTAAAGTATCATTTTATGGCGAAATTTAAATGCATCAAAACATACATACCAGTTACAAAGTAAACGTTAGCACCTCCTTGTGGTTACAAAATATAACTGAAGACTGCCACTAGTGAGATTTCTTTAGCATATTTTCCTTAACTAGGAACTCAGACAAGGTAAGTATTGAAGTCCATCAGTAAAATCACACCTTGATGTTTATGTTCCTGATTATTTAACCTTCTCTACTGATTTTAATATAAAAAACAGGAACAATCGAAACTTGAGTTTCTGTGTAGCTCTATGTATCCTGGAATTCTCTCTGTACACCAACTTATCAGAGATTTGTGTGTCTCTGCTTTCCAAGTGCTAGGACAGGCATACACCACCACGCCCAGTTCAGTATGAATTTCTTTTTGTCCCCAAGACAGGGTTTCTCTGCTGGGATTAAAGGTGTGGTGCACTACCACCATCCTGTTCATTATGAACCTATGTCAGCATGTATTTAAGTGCAACAAATTCACATACTAGAGTTATACAAGTAGCCCCTGGGTCCTGGAAAGCAATGCCAGGTCTCTTGTGTAAGAGCAATAAGTGCTCACTCCTTTTTTTTTTTTTTTTTTTTGGTTTTTCGAGACAGGGTTTCTCTGTGGTTTTGGAGCCTGTCCTGGAACTAGCTCTTGTAGACCAGGCTGGTCTCGAACTCACAGAGATCCGCCTGCCTCTGCCTCCCGAGCGCTGGGATTAAAGGCGGCTCACTCCCTCTTTTTTTTGGTGGGAGGTTGGACAGGCTAGGTTAAAATGTTCTCTCTGTGTAGCACTGGCTATCCCAGAAATCACTACTGTAGACCAGATTGGCCTCCAACTCAGAGATCCACCTGCTCTACTTGAGTGCTGGGATTAAATTAAGGTGGATGCCACCATAACCCACTCCCCTATAATTTTTATTTGAGAATTAACGCTGAAACTCAAATCAGGTAGTGAATGGCTCACACTTTGTTAATTCCAGAAGGCCTTCTCAATGTTCAAGGCCAGGTTAGTAAACAAAAAACCAACTTTGGTTGTATGTGCCTATAAATTACATGAGGCAGAGATATGAGCACTACAAACCCAAAAACAAACAACAAAAACTAAAAATGAAAAGCCCAAAGGATCCAATTTAAATTTCTACTCACGAGAATTAGATGATTTAAACCAACCAGTGGCTGAGCATGCCTTTAGTCCTAGCACTAGAGAGGCAAAGGCAGGAAAATCTCGATTCTAGGCCAGCCCTATCTATAGTACAGACCACCTTTCAGAACAGGCAGAACCACACAGGAAAACCCTATCACATAAACAAAAACAAGCAAGCAAAAAAATTCAGTGATTCAAAGTCTTAAATTTAAGAAAGTTTTAGAGGAAATGGATACAATGCTTCAGATAGAGAAAACCATCTATTGCAGATACAGTAAAAAAGCAAATAAGACCTGCAGTGCTAGGTCAGAGAGTTAAGGAAATAGAACAGCATCACCTCACCCAGGCAGGTTCATAAGAAGTCACCTACACTTAGGCAAGTTCAGAGAACAAGAGAGCAGGCAAACTGAGCCAAGAATAGATAAAAACCAAAAATATCCCCAACAAGAACAGAGCAAAAAAAATTCACTTTTAGTGGTGCACATCTCTAATCCCAGCACTCGGGAGGCAGAGGCAAGGCGGATCTGTGTGTTCCTACAGAGCAAGTTCTAGAACAGCTAAGATTACAGAGAAACCCTGCCTCAAAAAATAAACAAAAAGAAAGATAACAAAAGGTGGTGGCCCTATCCTTTAACAAAGCGAGGGAGAAAACAAAAAAAGATAGAACACAAGGCTGGATAGAATAGTGGCTAAGAGTGTTTGCTTATGGGACCCAAGTTTGGTTCCCTGTACCTATGTAAAAAAGCTGAGCATTTGGATTCCCAGCACCATGGGTGGCAGAGACTGGAGGAATAGAGAAACACTGATTCCAAACAACCTCCAATTTCTAGGAATACCCCGTCCTAAAGGAATAAAGCTTAGAGCAATAGGACAGGACACATGATGTACTCATTGACTTCTGTAGGTACGTGTGTGCGCGCGCGCACACACACACACACACACAAACACGCCCATGCATAAATATATGCAACCATACACAAAAAACATTTTTTTTTAAATAGTTCAGAAATTTTTTACCTGTGCAGGTGTGTCTGTTTCATTGATTGGCTGTCCATCAAACCGGAATCTGATCTGCCTCATTGACAAACCCTAACAAGAGATTAAAAGCAAACAGTATACAATCATTAAAAACTTTGATACAGGGCCTCACTATGTAGCTCTGGTTGTCCTGGAACTCACTATGTAAACCAAGATGGATTAAAACTCCATTTCTTTATTCTTTTTCCTTTCTTTCTTTTTTTTTTTTTTTTTTTTTGATTTTTCGAGACAGGGTTTCTCCGTAGCTTTTGGTTCCTGTCCTGGAACTAGCTCTTGTAGACCAGGCTGGCCTCAAACTCACAGAGATCCGCCTGCCTCTGCCTCCCGAGTGCTGGGATTAAAGGCATGCACCACCACCGCCCGGGTTCTTTTTTTTTTTTTTTTTTTTTTTTTTTTTTTTTTTTTTTGAGACAGCGTTTCTCTGTGTTGCTTTGGAGCCTGTCCGGGAAGTAGCTCTTGTAGATCAGGAAGGCCTCGAACTCACAGAGATCCGCCTGCCTCTGCCTCCCGAGTGCTGGGATTAAAGGCATGTACCACCACCGCCTGGTTTAAAACTCCATTTCAACAAAACTACGAATATATGTAACCATTAAATTTTGAGGTATTTATACAATCAATATTATGCTACATTTTCTATGCAAATAAACATTTGGTTTTCTCATACTTAAGAGACCGTGTTTCGCCGGGCGGTGGTGGCGCACGCCTTTAATCCCAGCACTTGGGAGGCAGAGGCAGGCGGATCTCTGGGAGTTCGAGGCCAGCCTGGTCTACAAGAGCTAGTTCCAGGACAGGAACCAAAAGCTACGGAGAAACCCTGTCTCAAAAAAATCCAAAAAAACAAAACAAAACAAAACTCATTGTGATAAAGAATGATAAAAAAATTGTATATTTTTAGGATTTGATGATTTTTATCAGTATGGTGTTGGAAAACATCAAGAATAAAAGAAATTAGATCAGACTTTACTAAATGAAAATAAACAATGCTAGTTCCTGGAGAGGAGTCAGAAACATGAATAAATTTCCTTGATTTACAATAAATTCTAGACTTTTAAACCTTTAATGTTTAATGACGTTTCCATTAAAGGGCAATACTTTGAAGATATACACCCAGTAAGTCAATCATGGTTATAAAGATGTTATTGGTTTAAAATAAAACAAAAAAAGGGGAAGTAGGAATCTTGTCACTTTAAATTCAACTTATTCTAAACGTAGAGGCATTTCATTTTTACATACCTAAGAAGCACTAAGAGAATTTAATTTCATTTATTCCCCTCCCTCCCCATTTTTCAAGACAGGATTTTTCTGTATAACAGCCCTGGCTGTCCTGGAACTCACTCTGCAGACCAGGCTGGCCTAGAACTCAGAGATCTGACTATAGCTGCGTCCCGAGTGCTGAGATTAAAGTTGTGCCCCACCACCAGTGCTCAGCCAACTTTTTTTTTTAAATGTACACTGGTGTTTTGCCTGCCTGCATGTCTGTGTGAGAGTATTGTGTTTGGCACCCTGGAACTGGAGTTAGACAGCTGTGAACAGTTCAAAACTGTACCTCCAGTTGCAGGGGATCCAACACTCTCTTTTCTTTTTTTTTTGGTTTTTCGAGACAGGGTTTCTCTGTGGCTTTGGAGCCTGTCCTGGAACTAGCTCTGTAGACCAGGCTGGCCTCGAACTCACAGAGATCCGCCTGCCTCTGCCTCCCGAGTGCTGGGTTTAAAGGCGTGCGCCACCACCGCCCATGGGATCCAACACTCTCATGCAGAAATGTATGCAGGTGAAACACCAATGCATGTAAAGTAAAAAATAAAAGTACACACGCACACACACACACAGTGTTCAGGCTTAAAGGAATAATGTATTGCATGCCCAGCAAGCAAGAATATGCTTTCAATTTCCAACACATTCACGCACGCAAGCACACATACACGTCATGGTCTCTATGATTATTGTTGCAAGAAACAAATAAAATAAAAAAATCTTAAAACTTGTTAAAACTCGGGCTGGAGAGATAGCTCAATGGTTAAGAGCATTGCCTGTTCTTCCAAAGTCCTGAGTTCAATTCCCGGCAACCACATGGTGGCTCACAACCACCTGTAATGAGGTCTGGTGCCCTCTTCTGGTCTGCAGACAGAATGCTGTATACATAATAATAAATATTTAAATAAAAAAACTGGTTAAGCCGCAGCCGGGGTTCGATTCCCGGTCAGGGAACCAAAAAAAAACTGGTTAAAACTCTTTTTAAGACAGGGTATCGGGCTGGAGAGATGGCTCAGTGGTTTAGAGCATTGCTTGTTCTTCCAAAGGTCCTGAGTTCAATTCCCGGCAACCACATGGTGGCTCACAACCATCTGTAATGAGGTCTGGTGCCTGCAGACATACACACAGACAGAATATTGTATACATAATAAATAAATAATATTAAAAAAAAAAAAGACAGGGTATCGCCGGGCGGTGGTGGCGCACGCCTTTAATCCCAGCACTCGGGAGGCAGAGGCAGGCGGATCTCTGTGAGTTCGAGACCAGCCTGGTCTATAAGAGCTAGTTCCAGGACAGGCTCCAAAACCACAGAAAAACCCTGTCTCGAAAAACCAAGACAGGGTATCTCTGTGGTGTACCCCTTGTCCCACCCACCCCCGACAGGGTTTCTCTCATAGCTTTGAAGCCTGTCCTGGAACTAGCTTGGTAGGCCAGGCTGGCCTCGAACTCAGAGATCCACCTGCCTCTGCCTTCAGAGTGCTCGGATCAATTAAAGGCAAGCATCACCACTGCTCAGCCTGGAACTAGCTCTTTAGATCAGGCCGAGATCCTCCTGCCTCTGCCTCCTGAGTGCTGGGATTAAAGGTGTGCACCACCACCAAACCCCCCAGATTTCTTAGGTGTTTTGACAGAGGGCAATGTCTAAATGATAAGAGAAAAAATCCACTTTTTCCCTCATGTAAGTTCAAGTTTAGTACTTGCTATACTTGTATAAAGTATAGACCTTTGCAACTTGTAAACGAGTCTTATGAATCTCCCTCTAGAATCACACTAAGCCCACTTACTTGCAAAGTGTACAATACAATCACATTCACATTACCAAAAATAGTCAAGGCGAGCCCGCCTATTTTCTGCAGCTAATTTGGGGTGTAAATGGATGATCAAGTGGAAGTGTGCATCTCAATTCCTCACCTGTCGTTCACAATAGGCTTTCATTAGTTTACTAAGTGGTGTATGCCTCTTAATTTTAAACTGCACCACAGAGCCATCCTGCCCCGCCACCTTCAGATTAATATGGTCGTTGTTCTCGGTCTTGACTCCTTCCTGTTGAAAGAAAAATAAGGGTGTCATTTGGAAAATGTGAAACACAAACACCTTCAGAGCAGCGGCAGCAACAGCAGCAAAGGTCCGAACGCTTGAGAATCAACAGGTTTCCTCATTCTAGCCCAACAGCGTACAGCTGTTCCCAGCCGCCGCGCTGAAAGACGAGACAGCAAGAGACAGCCCGCAGCAAGTGTTACAAGGCTGTTACAGAATCACTGATAGTAGCGCCGGCGACAATACAATTTCGACAGTCTCCTTCAGTGTCATGCTCTCCAGGCTCAATCTCTCAAACGACAGACTCCCTGCCGTCGCCAAAATCTGTACTGCCCAGAACCCCGCTTGTCTCCTCTTTTCAAAGCATTTTACGGACAACTACTGAAGTGCCAGGGTGTGAGGGCGTGTGTCTATGCGCGTGTAAACCATACCTGGCATTTCAAAACACACTGCTGCCTCCTTGTTAAAGTTAGCAAACTCAGCTCAATGTCCATATCAAATGATCATAAAAAAAAAAAACCCTCAACCGAGGTATGTTTCGATTCTCCCTTTGGCACTGGCGGATGAGCGTTCGACTCTACTATTCGCCGCTTCATTTTTTAGCTCAAAGCTGATTTTCCCCTTCCCTTCCCTTCCCTGTCATGGACCGAAGACACAGTTTTCCCATAGCCTGCGCCCCAAACCGAACTTCGGAAAAACCAAACGTAAACGTCCGAAGATCCTTTCGGCCTGAGTCCTCCACAAAGTAGAGGCGAGAGGGTGCCCCGGTGACGGCTGCGCGTCTCCTCGTCCGCAGCCAAGTCCACCACGAGCCTCTGAAGGCGCGTTTTCAACTTGAGCCCATCAGTCCCTGCTCGCACCTCAACCTCCAACTACCAGAAGCCACATGGTCCCGGCCGGGGTCCGGGCTTCGGGACGCCGGGGCAAGCGACGCTGCCCCTCCCACGCGGACCCCGCGGGGATCCTACCCCGGAATCCCCCATTCGGGGTTGCCCGTGCACAACCCATTGATTCGCGCGCGGCGCCCGCCAGCCCGCCCGAGAGGGAAACCCCGGCCCGCCGCACTCCCGCCGCCGTCGCCGCCCCGGGCCGGGCCCCGCGAGCCCAACGCTCCCCACTCACGCCGCCCGCCGCCCAGGAGCCAGCGCGGGGCCGCTGGGCCCGCGGGCTCCCGCGATGCGCCGCCCGCCTCGCGCCGCGCGCGCTCCGAGGCCCTGGGGGCGGGGGAGGGCGGCGGGGCCTCCTCGGGCGCGGGCGGGAGGAAGAGAGCGAGGGAGGAAAATGGCGCGGAGCGCCGAGCCTGAGCCGCGGCTGGCCCCGTGGGGGGCCCAGGGCAGGAGTGGGAAGCCCGCGGCGGGCTTCGGCCGGACCCCGGGCCGCGCCACCCACCGGCCCGCACGGCGAGGCGCAGACGGCGGCGCCGAGCTCACCTTGGGTTTCTCGTCGGCCATTGCGAACGCCGGAGTCTCCTCAGCTGCCGCTTCACAAAAGAGGCACCAGGTCCGCACTGAAGGAGCACACAGGCAGCACCAGGAGCGGCAGAAGAAGGAGGCGGCAGCGGCGGACGAGGCGGAGGGCGCGCGCACGCCGTGCGCTCCCTCCCCCCGCGCTGCGTGCGCGAGCACGAGCGCCCGGGGTTTCTTATTGGTGGACGCGTCGCGGGAGCGCGCAACGCTTACATAACCACCCCGGCCGCCCCCCCACGGCCCGCGCCGCCGCCGCCTGGGCCCGGCGCCCGCCAGGCCGGCGGGAAGAGGCGCGGACACGCGCACCGGCCCCGCCGCGGGGGCGCGCCTGGCTCTGGGCGGGGCCGTATTGTCCTCCTTCGGTGGTGGAGCGTAATCAAAATGGCTTCCAGCTGGTCCTCGGCGAGGACGGGCAGGCTCGTGGCCTTAGACGTGAGCCTAGGCCGTGGAAGCCAGGCCAGCGCCACGTGGAAGGGGGAACCTAAATCAGACCAGCCACGATGTCAGATTCTGGGTTCTCTTGTCCAGCAGGGACAAATGCAGCCTTCTGCTCTCCAAACTTCCCAGCCCCTTCGTCCTTCACCCGCAACCAGCTTCCCACCAGGCAGCCCCAAATACAACCAGCTCTCCCAACTTGTTGGAAACCCTATGTTAGCTAAGGGAAAATGTCCTTGTATCCACTCAAGAAACTCCTTGTTTGTGGCCTGTCTCCCAATTTCAAGAGGGCACAGGCCCACACTGAAAATGACCCAACACATAAAGCTTGCAGGCCAATGGTTTCCTCCATCAAGCCCCACAAAATAGAAGTGGCATCCTCCCGTTAGAAGAAAATCTGACGTCTGCGCTGTGGATCCCGTCCTGCGCCTCTCTTTGGTTTTATTATTTCCTGTATTCCTGTATTTTCTTCTACTTCTACAGGACCATTGAAAAAAATAAATCCTCAACTATTGCATTACCACCACCAAAATGCTCCTCGGCCAAACAGCTTGAAAAAAATGCCCATGCCAGCTGTCTCCACCCCCTCAACTCCCACTAGCTCCTCAATCCACTGCAATCTGTTGCTGTCCCCACAGCGCCACTAAAACTCTCTACAAGGTCACTTTGCTGAATCCTCACTCCTGTTGAACTCCCCGTGTCTTTGTTGGCTTGTCCTTTGCCACACCAGAATCTTTCTCTTTGTCAAACATTCTCTTAATTGTTTCTTGGAGTTTTATTACTGTCTTTTTTTCAATTATTACTCTATTTCCTCTACTGGGATGATTTAACCCCTTCCATTAACAGTACTTGGCTTTAGTTTTGGTTTTGCTTTTTTTCTTGAGATAGGGGTTTCTCTATAGCCTTTGGCTGTCTTGGAACTCACACCTGTAGACCAGGATGGCCTCAAACTCACAAAGATCTTCCAACTTCTACCTCTGAAGTGCTGGGATTAAAGACCTGTGCCACCACTACCTGACTGGGTCTCTAGTTTGTTGCCGGCACGCTAGGATCTAAACTCTGTTCTTCACGTTTGCACAGCAAATTTCTCTTTCCGTTTTTCATCCATTGTGGACAGTCACAGTCCCACTGAGCAAAGGGGCAAATAGAAGTGTTCACCATACACAAGAGCCAGTGACTATCCTGGCTATCCTGGAACTTGCGCTGTAGGCCAGGCTGGCCTCCAACTCAGAGATCTGCCTGCCTCTGCTTCCCAAGTGCTGGGATTAAAGATGTCCTCCACCACCACCTGGCATCTTTTCCTGAAACATTCAAGCAGAGGAAGCAAATACGTGCTACTGAGTCTTGAAAGGGTTAAATGCTTTGCACTATCACACAGTTTGCTGGGAGTGAGCATGGCTGTACCTGACAGGTACTAGGGACAGAGAAAACGGTGTTTTCCCAGTCCGTGAGGCTCTATGGAATTTCAGGCTTTTTGTTACCACAACAGGTCTCTCCGTCTTGTGGAAATGCAGAGACAAATACATTGTCAAAGTCGCCCTCATTAACATGTGGGCCTTTCAGTAGCACAAAGATCTTTTAAGTACTAACATCCGGGAGACAGGACTCTCTTTATAAGATACCCACGCCCACCAAAGTTATGCTAAATTACAGAATTACCTTCGGGCAAAGAAGGAGTTTATATAAAATGCTTATTAAAATGTGCGAGTGGCATGGGTTCCAAAGGCACACAAGAATTCTGCAAAAAACGGATTTAAGGAACTACAGAAACAACATACAGACTGGCTAGAGAGATGGCTCACAAGTTAAGGGCACCCCAGCAAACCTTCTGGCCTCTGAGGGCACTGTACACACATGGTACACAATATACATGAAGGCAAAACACATAAGTAAATATTTAACATACACACACACACACACACACACACACACACACACAAAGTCTAGGCATGCGCATACAGAGAAATCTTGTAATCCCAGCTCCTTGGAAGGAAGGAAGCCATAGGATCACATGGTTGAGGCCTGCCTGGGCTACAATGAGTTTAAGGTACTCGGCAACTCGGGGGCAACCTATCTCAGAAAAGAAAAAGAAATGAAAAGAGTCTTTTTTTTTTTTTTTTTTGCTTTTTCGAGACAGGGTTTCTCTGTGGCTTTGGAGCCTACCCTGGAACTAGCTCTGTAGACCAGGCTGGTCTCGAACTCACAGAGATCCGCCTGCCTCTGCCTCCCGAGTGCTGGGAGAAAAGAGTCTTAAGAAGGAACCAGGAAGCTGGGTGATGGTGGCGCATGCCTTTAATCCTAGCACTCAGGAAGCAGAGGCAGGCGGATCTCTGTGAGTTCGAGGCCAGCCTGGCCTATAAAAGCTAGTTCCAGGACAGGCTCCAAAGCTACAGAAAAACCTTGTCTCAAAAAAAAAAAAAAAAAAAAAAAAAGAGTACTCGGTGAGCTGGTTGTGGTGGTACATGCTGGTTGGATTTGGTTTGTTAAAGAGGCAGAGGCAGGGTGGCACACGCCTTTAATCCCAGCACTTGGGAGGCAGAGGCAGGCGAATCTCTGTGAGTTCGAGACCAGCCTGGTCTACAAGAGCTAGTTCCAGGACAGGCTCCTAAGCTACAGAGAAACCCTGTCTCGAAAAACCAAAAAAAAAAAAAAAAAAAAGAGGCAGAGGCAGGAGGCTATATATTTAAAGCCAGATGGTAGAGGTGTATACCTGTAATCCCAGCACTCAGAAGAGAGAGGCAGGCAGATCTCTGTGAGTTCGAGGCCAGCCTGGTCTACAGGGCGAGTTCCAGGACAGCCGGGGCTGCACAGAGAAACCCTGTCTCAAGGGCTTGGTGCTCTGGAAGAGGACCGCATTCACCCTCACAGCCACAGGTAACTCCAGCTCCAGGGAATCCAGCAAATATTAAAGAAAAAGGAAGGGCAGTAAATTTACAAGGAAAAGACTAGCAGCCATTAACTGAGTGATTACCAAGCGAGGAGACTGGCTGAGTTCTTAATCCTCAAGAAGCCTCTGTAATAATTATCTCCACAGAGAGGTTGCACAACTTGTCAACCACCCTGAAGTGGTACAGACCTTAGGGAATGCAGGTCTTATGACTCACACCCCAGGCCTTGATTTCCATGGGTGGCAAATTCATTCACCATCAAGGCCACAGAGGAAAAAGAAAATAAAAAGAAAGAGAGAGAGAGAGAGGGGGCTGGAGAGATGGCTCAGAGTTTAAGAGTATTGCCTGCTCTTCCAAAGGTCCTGAGTTCAATTCCCAGCAACCACATGGTGGCTCACAACCATCTGTAATGAGGTCTTGTGCCCTCTTCTGGCCTTTGGGCATACAGACAGAATATTGTATAATAAATAAATAAATAAATAAATAAATATTAATATATATTAATATATATTAATAATAAATATTGTATAATAAATAAATAAATAAATATTTATTTATTTATTTATTATTTTTTTTTAAATGTGTAGCCCAGGCTGGCCTCGAACTCGTGATCCTCCTGCCTCTGCCTCCTTCAGCAAATCCTACCGGCGTGCGCCACCACAACCGGCAATAAATATTTAAAAAAAAAAAAAAAGAGAGAGAGAGAGAGAGAGACGGGGAATGTAGCTCAGTTGGTAGAGTATTTGTCTAGCACACACCAAACTCTGGGCTTAATTCTCTGAATGTATAAGCCCAAGTCATATACCTTGAATGTCAGAACGTGGGAGACAAGAACAGGAAGATCTGTGAGTTCCAGACCAGCCTGAGCTGAGACCCTGTTCCAGAAGAAAATAAAATTTAAGGTCAGCCTTGGTCATAGCAAGCTTGAGACCAGCATGGGTTAAATGAGACCAATACCATAAGCACCAGTTATTCCCAATAGCTACTATAGTTTCCGGATCCCATGAAGGATTAATGAAAGCCGGCCATGATGATACACAGCTAAGTCCAGCACTCAGAGAGCTAAGGCTTGGTTAGGAACTGCAAGGCTGTGAGCAGCCTAGGCAACACAGCGGGACCCTAAACTGGACCCAGGCGCAAACAAAGGCAGAGGTGGAGAGCCGAAGACTCCGAGGTTTAGAGTACTTGTTGCTTTTGTTGTATTTGTTGTTGTTCTCTTTTTTAATCTGTAGTGGAATAATCTTTCTGTACACTGTGTGAAAATGTGTCTTGGTTTTGCCTCACCTACCTAAGGCATCTTCTGATTAGTTTAATAAAGAGCAGAACGGCCAATAGCTAGGCAGAGAGGCTAGGCAGAACTTCTGGGCTATATAGGAACTCTGGGAAAGAATCTGAGGTGGGAGATTTGCCAGCCAGACACAGAGGAAGTCAGATATTTGGAACCGAGGAGAGACAATGATGCACACATTGAAAATATAGATTAATATAAAAGAGTTAATTTAAGGTGTTTTTTGTTGTTGTTGTTTTTTTTTTTTTTTTTTTTTTTTGGTTTTTCGAGACAGGGTTTCTCTGTGGCTTTGGAGCCTGTCCTGGAACTAGCTCTGTAGACCAGGCTGGTCTCGAACTCACAGAAATCCTCCTGCCTCTGCCTCCCAAGTGCTGGGCCTAGCTTCATTTTTGTTCTAGGGGTGTGCATCAACATCACATTATACACTGCCGCTGGAGGCCAGAAGGGACATGGAACTCTCTGGAACGGCAGTTACAGGTGTCTGTGAGCGACCATATGGGTTGCTTGGATTTGAACCTGGGACCTCTGAAAGAGCAACTTCTGTTTTATCAGCTGGGCCATTTTTCCAGTCCCACTTGTTGCTTTTGCAGAGGACCTGAGTTCAGTTTCCAGCACCTACATGGTAACTCAAAACCATCCATAATTTCTGTCCCAAGGGATCAGATATGCTCTCTCTCTCCTTGGGCATCAGGCATGAAGGCAAACTCTCATACACATAAAATAAATTAACAGAGAGAGAGAGAGAGAGAGAGAGGAAGAGAGGGAGGAAAGGAAGGAGGAGGACAGGGTCCAGGTATGATGGTGTGTGTAGGCAATCTCAGCACTGAAGAGGAATTCTGAGGTAGAAGATCTGCACTCTTAAGCCAATATGGGCTCTGTAGTGACTCTGAAGTCATAGGAAGGCCCTGGTTCTGTAAACACGTGTATAAATATATGTGTCCATACCACACTTACATACATACATACAGGTGCACACACAATGGAAGGAAATTAAATGAAGTGAGAAGAAACAAGAACCCCAGAGCCATGTGTATGTTTTTGTTTTCTTTCTTTCTTTCTTTCTTTCTTTTCCAAGATAGGATATCTTTCTGTAACCATGGGAGCCCTGGAACTTGTTCTGTAGACCAGACTAGCCTCAAACTCGGAGATTGCCCTGACCCTGCCTCCCCTCTGGAATGCTGGGATTAAAGGCGTGCCCCACTACACTTGGTCCATTTATAACCTGGACCACACCCCAACCCCTAGCCAGGAAACAAATATAAACGATGCCATCACATCGATGTGAACTGTGTATACTTTACGCTGTCTGTCTGTCTCCCTGCTCTAACAAAGTTGGGTGGAATCCTTATTCTGACTCCAAACACTGTAGGAATACTGAGGGCCTGCTTCTTCAGTGCCTTGAGCAATCTGGAGGCAGATGGTGATGATGTTCCAAAGCCCTTTCAACTTTCTCCCGGAGTCATTGCAAGAGAGATGAAACCTAAGATTTAGCAGCAGTTAGTCTGAAGAGCCAAGCATGTGGTCCTTAAAATCCAACAGTTGTTGGGAACTGGAAAGAAATGGCTCCAGGGTTTCAAGAGCACATGCTGCTCTTACAGAGGGCCAGGATGCAGCTCCCAGCACCCATATCAGGTAGCTCACAACCAATCTGTAAGATCAGGTGTCCTTCTGATACCCTCTGCTGGTCTCCGCGGATACCTTCACATTCATGGTGTACAGGTATACATGCAGGCATATGAGACAAAGACATAAAACAAAATAAGAAAATAAATGATAGCCAGGCAATGGTGTTGCACGTCTTTAATTCCAACACTTGGAAGGCGGAGGGAGAGAGGTGCATCTCTGAGTTCAAGGTCAGCTGGTCCACAGCCAGGGATACACAGTAAAACCTTGTTGGGGGAAAAATACAAAACATGGAGGATGGCCCCGGAGGAATGACACCTGAGGTAGACCTCTGGTCCCTACAGGCATGGGCTCATCAGTTTGTGCACTTGTGTGCAAATTTCAGAAGCACTGTCTAAGTTATATTTGTTTGGTATGTATGTGGATAGTTGTGGAATACAAATGCATTGCACAATAAATTTATTAATATTCAGTGAGTGGGGACTAGAGGACTGGGGGACTGGGGGTACAGCTCAGAGGCAGATTACAGCCTAGCTTGTGGCTCTGAGTTTCACCCCCAGCAGCACACACACTTTTAAGATACAATCTCTCATTGGGAACCAGAGCTCACCATATGGCCATACTTGCTGGCCAGTGAGCCCCAGGGCAGCACTTGCCGCTGCCTCCCACTGTTGGGCTATCAAGCACAAATTACCAGATGTTAAATTTTTCAATTATTTGTTTACATATTTTTGAGACAGGCATGTAGTCCTGGCCTAAAATTCACTACATAAAGCAGGATGGCCTCTAACTCATAGAGATCTGTGCACCTCTGCGTCCCCAGAACCAGAACCAAAATCCAGTGACACCACGCCCAGCTACACACCCAGAGTTTTTCTATGAGTGCTGAGGACTGAACTCAGGTCCTCATGTTTGCAAGGCAAAGGCCGTATCAATGGGTCTAGCTTACTATCTCTTTGCCTTTGATTTTTTTTGAGATATTGGGTATATATTTATGTAAAAAGGATGTATAAATACAAAATTCATTGATTCAAAAAACCCAAACATTTATTTTATTTTATTTTTGTTTTTTTTTAATTTATTTAATTATTAAAGATTTCTGTCTCTTCCCCACCACCGCCTCCCATTTCTCTCCCCCTCCCACAATTAAGTCCCCCCCCCTAAGACCGAAAAGCAATCAGGGTTCCCTGTCCTGTGGGAAGTCCAAACATTTATTTTAAAACAGTTCTTTGGTTTACACATAATTTTAACATTTATAAAAGAGGAAAGCAATTTTGCATATTAATTATATGGATGAGCTTGTTTATTTTATTTTTTTTAATATTTATTTATTATGTATACAATATTCTGTCTGTGTGTATGCCTGCAGGCCAGAAGAGGGCACCAGACCATATTACAGATGGTTGTGAGCCACCATGTGGTTGCTGGGAATTGAACTTAGGACCTCTGGAAGAGCAGGCAATGCTCTTAACCTCTGAGCCATCTCTCCAGCCCTTTATTTTATTATTTTGAGACAAGGTTTCTCTGTAGGTTTGGTGTCTGTCCCGGAACTAGCTCTTGTAGACCAGGCTGGCCTCGAATTTACCGAGATCCACCTGCCTCTGCCTCCCAAGTGCTGGGATTAAAAGCGTGCGCCACCACTGCTGGGCTAGCTTGTTTATTTTTATCATAAAGAATTAAATCTTCACTGTTTGATAGTGCACGATGAAGAGCATCTTCAGTGTTTTCTAGGGCTGGTGGATGTTCTAATTAACATATGTATGTATGCATGTTTGGGAGGATGGGTATACATGATGAATGGTGTGGAAACTAGAGGACAATTTTGGGGATAAATCCATAAAATTCATCCACCTAAGATTTTCTCTTTCTTTGTGAGATTTTTTCTTAGTGGCATGGAATTGGCAAACATTTTGCCAAATGAGCTAGCTCCTCAGTGTTTACAGTTTGATTATTCTAATTATCATTGAAACATTTATTTAGTTATTTGTTTATTTATTTCTTTATTGAGGCTTCTCTCTATGTAGTCCTGACTGTCGCGGAACTCACCATGTAGATCAGGTTGGCCTTAAGCTCACAGAGATCTGCCTACTTTCTGTCTTCTGGGGCTTCTCCCAGGGCTGAGATGAAAGGTGTGAGCCTCCGTTTTTTCTATCTTTTCTTTTTTCTTTTCTTTTTTTTTTTTTAAGATTTATTTATTACGGCCGGGCGGTGGTGGCGCACGCCTTTAATCCCAGCACTCGGGAGGCAGAGGCAGGCGGATCTCTGTGAGTTCAAGACCAGCCTGGTCTACAAGAGCTAGTTCCAGGACAGGCTCCAAAACCACAGAGAAACCCTGTCTCGAAAAACCCAAAAAAAAAAAAAAAAGATTTATTTATTATGTATATAATGCTCTGCCTGCATGTATGCTTGCAGGCCAGAAGAGGGCATCAGATCTCATTACAGATGGTTGTGAGCCACCATGTGGTTGCTGGGAATTGAACTCAAACCTCTGGAAGAGCAGTGGGTGCTTTGTAACCTCTGAGCCACCTCTCCAGCCACGACCCCTCCCCCCCCAGCCTCTGGTCTTAAAACACTGTTTTGTAAATTTATATTACAAAATGTCAAAATGGAGCCGGGCAGTGGTGGCACACACCTTTAATCCCAGCACTCGGGAGGCAGAGGCAGGCGGATCTCTGTGAGTTCGAGACCAGCCTGGTCTATAAGAGCTAGTTCCAGGACAGGCTCCAAAACCACAGAGAAACCCTGTCTCGAAAAAAAAAAAAAATGTCGGGGCTGGAGAGATGGCTCAGAGGTTAAGAGCACTGCCTGCTCTTCCAAAGGTCCTGAGTTCAATTCCCAGCAACCACATGGTGGCTCACAACCATCCGTAATGGGGTCTGGTGCCCTCTTCTGGCCTGCAGGCATACACACAGACAGAACACTGTATACATAATAAATAAATAAATAAGTAAATAAATAAATAAAATATTAAAAAAAAATGTCAAAATGGGGCTGTGATTAGCCCGCCATGATGGTGCTGGCTGTCCATCCCAGTACCTGGGAAGTGACACAGGCAGCTTTGCTGTCTCTAGAGAGAGCTTAATGCCAGGGCTACATAGTTACACCTTGTTTCAAGTTTTACCTTGAAGACTTGCAGCTCAGTCTCTGGGACTGACTCTGGGGAAAAAGCTTGATTAGGTTAATGAGGATGGGAAGACCCATCCACTGCGGGAGGCACCGTTCTCTGTGCTAGAATGCCCGACTGTGTACGAAGGAGAAGGCAGGTGTAGTACAAGAGTTCATCACCGTTTCTGCTTTTAATTTGCTTTGTTTTTTCGAGACCAAGTTTCCCTGTGTAACAGTCCTTCCTGGCTGTTCTGGAACTTGCTTCGTAGAGCAGGCTGGCCTTGAACTCACTAAAATCTACCTGCCTCTGCCTCCCAAGTGTTGGAATTAAAGGTGTCCACTGCTACCACTGCCTGGCTCTCTCTCTCTCTCTCTCTCTCTCTCTCTCTCTTTATGAAACTGTTGAAGCAAATACTACTAAATAAATAAATAGTTAAAAAAATCAAATATTAGGGAGCCACTTTAGGGTGGGCAAGCGACTTGACCCTAGAGGGGCTCCCTAGTGCCCAAGATGAGGTTCCCAGTTAGTTCCTTGGGCAGCTGAGGATTGGGAACCTGAAATGACCCTATCCTAGAGCAATACTGACGAATATCTTGCATATCATCATAGAATCTTCATCTAGTGATATAAAATAAATAAAAAAAATCAAATATTCTAACATAATACACTCCGAAGATTATACTATTTGACATGCTTACATACTGATTGTCTTGCTGGCCACTAGTCTTAGCTTGTATAAAGTCCGGTATTCAGTTCCCAGTATTAAGAACAAAAGAAAAACTTCCTAAGCCCTTGTGTTTCATAATTAAACAATTGTGTTCTTGTGAGAACAGAAAACTTTATATGTAAAGTGATTTATGACGTGCACGAGCCTTGAGCCTGCACCAAGCATTTCAAGCTGCATTCCTTGCTGTTGTGTGTTGTGACTGCAGACAGCATGCAAAGCACACATGGTGGTCAGGTCCCAGGCTGCAGCAAAGTTGGATATGCGCTGCTAGAGGGTCCTTGGATTTGTGTTATGTGTTTGCTTTTGATTTTATGTTGTTGTTTTTTCCAGACTGGGTTTCTGTGTGTATCCCTGGCGTCCTGGAGCTTGCTCTGTAGATCAGGCTGACCTCAAACTAAGAGATCTTCCCCTTTCTGTTTCTCCAGTGCTGGGATTAAAGGTGTGTGCCACCATTGGTAGGCTTTTGAATTATTTTTTTTGTTCATTGCAGGTTCAGGAATCATTTAATATTACCACATAGCCAGGTGGTGCTGGCGCACACCTTTAATTCCAGTACTCGGGAGGCAGAGGCAGGCGGATCTTTGTTAGGCCAGCCTGGTCTATAAGAACTAGTTCCAGGACAGGCTCCAAAGCTACAGAGAAACCCTGTCTTGAAAAAACAAAAACAAACAAAAAAAAATTGCCACATATTTTGTGATCCCAACCTTCAGGTATATGACTATAAGGGGTGATGAGCCACAGTTTATGAAGCTGGAACTTCCAAAACCATCTTGTAAATTGGTTTTTGTTGTTGATTTTGTTCGCTTGTGTAGATACAGGGTTTCAATGTAGCAAGGGGGACAGCCTGGAACTCACTATGTATCCCATTCTGGCCTCTTCTTCCCTGAAATCCTTTTGTCTCAGACTCCTGAGTACTCGGAATTGCAGACAAGAGCTACTACTTCTAGCTCTCAGGACTTCGTGATTTCTGATTCTATGAAGATGGAAGGTAAGAGTTAAGTTATTATAGCAAAGTAAAACTAAACAAAAATTTAGCTGGAACTGGTGGGGTATGCTTTTAATCCTAGCACAGCCGGGTGGTGGTGGCGCACGCCTTTAATCCCAGCACTCGGGAGGCAGAGGCAGGCGGATCTCTTTGAGTTCGAGACCAGCCTGGTCTACAAGAGCTAGTTCCAGGACAGGCTCCAAAACCACAGAGAAACCCTGTCTCGAAAAACCAAAAAAAAAAAAAAAATCCTAGCACAGAGATCTGCCTGTTTTGATTTCTGGAGTTTTGGGATTAAAGGCATGTACCACTGTGCCTAAAAGATTTATTCATTTATTATGTATAAACATTCTGCCTCGATGTATGCCTGCACACCAGAGGAGGGCACCAGATCTCAGTACAGATGGTTGTGAGCCACCATGTGGTTGCTGGGAATTGAACTCAGGACCTCTGGAAGAGCAGTCAGTGCTCTTATCCTCTGAGCCATCTCTCCAGCCCTCTTTTTTCTTTTTTTAAGATTTATTTATTATGTATACAGTGTTTTGGCATGTATGTCTACATGGCAAAAGAGAGCACCAAATCTGATTATAGATGATTGTGAGTCACCATGTGGTTGCTGGGAATTGAACTCAGGACCTTTGGACTAGTAGTCAGTGCTTTTAACCTCTGAGCTGTCTGTCTGGTTCCTGAGCCATCTCTCCAGCCCCATAGTCCAGTTCTTAACACATGGGCTTTTATATTTTAGGGAATATAAGAAATATCTGAAGACATTTTTGGTTATCACTATCAAGGGATACTATGGGCAACAGTATCTACGATCTGGGTATTTTGTTTTGTTTTGTTTTTCGAGACAAGAGTTTCTCTGTAGCTTTGGGGCTTCTCCTGGAACTAGCTCTTATAGACCAGGCTGGCTTCGAACTCACAGAGATCGGCCTGCCTCTGACTCCCGAGTGCTGGGATTAAAGGTGTGTGCCACCACCACCGACATCTGGGTATTTTGTTTAATAACCTGTAGTAACCCTGACAGCATATAATTATCTAGTCCAGATGGGCCTGGTGGCCCCCTTGCCTTTAATTCCAGCACTAGGAGGGCAGATATAGTTAGATTTTCTAGGCAAGTGTGGTTAAGTCCAAAGTATCAATACTGCAGAATTGAGAAATGTTTATTTTATTCCTTTTGTTTTGTTTTGTCAAGACAGGGTTTCTCTATGCAGGCCTGGCTGTCCTGGATCTCACTCTGTAGACCAGGCTGGTCTCCAGCTCAAAGATCTTCCTACCTCTGCCTCCCAAGTGCTGGGATTGAAGGTGTGTGTTACAACTGCCTGGCTTCATGTCATTCTTTTGCTACACACACACACACACTTCAAGTAAATAGCTGGGCTATGGTGGTTCATGCTTTTAGGGAGACAGAGACAGGTGAGTTCAAGGCCAGCCTGGTCTACAGAGTGAGTTTAAGAACAGCAAGGGTACACAGAGAAACCCTTTCTCAAAACAAACAAATAAAATCCCAAAAACCCAAAGAAACAACAGCAACAAAAATGCTGTTGGTGTCAGTGATTATAATGGCACTGTGGAACTTTTGGGAAAGACAGTGGCAAATTAATTATGCTGAAATAAATATAAATATATTCTTATATTTTAAAATATAAATTTAAAATATTTCAGATTTACAGTACATTTAATACTTTAAAAAATTATTTCATTGTATATACACTGGTGTTTTGCCTGCATGTCTGTGTACCATGTGTGAGTGAGTGTGATGTGTTTGTCTGTCTGGTGAACACAGAGGCCAGAAGAGGCCATCAGATCTCCTGGGATTGTTGTTTCACATAGATATCGATGCTTTTCCTTGCACCAGGGTCCTCTGGAGGAGCAGCAAGTGCTCTGGACTACTGACCCAACACTCCAGGCCCCTAAATTTTCTTATGCATGGCTGATTTCAGCGATAAAGGATTTTGATGCAATTTCAATGACAAAACGATTTTTCATTATTTTTTTTTAACAGCTGGTGGAGTCTTGTTTTTGCGAGACAGGGTCTCATTTAGATCTCGTGTGAGCTCAACTTTGCTATACAGCTGGTGCCGAACTCTCAATTTTCCAGTCTTCACTATCCAAGAGCAGCGATTGCCGGCTTGAGCCACCATTGCCTACTTCCAAGTTATGCATTTAAAGTAGGTCATTTAGAATAATCGCAAGGAAAGAAAAGCTGCCAGTATGTAAACGGTTGATGATGTCTCGTTTTTTTGGGGGTGGCAGTGGCCGCGACTAATTCCAAAATAAGCACATTATACTTGTCGGAGTTCGGGAAAGGGACTGTGAAAATTCTAATAAAATACACAGACCAGGAGGGACACCCAGAAGAGATTAAGTGGGCTATTGAAGCGCAGAATCTCTGCTGTCCGAGAGGACTAGCACGTCCGCACCCGCGCATGTGCACACCCTCCCAGCCGCCGCCTCTCCCGCCATCTCGGGGGGCCTTCTTTCTGCCTGGCTTCGGACTGTCCGTTGCGCCGCCTGATTCATTGGGAACATTTAGTGCGGACAGGAGGCCCCTCGCGCTTTTTTTCTGAGGTTGTCTCAGTCAGAATGGTGGCACACGAATGGAAGGCTGCAGAGGACCGAGTCGTGGCTGAGACGGAGGGCTCTGCCGCGTTGGGTTGTCAGGCACTGCGGAAGCCGCCCTGCAGAGGTTCCTCTTTGGCAGCTGGCTGCGAGCGGGAGGCCTGAGCGGAGAGCAGGGGCAGCGCGGCGAGATCGGCTTCGCAGGGCCACGGCGCTATGGAGGAGCTCGATTGCGAGCCCGCAGTAACTGTAAGGGCGCCCGGGAGAGGCTTGTTTTATCGCAGCGTGAACAGGCTTGCCTTTCTAGCTGCGGGACTCAGTTGCCACCGTCCGGGATGTCAGATTCGCTGCGGGCCGGTTTGGGCGCTGGTGGTCCCTTGGCTTCAGCCCAGCCGCGGAGGCCCTGCTGCATCCCCTTCAACCCTTGTCTTTCTGACCTTTCTGCCTCTCTAGTTTTCCCCCTCGGACGTTAGAGTGAGCTCGCTGTGAGCCCCACGTTAGCTTCTACCTCTCCTGCTGTGCTGGCCCGAGGCTTAATCCAGGCGTCATTCATTCCTGGAGAGTCTTGTCTACCAGTTTCTGTAGGGTTGTTTTCTATTCCGTTTGGACTTGGGAGATATTTTTGATTATGTGTATGTATCAGAATATGCACAGAGGCATCGGATACCACCTGAGCTGGCGTTGCAGGTGGTGGTTAGCCGCCTAACATAGGTGTCGGAAACCGAATTCTGCTCCTTTGCAAGAGCATTAGACACACTTAACTTCAGGGCCCTCTCTCCAGCATCTTTTTTTTTTTTTTTTAAGCAGATGTCAATAATCTGTGATAAATTCATAGCCTGTTGTGATGCCCCTTTCCAAGGCCAGGACTTTGGAGGCTGAAGCTGGGGACTCACCAGTTGAGGCTAGCATGGTAATTACATTGCAGAACCGTTTTCCAAAAGCAACGGTGTAACTCCAGCTCCTGGGGAAGTTGATGCTGGAGCATCAGAAGTTCAAGGCCGGCTTGTGGCCTTGATTACAAAAAAAAGGTTGGAGCAAGTGGGACTTGAATCTCCTGATTTTTTTATCTTCTGAATAAATTATCTTTATGATTTTTTATTTATTTTTATTTTTTTCTTAGTGTTTTCCCTGTGTGAATGTGTTGGAGCCTATATTTACAGACAGTTGTGAGCTGCCGTGTAGGTTCTGGGAATCGAACTACTCTGGAAACCAGTTAGTGGTGCTGAGCCATCTCATCAGACTGTAAATAAATTAATTTCTAGGGGAAACTTTTCCCTTTTGGTTCGGTTTATGGGTTTTCCTCTGTAGGTTAGATAGCCTATAGCTGTGTGGCTTCTACAAATAATGTGAACGAAGGTTCAGAGGGATTGGTCTAAACTGGAGAGAAATGTTTAGACTCACCGTTAGCTGAGGTGACACAGGCTGATGGGAGTTTCTTTTAACACAGTTAAATGTTTTTGTTTGTTTTTCCCCTTTGAGTAACCTACTCTTGCCTGGGATTTAATGATCCTTCTGCTTCAGGCTTCTAAGTGCTCTGCTATACTAGGCTTTTTTTCATGAGAAGTGGCACACTGGGTTGAGGTATCCAGTTAATCTACCTTGCTTCCCTAGGGACTGTTAGTGTCCCTACAGACCTGCTGTCTTCAGCCACACACACCTCGGCACAGGGACTACCATTTCTGATTATGGATTTTTTTCCTTTTTTTTGAATAATTTATTCTTATTTCATATGCATTGGTTTGTTTGTTTTTTGAGACAGGGTTTCTCTGTGTAGCTTTGTAGACTCTCATGGGACTCGCTCTGTAGTCCAGGCTGGACTGGAACTCACAGAGATCCGTCTACCTCTGCCGCCTGAGTGCTGGGATTAAAGGCGTGCACTACCACTGCCCAGCATGCACTGGTGTTTTTTGTTTTTTTTTGACTGTGGCTTCCTCTTTATTGGACACGTTGTAGATGACACACAGATCTACAGTTAAATAATTATTAAAATATCGACCAGGACTACAGTCCTGGCCCAGGGCTCCAAACCAGAAGCAATAAGGAATGGGGGTGATGGGCTGGAAGTATTCCCCCAACATCACCAAAACCCATAAAACAAGGCTCTTGAATCCTGTGCACTGGTGTTTTGCCTGCATGTATGTCTGAGGGTGTCAGGTCCCTTGGAACTGGAGTTACAGTAGTGAGCTTCTATGTGGGTGCTGGGAATTGAATCTGGGTCCTATAGAATTGCAGTCAGTGCTCTTAAGTGATAAGCCATCTCTCCGCCTTTTTTTTTTATCATTATTATTTTTTTTTTTTTGGTGTTTCGAGACAGAGTTTCTTTGTGTAGATCTGTCTGTCCTGCTCTGTAGACCAGGCTGGCCTGGAACTCGGAGATTTCCTGCTTCGTGAATGCTAGGATTAAAGGTGTACTCTCCCCTGCCCAGCCTAACTCTGCATTTCTATGATTACACATTGGCTGAGAAGAAAACCCTTCCTAGGAGTAACTGTTCCTGTGCCTCCTGTTTCCCTAGTGGATTCCAGGCGTGAATTCCAAGAAGAAGCAAATGTGTTTTGACTGGGGTCCTGGGGAGATGCTCCTGTGTGAAACGTCCTTCAACAAAAAAGGTAGTTCTTGTTTACTTCCTCTTGGAACATTTGTTGATGACTTGGGGCAAAAACTGAAGTTATTTGCAACATTTGTGTGCGACACCATCGCCCGGCAACATTCAAAATTTTTTTTTTTTTTTTTTGGTTTTTCGAGACAGGGTTTCTCTGTGGCTTTGGAGCCTGTCCAGGAACTAGCTCTTGTAGACCAGGCTGGACTCGAACTCACAGACATCCGCCTGCCTCTGCCTCCCGAGTGCTGGGATTAACATTCAAAATTTTTAAATTTATTTTCTGTGTGTGGGTTTTTGGCTATATGCATATCAGTACACCAGTTGTGTGTTTGGTGCTTGCAGAGACCAGAAGAGGGCGTTGGGTCCAGAAACTAGCAGTATAGTTATGTGAGTAGCCATGGGAGGTGTAGGGAGTTGGAGCTAGGTCCTCTAGAAGAGCAGCCTGTGTTTCTGTGTGTGTTTTTAGATTTATTTATTTTGTATACAGTGTTTTCTCTGCATGTATGCCTGCACACCAGAAGAGGGCATCAGATCTCATTAAAGATGGCTGTGAGCCACCATGTGGTTGCTGGGAATTGAAGTCAGGACCTGTGGAAGAGCACCAAACCATCTTTTCAGCCTATCTAACGTTTAGATAAGAATCCTGCTGTGTTGCTTAAGCTGAAGCCAAACTCGGGGTTCAGGCAATGCTTGCAGAACTGTAGGAGGATGGAGAATTCCAGGCCAGCTTGTGATACACTGATAGACCCTTTCTCAAAAGCCAAGGCTACCATAGGATATCACTCAGCGGCTCAGTGATAAACATCTCTAGCTTGTGCAACACCCTTAATTAGATTACCAATATCACCAAAAAGAGGAAACCATGTTGTGTTGCCGCTTGTAATCCTAGCACTTGGGAGGCTGAGGCAGGAGGATTGCCAAGACTTTGATACCATTTTTGGCTACTGAGACCCCATCTCAACATTTCCCGTCCTTTGGGAAAAATTTATTTATTTATTTATTTATTTTTTTTTTTGGTTTTTCGAGACAGGGTTTCTCTGTGGTTTTGGAGCCTGTCCTGGAACTAGCTCTTGTAGACCAGGCTGGTCTCGAACTCACAGAGATCCGCCTGCCTCTGCCTCCCGAGTGCTGGGATTAAAGGCGTGCGCCACCACTGCCTGGCTAATCTTTTTTTCTTTTAAGATAGGCTTAGTGGGGGCTGGAGAAATGGCTCAGAGGTTACTAGCAGTGCCTGCTCTTTCAAAGGTCCTGAGTTCAATTCCCAGCAACCACATGGTGGCTCACAACCATCTGTAATGGGGTCTGGTGCCCTCTTCTGGCCTGCAGGCATACACACAGACAGAATATTGTATACATAACAAATAAATAAATATTTAAAAGAAAAAGATAGGCTTAGCTGCCTAGAATTCAGTATGTGGACTAGTAATTTGTACTTTATAATTCTCCTGCCTTAATCTCCCAAGTGCAGAGTACACAGGCATGTGCCTCCAAGCTCAGCCAGTTTAATCAAAGAATGAAATACAAGAATGGTTTCTCTTTTGGGGAAATGGTAGATGTTAATTTTTTCTTGTTCTGTTGCAGACAAATCAGAGACGGCACCGAGCTGCCCCTTTATCTATATCGTACGGAAAGATGCAGATGTTTACTCTCAGATTTTGAGAAAACTCTTCAATGAATCCCATGGAATCTTCATTGGCTTGCAAAGGATTGAGGAGGAATTGACCGGAAAATCCAGGAAAGCTCAGTAAGTAGGGTGCTGGTAGATGCTGAAGTCCGTGATGAAGTAAAATGCATCCTTATTCTTGTGAGTGACAGAGGATCACAGGACTCCTGGTGCTCCTGTGTCTTTTCCAGGATGAGACTTCTTGATTGTGTAAATACTGTTGGAAGACTTACTGGGTTTATGAGCTTTTCTATTTGGATTCCTGCTTCATTTGTATGTGTCCCTTGTATGTGCCCATCCTCCTCCCCCCAAAAATAAATAAATAAATAAATAAATGGAAGGCTAAATAAGCCCTTGAATTAGATTTCATTTTTGCGGGATTTGAAAATTAAGCAAGTGGCTCTTTAAGAGCTGGCAGGGGCTGGAGAGATGGCTCAGCGATTAAGAGCACTACCTGCTCTTCCAAAGGTCCTGAGTTCAATTCCCAGCAACCCGCATGGTGGCTCACAACCATCTGTAATGAGATCTGGTGCCCTCTTCTGGCCTGCAGGCATACATCCAGACAGAATACTGAGAATACTGTACACATAATAAATAAATAAATCTTTTTTTTTTTTTTGGTCTTTCTTTTTTTTTTTTAATTTTTTTTATTTATTTATCATATATACATTATTCTGTCTACATGTATGTCTGCATGCCAGAAGAGGGCACCAGACCTCATTACAGATGGTTGTGAGCCACCATGTGGTTGCTAGGAATTGAACTCAGGACCTTTGGAAGAGCAGGCAATGCTCTTAACCTCTGAGCCACCTCTCCAGCCCTTTTTTTTGGTTTTTCGAGACAGGGTTTCTCTGCAGCTTTGGAGCCTGTCCTGGAACTAGCTCTTGTAGACCAGGCTGGCCTCGAACTCACAGAGATCCGCCTGTCTCTGCCTCCCGAGTGCTGGGATTAAAGGCGTGCGCCACCATCGTCCGGCTAAATAAATAAATCTTAAAAAAAAATAAATAAATAAAAATGAGCTGGCAGCCAGAGCTGCATAGTAAGACCTGCCTCTTGCCTCCTTAGTACTGGGATCAAAGACGGGCTACCACCACCTGGGCTTTTTCCATTTTGTTTTAATGTCTTCTTGTATGTCATTTCATTTCTTTGCAGGTTAGTTCGAGTGAGTAAAAATTACCGCTCTGTCATCCGGGCCTGTATGGAGGAAATGCACCAGGTTGCAGGTAAGGACCTTGTATGTATTTGAAGAAAGTATCTTGTGCTGTTTCCTCTAGAGGCCTTTAAGGAGGCTATTGTGTAGTTCAAAGTGGGGCCTTGGTTTGATGTGATGTATAAGCATTTCCAAAGAAAATGGGTGGGTATCAAAAGAAACAAGAGGAAACAAAGCCATGCTGAGCTTAGTGGGGCTAGTAGATTGACTAGAATCAATTCAGCTTGAGTGCTCAATTGAAATGTTTTGTATTCTGCTAGTTGCTGCTAAAGATCCAGCCAGTGGCCGGCAGTTCAGCAGCCAGGTAAGGGTAGCTGTTTTCATTGGTAACATTGTGTCTTTCTGTGTCCTCGGTGTCTAGGGTGGCTTTGGAGTCACTGTTGCAAGTTTCTTCTTTCCAGGTAGACTAGCAGCTCTTGGGGTGGCAAGTGTGGTTTCCAAAGTGCTGGTGTTCTCTTCAAGGTCTAGCTCATTGGAACTCAGGATCTGTTTTCGTTTTCTTTGGGAAAATGAGTCCTGAGTACTTGGTGTTGATGCATTGTCATTGGAGGCGGAGAGCTGAGCTGTTGGGACTACTGTTTAGTCTCCTGAACTTGGCATTTCTGCTGAGTAGCAAGCAGTTACAATTCAGTAGGGATATAAGGTGACATACAGGGCTCTCTTTCCTTAGTGGGATCCCAGGGATAATACCCTGTCTCAGACTGGCACGGTCTGTTTTCCTGTGAAGCAAGGTTCAAGGAGTGATGATGTCTGTCTGAACTGAAGCATGGTGATGGTGGTGGTGGGGCACGACTTCATCTTCCTAAGGACAGGGTCCAGGTCCCCTGAAGCATGTGTGTCTGTGCATTGTGTGTGTGCCATCCCTGCAGTTGTCAGATCCTCTAGAACTGGAGTTTCAGATGGTTGTTAGCTACTGCATGGGTGCTGGGAATCAAACCAAGTTCTTTTGCAAGAGCAGCCAGTGCTCTTCATGACTGAGATCTTTAGCCCTGGACTCAACCTTTAATGGCTTGTTTCCTAAGCTGCAGTCCATGGCACATGAACCTTTTTCCTTTTCCTTTTTTATTATTTTAAATAGGATCTTATATAGTTCAGGCTGCCCTGGAAGTCCTTATCCCCTACCCTCACATTCCAAGTGCTGGGGTTACAGGCAGGGCTGGCATGGAACCCTTGACACTCCTGCCTCTGTCTCCATAGTGCAAGTTCATAGGTGTTCACCACTGCCCTTGCTCCAACTTTGCAATTTTGTTCTGCGTGTGTGTGTGTGTGTGTGTGTCTGTTTGTCTGTCTATCTATCCATCCATCTCCCTCCCTGTCTATCTATCTATCTATCTATCTATCCATCCATCTCCCTCCCTGTCTGTCTATCTATCTATCTATCTATCTATCTATCTATCTATCTATCTCCCTACCTATCTATCTATTTATCTCCCTACCTATTCATCTAATTTATTGAAAAAGTTTCTCAAAATTATTTCTTCCTTTTACTCAAATAACACTCCTTCTTTAACCACAATTTGTCAAGAGCATAAGTATGTTATGCTAGTTTACTTTTCTAATTCATATCAAAATAAATTCATGTGTTAGAATTATGCAGATTTTCCTTTTTTT
The DNA here is from genome assembly GCF_018167655.1 of Microtus oregoni. Taxonomy (NCBI): domain Eukaryota; kingdom Metazoa; phylum Chordata; class Mammalia; order Rodentia; family Cricetidae; genus Microtus; species Microtus oregoni. The sequence goes on along the minus strand of NW_024543222.1, from coordinate 4,564,137 downwards.
GTTTTGTTTTGTTTTTCAAGACAGGATTTCTCTGTGTAGTCTTGACTGTCTTAGAACTAGCTCGGTAGACCAGGCTGGTCAAAACTCACAGAGATCTTCCTGCTTCTGCCTCCTAAGTGCTGGGATTAAAGTGTGTCCCACCATCACCCAGGTTTTTCTCTCCCCATGTAAATTCCAATCCTGGTCTGTCTGGTGGGAAATCTTCCATAGGAGTATCAGTGACTGTTGGATTTGTGACTCAGGCTCTATTATATTTTTTTGCCTTGCATTCAGATTTCAGTAATATTTTCTGTTAGAGTTGTCTCCATTTCTTCTGTAGGTCTCCATTTTGTCAGCCATGGAGCTCATTTGGAACCTGTGTGAGATCCTTTTTATTGAAGTAGCCCCAGGTAAGCCCAGTTTGTTTGTTCTGCTTAGGCTAACTCTGTCATAGCATCACTGCGCCCCTGTTAGCCTCTGTCCTTTCTCTGCTGTGCTGTGCGCTGCTGCTCAGAGGCTGGAGCTGCGCTGCTCTTCAGTGTCACCATCAGGACAGAGCAGCCACAGAAACGGCCATCTCATCAGCTACCACAGGAAGTTACATAGAGAGCCTCTAGGAACTTACAGCGTTAGGTAAATGGCGTTTCAGTGTGGGCTAATTAAGCAATTAAGGGCACTGCCGCTCTTTTATAGGACCTTGGTTCAGTTCTCAGCATGGTGGCCCACAAGCCTCTGTACCTCTAGTTCCAGGGGATCCAGAGCTCATGCAGGCCTCCGCTAGCATCAGGTATGGATGGTGCACAGACACAGGCAGGCAAAACGTACACACACGTTAAGAAAAAAAAGAGGCCGGGTCGTGGTGGCGCACGCCTTTAATCCCAGCACTCGGGAGGCAGAGGCAGGCGGATCTCTGAGAGTTCGAGGCCAGCCTGGTCTACAAGAGCTAGTTCCAGGACAGGAACCAAAAGCTACGGAGAAACCCTGTCTCGAAAAATCAAAAAAAAAAAAAAAAGAAAAAAGAAAAAATACTGAGAAACAGTCAACTAGCATAAAGAGAATGCTCAATATGTGTACTGTCTGCAATTCAAGTGGAGGTGATTTTAGAAGGGACTAGATGATGTACGGCCCAGAAGGGCTAAGAAGGCTGTGGCTGGTCATCAGGCCTGGCGACACACTCCCTCACTAATTGGGGTTATTCCTTTGATTTTGAGTTAAGTTGTGACCCATCCAGTGTCTGTCCTCTGTTCAGGGGCTGTGGTTTGCCCGTTTGTTTGTTAGCTTGCTGTTTCCCGTGACTACGCATAACCTTCACCTCTGCGCAGCTCAGCATTTCACCCACACTCCTGTAAGCTGACTTAATGGAGAGGCAGAGGCCGTTAGGTTACATAGCAAGGTCTTACCTGAAGAGGAGTGTGGTGATGTGGGCAGTTAATCCCATCAGAGGCCAGCTTGTTCTGTGCAGAGAGCAGTCAGTGATCCATAGTAAGCTTCTACCTTAAAAAAAAACCAAGGGACTGGAGAGATGGCTCAGTGGTTAAGAGCACTGGTTGCCTTTCCAGAAGACCCTGGTTCAATTCCCAGCACCCACATGGTAGCTCCCAACTGTCTGTAACTCCAGGATCTGATTCCCACTCACAGACACACTTACAGGGGGAACACTAATACACATAAAAATAAAATAAATACAAAAAATAAAATAAATACAAAAAAATGTTTAAAAAAAATTAAGAGGTGGTAGGCAGTATCCCCTTAAATCTCAATAGCAGGAGGGTCTCTGAATTTCAGGCCAGGCAGATGTACTTTAGTGAGACTCTGCTTCCAAAAAGAAGAGGGGGGAAAAAAAAGAAAACAAAATGGGGCTGGAGAGATGGCCCATAATTTAAGAGCACTGGCTGCTGCTTCAGAGGACCCAGGTTTGTTTCCCAGAACTAATATGACCCACAACCTGTGTGACTCCAGTTCCAGAGGTGCTGCATACATGCAGGCAAAACACTCAGAAAAAAAGGTAGGTAAATATAAATTTTAAGAAAAGGTAAGCCAGACAGTGGTGGTGCACCTCTTTAATCCCAGCACTGGAAAGTCAAAGGCAGGGGGATCTCTGTGAGTTCAAGGCCAGCCTGGTCTACAGAGCTAGTGCCAGGACAGCCAAAGCTACACAGAAAAACCCTATCTCGAAAAAACAAACAAACAACAAAAGGACAAACCAAAAAATAATCACCAACAAAATCCTCAAAACAGAACAATAAATAACTCCCCAATACCATAAATTCAAAGTGATAACACAAACTTAGTTATTCAGATACCTCCCCTCTCTAGTAGATTTTGAAAATTCCATTTATCACCACTGATATATACCATCTCATTAATGCCAGTAATCAAGTAGCCATTTCAAAGGCTGCACACAGGCTTCCATATTTGTAAAGACTCCAGCTGTGGCAGGGTGTCGTAGCATACCCTTACAAAGCGCTGGCTGACATTCCTAAACACTCCCAGCACTTGGGAGGCACAAGTTCAAGGCAAGCTTGGGTTTTAGAACACAACCTTGTTTCCACAACAGCAAAAACTTGATGTTGGAGAGATGTAAAGTCTGAGGCAGGTTCTGCTCCTTCCAGGATCCAGTGAAAGATGGTCCTGCCTTGCAGAGAGGGAGGACTGATTTGTAAGCGTCTTGGCTTTTCCTCCCCAGCTGTAGAAGATAAACCCTGCTGCAGCCAGGTTTTCTGCTTTAATGTCAGTGTTTGTACTTTGGGCAAAGTGGAATTTGCTGCACATGCATCTGGGGTCTGTGTGTGATAGGAGTCTGTCTTTTCAGCTGGCCCTCTCCTCCTTCATCTTCTTGACTGGGTCCGGCTGCACGTGTGTGAGGTGGACAGTTTGTCGGCAGATGTTCTGGGCAGTGAGAACCCAAGCAAGCACGACAGCTTCTGGAATTTGGTGAGTATGATGTGGGCTGGCCTCTCCCTTCTGTGCGCATTCTGTGTCCTGGTGCTGGCAGGGATGTAGGGCTGCGTTCCTGCCACCCAGCTCCCGGCCGCCTGGCTAGCTTATGCCCCAAAATAACGACACACAAACTGTATTCATATAAACACTGCTTGGCCCATTTCTTTTTTTTTTTTTTAAGATTTATTTATTATGTATACAACTTTCTGCCTCCATGTATACCCACACGCCAGAGGAGGGCGCCAGATCTCATTACAGATGGTAGTGAGCTACCATGTGGTTGCTGGGAATTGAACTCAGGACCTCTGGAAGAGCAGACAGTGCTCTTAACCACTGAGCCATCTCTCCAGCCTGGCCCATTTCTATTAATGTGTGCAGCACCACAAGGTGGTGACTTACCAGGGAGATTCTAGCCTACGTCCTTGGGTCGGAGCTTCATTGCGTCTACCTCACTTCCTCTTCCTCCCAGCATTCTGTTCTGTTTACTCCACCCACCTATGTTCTAACCTATCAGGCCAAGTAGTTTCTTTATTAATTAACCAATGACCTTCCTCCATCACAGGGGCAAACCGATGACAGACTGCTCCTGGCCTTGGCTCAGTGCTTTGAGTTTATGATCAGAGAGGCAGTTTAACATCTTCCTTCTCTGCTCCAGAGCTAATGTAGCATGGGGAGTAACACTTGGTAGACTTGCTGTTGGAAGGGAAGTTTGGTTTGTCTGTAGACTAAGGTGGGGATGGAGGCAGATGAGCACAGAGGCCATTTTGAGGTAGTAGACTGCTCCAGGGCCGTGGTTCTCATCCTGTGGGGTATCAGATACTTATATTACATTCACAACAGCAGAATCACAGCCATGAAGTGAGTAGCAGTGGAGTAATTGTATGGTGGGGTCACCACAGCATGAGGAACTGTATTAAGGGTTGCAGCATTTGGAAAGTTGAGGACCACTGATCAGGGGCTTGTGTGGTGTCCTAGAATGCCTGCCAGCATCTGCCAGAGCACAGTCTCCAGCACCACAGAAAGAAAAAGAATATCCTTGGTTATTTTGTTGGTTGGTGTTTTATTTGTTTTTGATTCTTTTTTTTTTAAAGATTTATTTATTATGCATACAACATTCTGCCTCCATGTATGCTGACACACCAGAAGAGGGCGCCAGATCTCATTACAGACGGTTGTGACCCACCATGTGGTTGCTGGGAATTGAACTCACGACCTGTGGAAGAACAACCAGTCCTCTTAACCACTGAGCCATCTCTCTAGCCCCTGTTTTTGATTCTTTGAGACAGGGTTTCTTTGCTCTGGTTGCTCTGGCTGTCCTGGAACCTACTCTATAGACTAGGCCGGCCTAGGGCTTAGATATCTTGACTCACAGAGATCCACCTATCTCTACCTCCTGAGTGCTGGTATTAAAGGTGTGTGCCACCACTGTCACCTGGCGACCTGGCTGGTTTGGGTTTTGAGACAAGGTCTCACTACTGGCCTGGAGGTTTTTTTGTTTTGTTTTGTTTTTTGTCTCAAGGGATTAAGTCATAGAGTAATAGAGCTGATAACCTGATCCAAGTCCTCTGACCTCATGATACACAGCTATGTAGATACACACACACACACACACACACACACGAATTAAAACATTTAAAATTAGCTGCCAGCTGTCCTATAACTGACAGTTTGCTGAAGGGTAATATCTTAGTCAGGGTTACTATTCTTATGATGAAACACAATGACCAAAAGCAACTTGGGGCCAGGCAGTCGTGGCTCATGCTTTTAATCCCAGCACTCAGGAGGCAGAGGCAGGAAGCTGTCTTGTGTTCGAGGCCAGCCTGGTCTACAAAGCAAGTTCCAGGACAGCCAAGCTAAACAGCTGAACAGTGAAACCCTGTCTTGAAAAACAAACAAACAAAAAGCAACTTGGGGGAGGTAAAGGGCTTGATTTCCATCTCCCAGAGCCATGGTGCATTGACAGGGGCCAAGGCAAGAACTTCAGCTGAGGAGGACCTTGGAGGCCATGGAGGGGCCCTGCTTACTGGCTTGCTCAGGCTGCTTTCTTAGAACCCAGGACCACCAGTCCAGGATGACACCATCTACCATGGACTGGGCACTTCTCCATCAATCACTAATCTATACCTACTCACAGCCTCATCCTATGGAGGCATTTTCTTAGTTGAGCTTCCTGCCTCTCTGATGACTACAGATAGCCTGTGTCAAGCTAGTAGAAAACCGGCCAGCACATGGTGTGACTGGGAGTTTCTGCTAGAAGGGAGGAATTGCTGACTTGGGCTAAGGGCAGCCTGAAGGAGTCAGCCCTCCCTCCCCTGGGCTGATGCCCCACATTTCTTTGCAGGTGACTGTCTTGGTGCTTCAGGGCCGGCTGGATGAGGCCCGGCAAATGCTGTCCAAAGAAGCTGACGCCAACCCCCCTTCTGCAGGCATGTGCCGCATCCTTGGGGACCTGATGAGGACGATGCCCATTCTCAGTGTACGTGGGAGCCGTCCTTCCTGCCCGGTGTTTGAGATCGGGGTCAGGGAACATGTAGGTCTGGGCGCTTAGTGTCTCACAGCCATTCTCTCCCGCAGCCTGGCAACACTCAGACGCTGACGGAGCTGGAGCTGAAGTGGCAGCACTGGCGGGAGGAGTGTGAGCGGCACCTGCAAGACAGCACATTTGCTGCCAGCCCCCGCCTGGAGTCTCTCTGCAAGGTATGGGGCGGGGGTGGGGAGTGGGGCTGGCACTTCTCTTGAGACCCTGGCATCCCAGGTGGCAAGGAGCTGGCTTCTCTGTGGAGAAGGCTGTCAAGTCACTTGACTGCAAAGAGGGAGCTTTTAGTGTCTAACTGGCCCAGCTGCGATCAGCAGAGAGCTCAGAGAACCTATCTCCTCAGATCATGCTGGGGGACGAGGCCACCTTGTTGGAGCATAAGGAGCTTCTGAGCAACTGGTACCATTTCCTAGTGACCAGGCTGCTGTATTCCAACCCCACAGTGAAACCCATTGACCTGCACTTCTATGCCCAGGTGAGTGAGTGACAGTTGACTCCCTCATTCTTGGGAGAGGAAAGTTCCTTCTTCAGTCCTTTGAGAAGAATTCCTCTCTGGCCTGCTCACATGCCAGTCCTGCCCCAGCCCCCACCCCCAGTCACTGCTTCTGTCTTGGAGGTTGAGTGGGCTGTCTGTCACCTTCCACAGTCCAGCCTGAACATGTTTCTGGGAGGTGAGAGCAGTCCGGAGCCACTGGACAACATCTTGATGGCAGCCTTTGAATTTGATATTCACCAAGTGATCAAGGAGTGCAGGTAAGGCCGCCTCACTTTAACTGGTCTTTTGTTTTTTTTTTTTTTTTTTTTTTTTTTTTTGAGACATGGTTGATATCCTGGAACTAAGTCTCTAAGTCTCTGTAAACCGTGCTGACCCCTAACTCCCAGATTTCCCATTCGCTCCTCTTCCTTCCTTGCTGGGATTAAAGGCATTTGTACCACACCCTGTGGTTATAACTGTTTTAAGGGGTACAACTCAGCAGCATTAAATCTACAGCAGCCATCGCCTCCATTCACTTCCACAATGTCTTGTTCCTCATACTTTTTTTTCTGAGACAGGGTTTCTCTTTTTAACAGCTCTGGCTGTCCTGGAACTAGCTCTGTAGACCAGGCTGGCCTCGAACTCACAGAGATCCTCCTGCCTCTGCCTCCCAAGTGCTGGGATTAAAGGTGTGCGCCACTGCCTGGCCTCCTCTTACTTTTTCACTCTTTTCTAGTTTTAGTTCTTCTGTTTCTTTTTTGTTGTTGTTGTTTTTTAGGTTTTTTTTCTGTTGTTCAGTTTTTTTGAGACAGGATTTCTCTGTGTAGCCCTGGCTGTCCTGGAACTCACTCTGTAGACCAGGCTGGAAGTCTGGGGTGAAGGCACTGGTAGGTGCATTTTCTTCTGAGCGTTGAGGTCTGTTGTAGTGATGGCGCCTGTTGTTTAGTGATACAGAGTCTCTCACCGTAGCTTAGGCTGTTTTGGAGTTCACTGTGTAGCCAGGCAGGCCAACAGTGCTGCCTCAACCTTCCAGCTGCTGGGGAACAGGTTTGAGCCACCCTGCTTAGCTCTGGTTGCTTCTTCTGAGTGCTGTGTCCTCCAGGGGGAGGAGTGCCCAGGTGAAGATGGAGGCAGGGGTCATAGCCTGTTAAGTTCCTTTGTGAGCTGATTAGTACATTTCATTTGTGAACAAGAGTCCTTATCACCCCTGAAACTCTGTCTCTGTCCTCACGGCCACTTAAGACTGCTCAGGTCTCAACCAGCAGTGGTGGCGCAGACCTGTAATCCCAGCATTTGGGAGGCAGAGGCAGGAGATCTCTGAGTTTGAGGCCAACCTGGTCTACACAGCAAGTTCCAGGACAGACTCCAAAAGCTACCTGGAGAAATCCTGTCTTGAACCATCCCCCCTGCAAAAAATATCTAACATGATAGCAGGAGGGAAATCCTTCCCATTGTCCAGATGTATTGTAGCAAATCCAGGTCCGTGTTTCTAAGCAAGGCTACCTGCTGCCACACCGGACTTCCTCCTTCCCAGCAGCCTGCCGATCAATTCTCTGCACAACACAAACAGCCAGGTGCTTAACTACTACATACAGAGAAGTTTTTCCGTTTGTTTTGTTTGAGACTATGTAGCCTGTGCTGGAACTCACAGAGTGTCTGCTTCCCAGTGCTCGGATCAAAGGCATGAGCCACCGCACCTACAAGAGATTTATTTTCTGAGGCATGGTTCCATGTAACTCAGGGATTAAACTCATTGTGTAGCCAAGGTTGGACTTGGACTCCTAATCTTTTTGTCTCCATTTCCCCGAGTAGAGGATCACAACATCAGGCAGGAAGGATCACCTTTGATTACTTTGGACACTCCCTAAAGCTCATTGCAATGAGGGGATACACTCAGGGTGAGTGCTATGAATCCCAGCCATGACAGTTCAGTGACCCAGCTCATTGAAATTAAACTGCTGGGAAGCACTCTCCTCAAAGTGGGTGCACGTTCAGTAGGCACCTAATAATTATACGTTCACTGTTCCTAGATTTTTCTTCTTACATTTACATGTGCAAGTGTATGCAAGTACACACCAAAAGCCACAGCATACATGTGGGGGTCAGAGGACAATTTTCTGAAGTCAGTTTTCTCTTTCCATAATGTGGTTCCAAGAATCAAACTTTTCAGCCTTGGCGCCAAAGGCCTTTTACCTGCTAAACCATCTCTCAGCCCCTTTCTAGATTCTTCCATTTCTTTTTTTGAGATAGGGTCTCATGCAGCCCAGGCTATCCTTAAACTTGTGACGTAGTAAAGGCTGGCCTTTGAACTCCTGATCCTCTATTATAAACTTGAGCTACAAGCCTGGCTATTTCCTAAGTATATCATTTCTTGCAATGCTTTTTTGATTGTCCTGAAATGGAAACCAATATAAACAAGGTAGCTCTGAAGCTCCAGTGAAATCCCCAACTCATTAAAAGAAGCCATTATCTGTTTGCATGTGGACAGGCAGGAGACCTGAGCAGTCTTCTTGTTTGTTTGATTGATTGGTTTTTTGAGATGCGTGTTTCTCTGTGTGTGTAGCCCTGGCTGTCCTGGAACTTACACTGTAGACCAGGCTGACTTCGAACTCAGATCTGTTTTCTTATGCTTCCCGACCATTGGGATCAAAGGTGTCAACACCGCCAGGAGTTTTTTTTAATGTTTGTGATGCATGTATGTGTGTGTGTGTGTATGTATATATATACATGTGTGCATATATGTGTATATATACATGTGTGTGTGTGTGTGTGTATATATATATATACATACATACATACACGCCCTGTTGTTTCCAGTAGACGTACAAGGACAGATTTTGAGTGTTGGTTCTCTTCATTATGTGGGTCTTGGGGATTAAAGTCAGGTTATGCTTGGCATCAGGTTCCTTTCCCTCAACCATCTCTGCCCAATCTTTGTCTCTTTAGAACATAGTTTATGTGGCCTTCCTACTCTTCTCAGTCATGTGATTTGGTCCCTTCCCTGACCTCCTTTTTCCCTTGATGTCTGGATTTGCAGCATTGCCTTGAGCAACTGGTGGTTTGTAGCTCACCTCACCGACCTTTTGGATCACTGCAGACTCCTCCAGTCACACAACCTCTAGTAAGTTGGCCAAATGCACCGATCCTCTTTCTTGTCATCAGGCCTCTGAGGGAGAGCCAGTAGAATGCACTGGAGCAGGTTAGGTTGCAGGAGCCCTGCAGAGGGTAGGCTTGCAGTCCTGTCTTGTTTTTTCCAGTTTCGGTTCTAACATGAGAGAATTCCTTCTGCTGGAATATGCCTCAGGACTGTTTGCTCATCACAGGTAGGAAAGCCCACAAATGGTAAAGACCTTGTGGATGCCAGTGGTGCTTCACTGGTTTTGAGGAGTTGGGAGGATAAGCCTCAGGTAGCAGTGCCCACAGCCATAGGGCAGCCAGTCTAGCCTTTCAACATCTGCCTTCCTTCTCCTCAGCTTGTGGCAGCTGGGGGTGGATTACTTTGACTACTGCCCGGAGCTGGGCCGAGTTTCCTTGGAGCTGCACATTGAGCGGATTCCTCTCAACACAGAGCAGAAAGCCTTGAAGGTGCTGAGGATTTGTGAGCAGCGGCAGATGACCGAACAAGGTGATTCCAGGCTTTTCTCAGACTGTCCTTGTTTGTCAGCGCATGCCAAGGCTGAGCACAGCTGCCAAACACTGTGACACCTCACCTTGCCACTACAGCGGAGAGACAGTGTGTGTACATGCTCAGACACAGGGCCACCATCAGGGAGGTGGTGGATTTTCTAGGTCTTTCTCTTCTGGAATTGCCCTGTAAGAACTAGAAAAATCAGCCCTTTGGCTTTTAGAAAAGATCTACCTGTTCTCACATTCCATGCGATCTGTGGTCAAAGCTGAGCGTCATATGTCAGTGTAAGTGGGTGGTAGCTACCAGCAAAACCTGGAGCAGTAGGGAAGCTGGGCAGGACCACAGTGACAGGCATAGGTGTCCATAGCTTTGTCCTCGTCCTCCCACTATTGCTGAGCAAGAAGCACTTGCACACTTAAACCATGACCTGAAGGAAGGAAGGTTGATTCTGTGGTCTTTGGATGGATAATGGTGGGACTATTATGTCAGGGAAAACCAAAACCTTTTTTGCCTCTCAAGCACAAAGACTCAGGAAGCCAGTCTAGTGGATGGGTCACCTGTGACACTGGGCAGAGTGAGGACAGAAAGAATAAACTATGGTCCCGCAGTGGTGGAGCACACCTTTAGTCTGGGCACTCAGGAGGCACAGGCAGGTGGATCTCTGAGTTCAAGGCCAGCCTGGTCTACAGACTAAACTATGAAGTTCCTGGTTCTTCACACTTAGCTGTACATTGAGCCCATAGTACTTTAGATTGTAATGAGGCTATAGCAAGGCCATGTCTGTCCCCACACGTCTCTTCACGGGAGGGATCGTAAGACTTTGCATTTTGTCTTCTCTCCTCCAAAGTTCGAAGTATCTGTAAAATCTTGGCCATGAAGGCTGTCCGTAATAATCGCCTGGGCTCTGCCCTCTCTTGGAGCATCCGTGCCAAAGATGCTGCTTTTGCCACACTCGTATCTGACAGGTGGGTGCAGCTTTCTGGTTGGCTGGGAGGTTGGAGTTTGAGGAGGGCCTAGTACTGCTGCTCTAGCCTCTGGGTTGGGTCCTGCAGATTCCTCAGGGATTATTGTGAAAGAGGCTGCTTTTCTGATTTGGATCTCATTGACAACCTGGGCCCAGCCATGATGCTCAGTGATCGACTGACTTTTCTTGGTGAGTCTCTGCATTTTTTTCCATGAATATGAGGGGACCATCTTTCTAGATTTCTCCAATCGACATAGAAAACCTATGTGCTAGCCTTTGCAGAATTTTGGTAACATTCTATTTCCAAGTCATTACAAACTTAGGGAAATGTAGAAATGGCACAAGGAATGACACCTTTTATATGCATTTCTCATACATATCTTTGTTTCTAAGACAGGGTCTCACTGTGTAGTCTTGGCTGTCCTGGAAATCCCTATGTGGACCAGGCTACCCTCAAACATGGAAATGTGGGGGCTGGAGAGATGGCTTAGTGGCTAAGAACACTGATTGCTCTAACAGAGGACCCAGGTTCAATTCCCAGCAACCCCATGATAGCTCACCACTCCAGTTCCAGAGGATCTGACACCCTCACACATACAGAGAAAACACCAATGCACATAAAAAGAAATAAATCCTTATGAGGCGGTGGTGGCACACGCTTTTAGTCCTAGCACTTGGGAGACAGAGGCAGGCTCTGAGTTTGAGGCCAGCCTGGTCTACAGAATGAGTTCCAAGACAACCAGGGCTACATAGAGAAACCCTGTCTTGAAAAAACATCACATAGAAATTTGTCTCGCCGGGCGGTGGTGGCGCACGCCTTTAATCCCAGCACTCGGGAGGCAGAGGCAGGCGGATCTCTGTGAGTTCGAGACCAGCCTGGTCTAAAAGAGCTAGTTCCAGGACAGGCTCCAAAACCACAGAGAAACCCTGTCTCGAAAAACCAAAAAAAAAAAAAAAAAAAAAAAAAAGAAATTTGTCTCACCTACTTTAGGCTAGGATTATGGGCCTAGAGAATGGAATGTCTTTCATGTCCAATATATCATCACACTTCCAGAGATTTTTCTCATCACTTTTATGAGCTGGCAGTTCACTACAGTTAGAGAATAACTTTATATTACCAGAACTCAGAGTATTTTAATCTTTTTTTCCTTTTAAATTTGTTTTTGACATGCATTGATATTTTGCCTGCGTGTGTACTGTGTGAGGGTGTCAGATCCTCTGAAACTGGAGTTACAGACAGTTGTAAGCTGCCATGTAAGTGATGAGAATTGAATCCAGGTCCTCTGGGACAGCAGCCAGTGCTCTTAATACTGAGCCATCTCTCTAGCCCTTTAATCTTTTTTTTTTTTTTAAATATGTGTTTATTTATTATGTATACAATATTCTGTCTGTGTGTATGCCTGCAAGCCAGAAGAGGGCACCAGACCTTATTACAGATGATTGTGAGCCACCATGTGGTTGCTGGGAATTGAACTCAGGACCTCTGGAATAGCAGTCAGTGCTCTTAACCTCTGAGCCATCTCTCCAGCCCCCTAATCTTTTTTTTTTTTTGTTTGGATTTTTCGAGACAGGGTTTCTCCGTAGCTTTTGGTTCCTGTCCTAGAACTAGCTCTTGTAGACCAGGCTGGCCTCGAACTCACAGAGATCCGCCTGTCTCTGCCTCCCGAGTGCTGGGATTAAAGGTGTGCGCCACCACTGCCTGGCCCCTTTAATCTTTTTTAAAACTTCTGTTTTGTGTATGGGTGTTTTGCCTGCATGTGTATCTGCACCCTGTATATGTGTGGTGCTTGCAGAAGCCAGAAGAGGGTGTGGGGTCCCAGAGGACTAGAGTTACATGGTTGTGCTGCCTTGAGGGTACCAGGGACTGAATCCATGTTTTCTGTAAGGAGTTAGTACAATTAACCATGGGACCATCTTTCCAGCTCTTATCTGATCTCCTGCAGTCAGAGTGCCGATATTTCCGCAGATTTGGTGTTCCTTTGAATCCTATGATTTTCTATGAACTTGAGACTATTGTACAAACATCCCAGGGTATGGAGTTCTAGTTTAAGGATCAGGTAAGTGGAGAGGCATGTTCAGGTGAACTCCCGCCTTTTCTAACAGGAAAGTACCGGGAGTTCCACAGACTGTATGGGGAGAAGCGCTTTGGTGACGCTGCTTCTCTTCTGCTGTCCCTCATGACCTCTCAGATCGCACCCCGTTCTTTCTGGATGACTCTGCTCACAGATGCCCTACCTCTTTTGGAACAGAAACAGGTAAGGCTTCATCACACCTAAGCAGAGTTTATTTTGTCCTTTGGTGGTCTTCGTTTGGTTCTTTAGCCATACAGATGTTCGTTTTTGCCTCTTCCCACGCATCTGAGTGTATTACAAGGCTCATGAAAGAAAAGCCAAAGTGATGCTATTTGCCAGTGGTGCTGAGCCTGCTAGAGGGGTGGATGTGAGACGAGGAGCTGGAGCAGCAGCCCAGGTCCTTGGAAGGAAGGTCTTCCCTGAACTTGGACCCATGCCTAGCCCAACAAGGCTCTGCCAGGGGAGCAGCTAAGTGAAGCATCCTTTTTTCCCTAGGTGATTTTTTCAGCAGAGCAGACATATGAGCTGATGCGCTGCCTGGAAGACTTGGCCTCAGGGAGGCCAGGGTGTGGTGAGCCCGACGCCCAGCGACTCCAGGTCATTTTCACTTGGGGGAGGTGGTTCCATATGGAAGTGGGAAAAGGTTTCTGTCCTGTGATTTCCTTCCATTTTCCCTGGTGCTGATGAACCATATGTCTTTTATTTAACCTGTCCTGTGACATACCGTTTCTAGGACCAAGTGGGATGGATCTAGTCTTCCTGTCCCTTTTGTGTGCACTGCAGAGCTATCTAGTGCTGTGCTGGTCTTGGGCTGAGCCCAGAAGCACTAGGGAATGCTGCCTCTTGTGCCTCACATTGCCTTTCTGCTCTTTAGGATGATGACATAGAGACCACCAAGGTGGAAATGCTGAGACTGGCTCTTGCCCGGAATCTTGCTCAGGCAATTATAAGAGAAGGCTCACTGGAAGGTTCCTGAGATAAGCTGAGGACAGTTGCAATATAGTAACTTTGTATGGCAGTGTAAATAGATTTTAAAGGAATAAATTTTTTGCAAATATAAGGCCAGTTATTAGTCTGACCAAGGAGTTTTTAATCATTGTCTTGAATCTAAAGTGACAAAAATGAACAAAATGTGTTTTGTCCTGTTTCTGAGAATGGTCTGAGAGCACCACAGGACTGGTGCAGTCTTCCTGCCCAAATGGAAAGCTTGGCCATTTTTGTTTCTGAGGTCTTACCCCACTCAGTGACCTGAATACTCCATCTACCTTCTTTGGCCATCTTCTTTCAACAAAAGATTTCAGAAAACCGTTTGGGATTCACACATATTGCCTTCCCATCAGGATGAACTGTATTCTGTATTGAAGGCTTCCAAGCTGGGTGAAAATGGTTTTATTTCACATGCAGGAAAACAAGGGCAGTACAGCTGTTGACCACAAAGCAGTGACTTCAGTAGTAGTGAGCAACACGCATAATTTAAATAGTTAAAGGTTAATAAAAGTGTGCATCCACATATAATCCCATAGATAACCAGTCTCTGGAAAGCTCTTGGATTTATTCCACTATCAGAAAAATGATTCTTTTGACCTGTCCTAAGGAAATTGTAAAACCTGCTATCTAAGGAAGGTAGTGGGGACGTAGGTCAGATGACCTCTAGACAGAGTACTGACTACGGGAGATGGTTTGCCACTTTCCTTTTCCCAGGCAGGAAACAGGTGAACCCATTAGACTCTACTGTTGTCCTTCCCCAGCATCTATGGCAGCTGAGTTCCCTGTTGTCTTGAAACTTAAAGTCTGGCCTGGAGCAGCTGGGTCATGCTAGCTGAGGGGAGGCAGAGTACTGTGCAGCAATAGGGTCTGGTAATTCAGTTCAAACACAGCCCTCACCCCATCACTTCAGACCCAACATGTCGCTGACAGTGCCCTCTAGCTGGGGAAAAGTGGGTGTTTTGGTGCAGCACAAAAGGACAAAGTCTAGTGCAATGTGTGTGACCCTGAGACTTCCTGGGCAGAACCACAGGTGCCACACGACATTCCATGTGGCAGGGAAAGGGGCTGACCAAAGCAGGAGGATGAGGAGTGGCAGGAGGTGTGTCTTCCCTTAAAGGGGAGCACAGCAGTTTATTTCATGCCAAGCAAGAGGTAGTGAGGAGGATGGCCTATTCCCACTGCAGGAGGTATGCTTTTCCCAGAAAGCCACAGTACCTGCTTCTTAAGGGAAACACTGGCATGCTTCCATTTTCCTTCCTATCCCTAGCAGAGGCTATCAGACCGTGTTCCTGTCTTGCTGAGATGTCCATAGGACACAACCTGCCACTGTCAGGACAAGCATACCACCCACTCAGTAGCCACTTTAGGATGCTGCTGCCTGCAGGAAACCAAGTGAAGACTCTATAGTACTCTATGTTCTCTCTCTGGGCCACTGCTGCCCACTTTGGTTCAGGCAGCAGCAGTGCCTGCTAGCCAAGCAGCACGGAACACCAATGGGAGGTAGCCTCCCATGCCATGCCTAGTCAGGGTATAAAGATGCAGTTCTTGAGGAAGTTGGAAATGCGCTCTTCAGAGCCCTCTCCCTGGTATCAAGGGATGCCAGTAAAAAAAGGGAAAACCTACTCCAGGCCCAGCCAGAGTCTACTATCCCAGGGCAGCCAGTGCAGCCACTGGCCACTCCCCACTTAACACAGTACGGCCACTTCAAGTCACACAGGCAGATAAAACAGGTCCTTTTAGGGCCCAAGAAGTGATAATCACAGCAGCAGCTTGGCTCCTGACAAATGTCCAGGACCCTGGTCTACACCAAGCTATAAACACTGTTCAGGGTATACAGTAGCCGGGCCTAGCCAGAGCCTCTCTCAGGTTGCCTGCCTTCCAAGTAGAGATGATAGCACTTGCTTGGGTCATAGGTTCCCCCACTGTTCCACAGGCGGAAACTGGTCCACTTCACCCAGTTCTGTGCTCAGCTGCTCTCCAAGAGCAAAGGTCAGCTTATACCGAAGCCGCACCTTCTCCTGTAACAGAGGGCTGCAGTGAGAATCAGTCCAGGAGGTCCCTTTGCAAGCCACTCTCTTCACTCTGCTGAGGGATGGACCTGTCCATCCATGACCACCCATGCTCAGTCCCTTAACCTGGGACAAGAAGGGGGTTACTGCTACAGGACTTCAGACCTGATGCTCAGAGGTGGTACTCCGGTGTCCTGATCTGGGGCAGCAGGACCCCATGTGGGCACTGGATTCTCCCATGCTTACCTTCATTGGATTGGCCAGCAGCATAACCTGGGTAATGGCTGCAGGTGGCTGCACAGGACTAAATGGAGAAAGTTCTGTCCCCGAGGGTGGCTGCAACTTCACCTTCATTGACTGAAGATAAAAAGAAGTTCCTTTGAAGAGAATGGTCCAGGTGTCTGAGAGACTACCTGCTGGCCACTGGAAGTAGGTTCAAGATAAGGGAGGCAAGGATACCTTGGGCACTGCAGCCTGCAGCACAATGCTCTTGACTGGCAAGGGAGCTGTATTCAGCATGGACACTACCACCACCAGCACATCAGGCCGTCCTGGGGGACACTCCTTAGCAAAGTGGAAAAGGATGCGGAAGCCATTTTTATCATAGGCTGTCACAGGAAGGGCACTGCCTGCAAGAAGGCGTTACTTTAGTGAGCGTGGCGGGGAGAATGCCCAAGGCACTGCAGAGCTCCAGCAGGATGGAAGAAGCCAGTAAGGCTCAACACTGCTCCCCTTGGGGTACTGGAGAAGCTCAAGGTTACAGTGCCCTAGGGGAAGCTGAGATAGAGCTGGGTGTGGTGGCACACACCTTTATTCCCAGCATTAGGGAGGCAAAGGCAGTCTGAGTTCAAGGCCAGCATGGTCAACAGAATGAGACCCAGGACAGCCAGGACTATAAACAGAGAAACCCTTTCTCGAAAAACCAAAACAATTTAAAACAAAAATAAAGCTGACGCGGGCTAGAGACAGCTCAGTGGTTAAGAGCACTTGCTGTTCATGAAGAAGACAGCAGGCAAGTAAACTCTTGACTACAAGTGACCCCTGCATAGACAGAACCACTGACCACACACCTTACCAGCACTGTGGCCGTGAGGCCTACCTTCTGTCTCTAGCACTTACTAGGCTTGATTGATTCCAAGGGCACATGGACACTGGCCAGGGAGAGCTCTGGTCCCCTCAGAGGACTGCCTTGAGACTGGAAGGCTGGTGACTGGAAGAGAGGGCTTCCAGGCCCCGTGGAGAAGGGCAGGAGAGGCCTGGCTGGGGTAGAGGTGGGAAGCAGTGGGGAGGCGGTGGCCCCATGGGAGAAACAAGAAACAGGTTTCACCAAGCCTGAGGTCCTGGGGGGAAGGAAGGAGGGCAGAAGACAAGTCAGAGGGCAGGACAGCACTGCTAGGCAACCCCTCAACCAAGGCCAGTTCCTAGCTACCCCAGGCCACCAGCTTCCAGTCTGATTCACGGTACCAAAAGGGATTCCCATACCCCATTCTCTGGAGCCTCCCTTTTGATCTGTATATGACACTCCACCCTCAGCCACCCTCTCTTCTCCCATCCATTACACTTTGGCCTCTTCCAGAAGCTGATCAAGGGCATCTAGGCGGTGCGAGGTGCTGTCACCCAGTGCTGAGTTGTGGTACTCTGGGGCTGTGGGCTCAGCCTTTGGAACCGAGGCTGGGGCAGGTCCAGAAGAGAACAGGAAGGAACCAGTGCTGGGGGCTGGTGCACTGGCTGGGAGCACAGGAGCTGGGAAGGGAGCAGGCAGTGGAGCTTGGGACGTACTTGAGGTAGAAACTGGGGGAGGGAGCAGGGATCCATCTGAGGGGCAGCAGGCCGCAGACACTGGCCTGGGGTTGAAGAAATCCAGGTCTGATGACTGTTCATTCTGTACAACAGAAACAGTGGGTAAGGAAAGGCCTAGTTCACAACCCACCAGAGCCTTCTGAGGTACCCCATCATGACCTACAGAGCTAAACGTTGGGAACAACCCTCAGAGACAGCATGTCCCTGCTATGGTGGACAGAGCTCTAGAAAACACCAGCTCCGGCTCTAGCAAAGCGCAGCCAGGCACAGACTAAGCGAATTTTGGTCCGTGGGCACTTCAGTGATGCAGCCATGGCTGTGCCTCTACCTGGAACAGCTGCCACGGACTAGTTCCAGCCGACTCTTTGGAAGCAGTGGGGGCTGGGTCAGTAAGGCCTAAGAACACAAAAGAAAACTCAATGAGATGAGACCCTCAGCCGAGGCTGCAGCCTCCCACCCTCCCAAGAATGGTCACTTGGTAAGATAAGAGACATTACTTGATGAATGGGTAAGGAGGATATTCCTTATAGTCAGATTGGGAAGTAAATCCACCTCCATCCTTTACATGAGACTGAAGGGCCCCACAGAAGACAGGAGCTGAGTGGCACCAGAGCCCACCATGTTCACCCTTAAATTCCACAGTGTCCCCGGAACCTGACTGGTGAAGGCCTGGTGCACATGCCCTCCTTCCTCTAATGCCACTCTTGCACGTACCCAGGCAGAGCAGCTCCTCATCTAGCAGTGAGAGGGCATTGCTCATGCTGTCAGGCTTTGGGGGAGCCTCAGCCTGGCTGGACGAACGGCTTCGTGGAGGCCCAGAGGTCTGGGGGGGTGGAGGGAGGATAGGGATGCCTGAGGTGGGTGGGGCAGGTGCTGTGGCCAACACTGGGGATGAGCTGCAGGGGGTGTCCAACTCAGCAAGGTCGATGAGGGTGCCTTGGTTTCTGCAGCGGTCATTTCCTGGATGGATTGACACAAGAGGAACAAGAACATTCAGGGTGAATCTAGTGCCTGTGTAGTGGGAGGCAGGACCCTGTGCACAGCTGCCAAGGCTTTAGCCTCTGGCCCAATTCAGTAGCATTTCCTCTAGGGAAACTGAAAAGCAGGCAGAGAAATCTCCATGCATACCTACCTCCTCTGGCAAGTGAAAGACCACTGGAAATGGCTGGGAACCCCTCAGGCCCTAAGAGTTGCTACTTGTGGGTCGGTAGTCAGGATTTGGGCTGGTCTGGAGGGTCCCAGAATGGGAAATCATAATATGTACCTTCAGAGTCAGGCATGGTTGAGGTGGTCACTTCACCATTGATGATCTGCCCTTCAATAATTGTTTTGTAAGAATTGATGACCCTGGAGAGGTTGTCACTGGCCTGCAGGATGTCCCCTAGAACAAAAAGATTCCTCACTGTGTGGGCTGTGACAGCTTCACACACACCCAAATTCTTGACGTCCTTGCCAAGAGCTCTTTCATACTCACCCAAACTGTTGTCATTGTCTTCTGTCTCGCTGGCCAGTTTAAATAATGTCCGTCTCTTGTTCTCACAACGATCAAACAGCTCCTGAGAGACAGACATAAAAATCAACTACAGAGCTTCTCGGAAGTCATCAGTCAGTCACTGGTGGAGCTGGGACCATCTTTGTGTTGCCAGTATCCACTAAGCAATGTTGCCCAAGTCATCCGTATCAACTGAAAGTCACTCGGTTGGTAGATGAGATGTGTGCCTCACAAGTCACGGCCTGAGGAACATCAACATCCGGATCTCAGGGAAGTCTCCCACCCACATGTCCCCAAGGCAGAGCAGAGGAGTGACAGCTAGGACATTATCTCTGGAGTCACAGGCAAGCACTTGCACCTGGAGTTAAGTCAGCGGCATAGAATAGGGCACTGCTCCTCCACTCCTCTGCTGCCATGAACAAGCCCCAAACAAGCATGTTGGCACCACGCCAGGCTCCCGCTTGGGCAGACAATGTGAGCAGCGAGCACCAGCTCTCAGCGGCTCACCTTCATGAGCTCTTTGTCAGCCTCCGAAGAGAACTCTTGGCTGTAGTGAAGGAGCATCTCATGGAGCAACTTGACATTGTTGTTAACTTCCTCCAACGTGTGCAGGCGCTTGGTCACTTTCTGGATTCGCGCCTCATCCTGCCTCAGCCAAGAGGGTGCAGGAAAAAGCAAGTTTACCTAGCTTGTCTTTCAACCACCAGGCAGGGCTCATTCCTTACCCTAAGCTCTGCTTAGCGTGTTTCCTAGAACTGCAGGCCTCAGACAGACCCTGAGCTGTTCTTTTACAGTGACACCTCCCTGTGCTACTCCCACCGACCGCTCCTCTACTGCTTTCTCCCATAGAAAACACAAGGCTCCAGTTCAGGGCTGGTGCAAGGTGAACAAGACAGGCCTAAGGTTTCTGGGGAAGCTTCTGCTTTGTGGTCACATGATTCTTTGGCCCACGCCCAGAGGACCAGGACCCACTCACTTCCTTCACCATGGACTTGATGAGTTTGTTGGCTTCTTGTAGATCGTCTGGGTTCTTGCTTTTCAGTAGTTTGGCTAAAAGCTGGAAGAGAAGACATCTAAAGTGAAGGAAGGTAGCATGTGTCCAGTCCCACTGGGCCGACCAGAAGAAACAGCAAGCAAGACCCTACTTCATGTTTGGTAGGGTGGCTCGAGCCTACAATACCACTCAGGAGACTGAGCAAAAAGATGTCAAGTTCAAGGTCAGCTTAGGCTACAGTGAGATACAATCTCAAAAAAAAAATCAAAACAAAAGCCACCACCTGACACACACATTCACCCTGCTACTGGCACCGGTCGGTCTAAGATGTACTTTACCTTGGATTTCTCCTCATCATCAAAAACAGGGTTTTTGGGACGAGGTGGGGGAGAGGGGATCAGCGTTCTGTCCATGGGGATGGGGGGGTCTGATTGCACTATGCCTGAGGAGACACAAATGGCAGAGCATGTGCTCAGGCAATGGTCACTTTGTCCTTCACACACCAAGGCCCAAGTCCCTCTGATGAGAGGGAAAAGAGCAGGCTAATCTCAACCTACGAAAACCCCAGCTGAGCCCAAGACAAATCCACTCTACAGGAAGAGAAAGGGCAGGGCCCTGGGACCCCCAACATTCCTTTCTCTTCTTTGCCTTGACCAGTAGCACTCAGTGCCACCCGAGGTTAATGGAGAGGTAAACACACACCTTGTCTCTTCAACATGTGGTAGGCATCTTTGATCTTTGCTTCTTCCGGCAAGGCCAGTGTCCAGCTAAAAAGCAACTCGATGACCTTAGTCTTCACCTTCTCAGACACCCTGTCTCCCAAGTACTAGGAGGGAATGAAGTGAGAGAGTCTAATAACGGAGACGCTGGGAAGGACCACTTTCTTCATAGCATCTTCCCTCACTCCAGTTCACAAGCCTACTTGACCACACCCAGTGTGATGGGGCAGGGGTGGAGCGACAGAGTCTGTAGGCAGAACAGGGGCCAAGACCTTATCCCCGTGCTTCCATGCAGAAGCTGCCTGAGACAGTAAAAAAGGGGGATGCAGTGAAGATTTGTTTTTATTTACATATGTGAGTGCCCACCACATGTACGCTGGGGCCTCTAGAGGCCAGAAGTCCATGTCGGATGCCCTTGAAGCTAGAATTAATTACAGGCATTCACAAGCCACCCAGTGTGTGTGCTGAGATCTGAACACGAGCCCTCTAGAACTGTAGCGAGTACGCATAACCACTGAGCCATGTCTGCAGCCTAATAACCACATTTCCCTTTTTTTTTCCCTTAAAGATTTATTTATTTAAGTATAGGAGTGCTCTGTCTATATGTCTGCATACCAGAAGAGAGCATCAGATCTTACAATAGACGGTTGTGAGCCACCATGTGGCTGCTGGGAATTGAACTCAGGACCTCTGGAAGAAGAGCCAGTGCTCTTTACTGCTGAGCCATCTCTCCAGGCCCCCATATCCACAGTTCTTGAAGGACTTTCTGAGAATGCTACCAACATGAGAAATGGTTCCCTCTGTCTAGAGCTATCTAACAGACCCTGGTCAGTGGAGCAAAAAAGCAAAACTTGACCTGATGTAGTCTAGGAGCACAGAGTACTAGCTGTCTACACTCTCCCTGCACACACAAGCCAAGTCTATGCTGGGAGTCCCTCAGGCGGCTGCTCAGACCTCAGACTCATCAGTCAGAGGTACCTCTAGGGACCAGGACACAGGGTGTCATCTCTGTGGGATTTTCTTTTTTAAACGTTTAGTTTTTTTTAAAAATATTTATTTATTTATTTATTATGTATACAATATTCTGTCTGAAGGCCAGAAGAGGGCACCAGACCCCATTACAGATGGTTGTGAGCCACCATGTGGTTGCTGGGAATTGAACTCAGGACCTTTGGAAGAGCAGACAATGCTTTTAACCTCTGAGCCATCTCTCCAGCCTATCTCTGTGGGATGTTAAATGACCAGAAATGCCAGTAAGATGGGAGGTGGGAGGGGATAGTAAAAGAATAGAACAGAGAAAACTGCTACCAACTGACCTTTGGAGAGACAACTTTGATTAATTCATTCAAAAACCGGAACTTCCCCACTTCATTATGAAATCTCCTCCCACAGTTCTTCATACATGCCTCCAGCACCTGCAGCCACACAGAGAGAGGCAGTCTGTGATGGGAGCTAGGACACTGGAGACCCCTGGGCCCATGCAGTGTCAAGTACTCCTATGAGAAACGGTGAGCTCTCCCTTGGGCAGAGCCACTCACAAAGTCCCTCCTTCTGACTATGCATGCTCTGCAGGGAGTGCTACACAAGGGCAAGAGCAGGAGATGCTGAGACCCAAACAACAAGACAGTTTGTTGCCAGACTGGAAGGGGCCAGGCCTTCCACAAAGATACTGACTTGGAAGCTTAGGAGGAAAACCAAGTTCCAAGGAAAAAGTACTTCTGACTCGGGGTCCAGAATCCTTTCTGAGCCCTGGACTGGACTGAAGGTCCCGCCTCTGGGATCCCTTGGTCACCTGTGCAGCCTCCATGCTAGGTCCAGAGGTGTGAGTACTTGTAGGACAGGTGACTGACATGTTCTAGATATGCCCAACCTGGATCAGTGACGCTCTACCGTACTTTGGGCATGAGCCTCACTACCAGCGGTGGCCTACTGCATGTATGAGGGAAGACCTGAGCAAGTGAGCACCCACCATCTTCATCTCTGACAGCAAAGACCTACCGTGAGGGCCTGCACGGCCTCCCATTCCTGTGGAGACTGGATCTTGTGGGCCAGGAGTCGGACAGCGATCTGGGGCCTGGTAGACAAAGACACTACAGTCAGTCTGCAGATGGAGGGCTGTCTGGCCAGTCCTCTTTGGTCAGGTTTTGGTCCCCTCTCTCACTGGACTCACCCTTCAAGTTCTTTGTTGATCTGATCACAGAAACCAATGATATATTCCCAGTCTTCCTGGCGGTTAGAAGGATTGGTAGCTTTATCTTGGGAAACAACACAGAGAAAAACTATTACAAGATTAACTCACAATACAAGGCTATCTTCACAATTCTTAAACACAGTATGTTTAATTCATAGGCAGCCTCCTCAGTCTATTCAGACAACAAATATAAATCCTGCTTTCTGCCTAATATTTTTGGAATCTGCAATTAAAAAGTGAGAAAGTAGCCAGGAGGCAGTGACACACACCTTTAATCCCAGCACTCAGGAGGCAGAGGCAGGCAGATCTCTGAGTTCGAGGCCAGCCTGGTCTACAGAGTGAGTTCCAGGACAGCCAGAGCTACACAGAGAAACTCTGTCTTGAAAACCAAAAATATAAATAACTAGAAAGGAAAGCCTCAGGTACGTAAGAGTAGACTGGGATGCAAAGGACAAACATGAAGGACCAGAGTTCTCACCGACGCCCTCATTAAACACATCGCCTCACGACACAACCACTGCTACTAATGGGAGCTGAGTGCTCAGCGGGACAACAACCAACAAGTGTCTCCCGAGAAGCTGAAGACAGACGGAATTAGGTCAAAAAAATTTTTTTAAATGAGCATTTTCTATAGATCCTTCACAAAGACTTTCAAGACTTAACCTTTCTCAATGCTTTAAGATTCTGAAGTAGCACAGGACCCTCTATGAATGTACTTGGCTCTAACTAAATACCTACCCATCTGTGCCATCTTCCCTTGCATAAACAGAATTCAGCACCCTGTTTAAATGGCCCTCAATGACCAAGTACAGCCAATGCTGAGAGCATTCTGAGGGCTACAAAAGTCCTACAATTCCAGCACTAAATGTAAAGCCCAGGAACACCTGCTTGGCCTCCTTCCTTGCTACTTTGGCATCTGTGCTAAAAGATGGCTTGGCTGAGTGGTGACATGGGATCTGATGCAGATCTGAATTCTGCTATTTGCATTCAGGGCTTCAGGCTCAGACAAAAGAGGAAGCATGAGCTGAACATTTTCTCAAAACAGTCTCAATCCTCTGCAGTCTGCACTGACACACCTTCCAACATTACATGAGCTAACCGCCTACATTTCTAGACTTCAGTTCTAAATGTGGCTGCTTTCTTCTTCTGTACATTTTCCTGGGGGGGTGGTATGGGTGGGTCTCACATACTGTGAATGTGGAAGTCAGTGGACAACTCTATGAAATGGGTCTCTCCTTTTTTCATGTGAGAATCAAGCTCGGACTTCGTGGTAAGCAAGATGAGCTATCTCTCCACCACCACTCCCTTTTAAGATTCTCATACTATAGCCCAGGCTGGTCTTGAACTCACAATGATCTTCCTTCCGTGGCATCTCAAGTTAAAATTGCAGGCTTGCATCACCACTGTGTTTCCTTAACTTTAAAAACCACCATCAGCATAGGCCTGTAATCCCAACTGCACGAGAAATTGAAGCTCCTGGCCTGGAATTCAAGGCTAGCCTGGGCTACAGAGTAAATTTAAGGTTAAGCTGGGCAACATAAGACCCTACCTGACAATTTTTTCCCCCCAGACAGGGTTTCTCTGTGTAGTTCTGGCTGTCCTGGAACTTGGCTTTGCAGACCACTTTGGCTACGGACTCACAGAGATCCGCCTGCCTCTGCCTCCCTAGTGCTAGGATCAAAGCTGTGTGCCACCACTACCCGGTTCGTTTCACAATTTTTTTTAAAAAAAGAGGAAAAATATGCTGGACATGGTGGTGCACGCCTTGAATCCCAGCAATCGGGCAGAGATGGATCTCTGTGAGTTTGAGGGCAGCTTGATCTACAGAACGAGTGCCGGGACAGTCAGGGCTAGACCGAGAAACTCTGTCTCAAAAAACCAAAAAAAGAGAAGGGTAGAAAAGAGGGCTGGGGATGTGGTGGGCTGGGCATAGCAGTGGATGTCTACAATCTCAACTCTCATAAGACAGAGGCAGGAAGGTCAGGAGTCCTGGCAGCTTGGGTTACAAAGAGATTCTGTATTCCCCAGCCCACAAATCACCAGTAAGATTGAGGACTGACTCCTAAGAACCCATCTTTCCACCAACAACAGGGCACCTGAGGTTTTCCTGGACAGGGCCTGGATCTGCCTGACAGCACTTCTGGTCTGGCTTCAGAAGGAACACCCTAGTGACTTAAGATTTTATTTACAAAGTGAGGCCTCATGGAATAGGCCTGTGTGGCAGCCTTGTTGGAAGGGGTGTGTTACTGGGGGGCAGGCTTTGAGGTTTGAAAAGCCCACACCATTCCTTAGCTCTCTGTGTGTCCTGGTTGTATCTCAAAATATAAACTCTCAGCCACGGCTTGTTCCAGGCCTGCCTGCCTGTTGTCAGGCTCCCCACCATGATGGTCACAGAATCACCCTCTGAAACTGGAAGCCTCAAGTTAAACATTGTCTTCTACAAGGTGCTTTGGTCATGGGGTCTTAGCCATGGCAATAGGAAAGCCACTAAAACAGCCTGCAGTCTCAGCGGTGGACCTGGGAAGGTGAAGGAGAATTCCAAATTCACTTATATCAAAGTAAAAAGTAAGGAGCTGAGAGCAACTAGGTGGTAGAGGGCCGGCCTAGCATACGGGAGTCCTAGCTTCCATCCCCAGGAACACACGCAAGTTTGTAAGTTTATATTTAGAGGAAAAACACACGGCTCTGGTTTCGAGACAGGGTCTCATGTAGAGCAGGCTAGGCTCCAACTCACTATGAGTAGTCAAGGATGATTTTGACCCCTGATGCTCCTGCCTCTGCTTCCAAGGGCTGGGATTACAGATATGAGCCACCAAGGTGGCTCTTCTCAATCCTGACAGATAATGAGCAAGACCTTACAAATGGCAAGCACAAAGAGGGCTTATTTTATTCAGCAGTGTCCATTTGATAAGAAGTACACCAACCACCAGACAGTACTGGTCATCACCAAGGCCTCCTGGCCCAGGTGTGGCTCTCCTCAGGCATCAGTGTGGCTTTGCTATGCTTCAAGCTTTCACATGAAATCAAGAAGCTACAGGACTCCAAATACAACGCGGAGAAGCCAGACCCATGTCCAGTGCTTGTAAGAGACACAAGACTTATACTGAGGACAATGGGAAAAGCACCTTCCCTCTCTCACAAACAACAGGCATCTGCAAAGGAAACTCTTCCTAAGCTGCTCTCTTACAGCACCGCTGCCTCCCAGAACACTCCACCTCCTTCTCACCGAGAGCAGTGACCACTGCCTGCACCTGGAGCAAATGCCCTGAGCAGACACAGCGCAGCTTCCCAGCGTCTGCAGCTCAGAAGGCACACCTGTCGCTCACGGCAACTAGAAACACCACTGAGGGTGGTACTGAGTGACTCCAGCTTTCCAAGTGCCCACCACTTCCACCTACTCCACATCATCCCTCATCTAGCAGAGGCCACAGTGGAGTTCTTCCCTGCAAACCTGGCCCTGACCACCCATCTAGGCCCTCTGACTCAAGGTTTGTCTTTTGGGTCTCTGCTGAAGCCTCATTCTCTGTGCTCCCACTCCCCTTGGCAGCTTAGGGACAGCTACCCTCGCCTCCTCCAGAACGTCAGATGACAGCTATGAAAACAAGCAGCCTTGACTACTCAAGCTCCACGTGGCTTGACCTCTCCAACGAAGCCAGGCTGCACACAGCAATGACTAGAAAAAGCAGACCCAAGAGCACAACAAAGGAAGGGGTCAAGGTCAGCCTGCGCTGCTGCATCTTGAACCAAAGGAGAAACGGCACTCACGGGAAACAAACTGCTATAACCACCACAGTCATCTGAGATGCTTCAAGCTCTCACGTGTCTCAAAACTGTGTACTGGAGGCGCTGCAGGTGAAGTACAAGACACAGGCAGGCCTGAGGAAGCTTGCTTGTGTGAGCATGAGGGGAAACTGGCACAGAAGTAAGTCTATAATTATGTCCCCTTGATACACAAATAAGTCTGAGAACCATCACTTCTCCTACTGACTTCCCTATTTCTATATGCGGTGCCACTATTCAAAAGCTCCTGGGTCTCAAACCCTATTGTTGATCCCTTCTCTTTCCCTCTTTCCTTACCTATTCCTAGCAATCTTGGAGTTGTTTCCTTTTTTTGTTTGTTTATTTTTTTCCGAGACATGCTTTCTCTGTGTAGCTTTGGATCCTGTCCTGGAATTCACTCTGTAGACCAGGATGGCCTCAAACTCAGAGATCCACCTGCCTCTACCTACCGAGCGCTGGGATTAGTTTGTGCCACCACCACCCGGCCTTTGTTGTTGCTGTAAAAATTTCCCTACATATTTATTTATTGCATATGTGAGAAGGAGCAGGAGGGGGATGTGTGGCATGTCACCAGTGTAAAGGTTATATGGCGACCTGTGGAAACTGGCGCTCTCTGTCCACCATATGGTTCCCTGGGCTCAAACTCAGGTCTACGGCTTGGTGGCAAGTGCCCTTACCTGCTGAGCCACCTCCTGGCCTCTGGAGTCACCTTCCTAATCCATGTCTTTGTCTAATCCCTTTCTCTTCCCTCCCCAACTCCTTGCTCCTTTGAGCACTTCTCTTCTAACCCATTTCCCCTTCTCCCACATTCTGTGTGATACACAGCATCAGAGTTGGGGCACATGGACAGCACAGCACACACGAGGAGGTCAGAGGACAACTTCACGGGGCACTTTAGAATTGGGTCCTAATTTCCTCTATATGCCTACACCTGCTACTCTGTGCTCTATACATAGCTACCCAGCATTCTTTTTTTTTTTTTTTTTTTTTTTGTTTTTCGAGACAGGGTTTCTCTGTGGCTTTGGAGCCTGTCCTGGCACTAGCTCTTGTAGACCAGGCTGGTCTCGAACTCACAGAGATCCGCCTGCCTCTGCCTCCCGAGTGCTGGAATTAAAGGCATGCGCCACCACCGCCCGGCACTACCCAGCATTCTTGGGGCGGTTTGCCATACCTGAAGCCTAGCTTGATGCTGTCTTCTCATTTTCTGTCTTAGGTCATTATCCACTTCCCTTTCCCTGATTATATACCCTGCATTTCAGCACTTATGGCTCCCATTTCAATTCCTACCCATTCTGACAGCATACCATCGAACTGAAGGCAAAGGCTACTTGAATTTCCTAGGTGCTTAGCTTTATTTCTGTTTTTGTGCGGCTGGCATGGAACCCAGTGCCTTGCACATGTTAAGCTCCACCACAGGACAACTGCTTAAACTTGGTAATTCTTGTGCTCACTTTGGCAGCACAAATGCTAAAATTGGAATGTTAAAGAGAAGACCAGTGTGGTCCCTGTAAAAGGATGATATGCAAATTCATGAAGTGCTCCATATTTTAAAAAATAAACCTTCCCCCACCCGAGACAGGGTCTCATTATGTAGCTCTGGCTGTCCTGGAACTTGCTCTGTAGACCAGGCTGGCCTCAAATTCACAGATCTGCCTATGCCTCACAGTGCTAGGATTATAGGTGTGTGCCACTATTGCCCGGTGAAATTAAACTTCTCATAATATTTTCCACATGGTAGGGGCTTGCTCAACACGAGTTGAAGGTGCCAAGCGGGATCTGAGACAGGGTTGAAGTCATCAAGAGAGGTTTGTGAGGAAGAAGAATCCGAGATGGGTTCGAAGCATTTAAATGAGCAAAGGGAGCAGGGCTTTGGGGTTAATGAGAACAATGTGTGCGAGCAGGAAAAGCACCAAAAGGCCACTGAGAAGAGGCAGGGAGTGAGCAGAGACAGACTGGAAGGATGTGGGCAGGTCTGGCAGTGCTGGGAGAACAATACGCTACAACTGCTCTCCTGGGAGCAGCATGAAGAGTGGACCAAGGAGAGGCTGCTGCAGTACCTCGGGCAAACCATGGGTGACAAGAACCCTCTCTAAGATGGTCTGGACTGGTTCACCGGATTTGTACAAGTCACACCACTCAGTCATGAGGACTGTGGAAGGTGCATAATGAAATCGCAGCAGTTGGGAGGGAGACCAGCAGAGTCAGAGTTTGTCTGAGGCCAGTCTCGGCTTCCTAGCATGTTTGAGGCCAGCCTGGACTTCCCGAAGCCCTGTCTCAAAAAACACATCAAGCCTCCTGAGCTCGGCTTAAGTCACGTAAATTATTCCAATTTTCCCATTCCCGTATGCACAGTGAACTGATTCCACTCTGATCATCACCCAATTGCACAGATTTAGGAAAATGGTGAGTGGAGTGGTGAGTGGAGTCAGAATGTCCTCTGAATTGTGACGACAGAACTTGTTTTGCCAGCGAGGATCCTTGGTCAACAATTGTATTTATTTTCATCTTTCAGGAATGGGATTGGAAGCTGAGCATGGTGGCGCACACTTTTAATCCCAGAACTTGGGAGACAAAGGCAGGCAGATCTCTGTGAGTTTGAGGCCAGCCTGGTCTACACAGAAGGTTTTAGGCCAGCCAGGTGCTGTACAATGAACTCTAACCCCAGTGTTTTCCCTTTGGGAGACAGGGTATCATTCTTTGCCTCACTTGAACTCCCTTGCTGGCCAGGCACTCAGCACCCAGAACAGCTGGGGCTCCGGGGCTGCCTGAGCGCGGGTCACTGGGTTGGTGACTTTAACCAGCGTCTGTAATCCAGCACTGTGCACTCCTCGGAGAACTGTTCCTTCTCTTTGGGGATGTGCACCCCTGAAAGCCTAATTTCAACCTCCTGAAGGGTATTTCTTAAGGACGCCCAGGCAACTGGGAAGCAACGTCTTCACACCCAAAGGGCTGGAGATTGCAGTCGGTAAAAGACCTTGACACAAGGCTGTGTGTGAGCGCGCATCCTAATTTCTGCCTCCGTTTAAGAGGCTCCCCGGGGGCTAAGCCCTTAGTAAAGTTAACTTATTAACCCTTGGTAAGGCGTGATTAACCAGCCTTGTTAGCCCTTACTAAACATACTACCGCCTGCCAATGTGAAACCTCATTCCGTCACAGCAATATAAACTAGCAATGACAGCAACACATCGACTCAACAGCTTCACGCCGCTGAAGAGCGGGTAGGCTCGTTAAGTGTGTGTGTCCCTTCGGTATAGTGGTCTGTTCCCTGGGGTCGCTCTTGGAAAAGGATTCTCACTTCAAGCATCCTGCCTGAGGACCGCGGGTATGCAGATCCTGACGCTCCCAGCTATGCGTGTGCGGCTGGCATCACTCACCACTCCCGGAGGGCCCAGCCCAAATCCGGAGCTTTGACATCCTTGGGGCTTTGGCGTACAAGGTCCCGCAACCTCCCCAACCCGCCTGTCAGCCCCAAGAACCCGGCTGACGCTTTTCCCGGGCCCGCGAGCCCTCGAGCCCTCGAGCTGCAGGTGTCGCGCGAGGGATGCGCCGCAGGGAAGGGCCCCTGCTCGCCGAGGGGTGTGAACGCGCGATGCTCGCGGCGAGGCCAGGTGTGGATGGCCACACGCCGCCTCCGCAGAGGGGATGTCAGGGTGAGGGGAGAAGGCGGCCCGCGGTTGGAGATCAGACAGAAGCGGCCCGGATACTCACTCAGCCAGGACTCCAGACTCTCCCCTTCCGCCTCCGCCATATTGCAGCCGCCCGGTCCGGCCCTGCGGCCTCAGACCTCGCGAGATTCTGCGCGAGCCGGTCCGGGGCGGGGCTTGCATGGGGGCCTGAGAAGGTTGGAAGCTGCCGCCAGCAGGCGTGCCAGACTGTGTCGGATTCCGGGAGGACGAGCGTATTTTCTCGCTTGTTCTTCGAAGGGAAACTCCGACGTAAAACCCTGTCTTGAGTAAACTGTGCGCTTTCTCATCCGTATCCTGTCACTCACTCAGGCGCGCCGCCGGCAGCCCTCTGAGGTCCTTGAAGCGGGTCAAGATGGCTGCGCCCGCTCTGCAGGCAGCGCGACGGTGGTCGGGACTGTCTTTGGGAGTGAGGCTTGCTGTCTGGAACCTTCCAGGGTGAGAGGCAATGGGGAGCTGCCACCGCCGCTCAGGCCTTTACGGGAGGATCTGGGGAAAGGAAAGGAGGCACAGACGGGCCGCGCTGAGTCCTGGAGCCCTGCTCGGGGACCGGGGTGGCCGAATCAAGCTATCAGCGGGCCAGTTTGAGGGTTTAGTGCCTTGCCCCTAGCCGGACAGGTTGGGTTGATCTAGACCGGTTCTACCCCGAGTTGAAAGTGCGGCCCCCTTGAGATCTCAGAACTGGAATTGCCTAGGCGGCTCGGGGAGAGCTGTCCTCAGTAGTGTTCGCAGAGGAGGAATTTTTAAATGGCCGATTTCGGAGAGGGCTGCCTACCTCTTTGGGCAAGAGTCAGAACTGCTGCTGTTGAGGTTTAGCTTGCGGTCCCAGCGTTACTGTCCCTTGTCAGCGTGCCGGCAAGCGGGCTTATTGTTAAGTCAGGCTTGTTTACCTGTGCAGTCACAAGTTCATTTGTGGAGTTCTCTCGTCTGTTTCCTCCTTTTCCCGCTCCCAGGATAACCCAGGTGAGGTGGAGCCGCTATGCCCCTGAATACAGGGATCCCTTGATTGACAAGGAGTATTACCGCAAGCCTGTGTCGGAACTCACCGAAAAGGAGAAATATGACCAGGAGCTCAAGAAAACCCAGCTCATCAAAGCTGCCGCAGCAACGGAGACAAGCTCAGTGTTCGCAGACCCTGTCATTAGGTGAGGCAGAGCCGCTCAGCTGCCGTGGGCTGCCATTAGCCCAGACCAGGTTTCAGCCGCAAGAAATCCAGCCTTGGGAAGCTAAACATGTTTTTCTCTTTGAAGCAAATTCACCAACATGATGATGAAAGACGGGAACAAAGTGCTGGCCCGATCACTCATGGCCCAGGTAAACCGGGTTCTTCCGCTCTGCTTCACTGCCTTTCCCCTCTGCTTTTGAACTGGGTCTGAGAGGGGTTTCTCTACGTGTCATTGAAATTAATTTCTGAGAGCTGGGAGTGGTGGCACCCAACAGGTGTCCCATCACTATTGGAGAGGCCTTTGAGTCCAGCATGCAAGAGGCCAAGGCAAAGCAAGTCAGGCGGATCTCTTTTCAGAATGCCGGGACAGCCAGAGCTACACAGAGATCCTGGTTAGGGGGTGGGTAGGGATTCTCACCGGTTCTTTGGGTCTGTCTAGTAAAGCAGTAGGCTCCTAAACTCTTTAGTTTTTTTGAAAGAGGGTCTCATGGAGCACAGTCTAACCTGGACCCTGCTGTATATCTGAGGATAACTTTGAACTCTTGATCCTCCTGCCTCCACCTCCCAAGTGCGGTCGCTGGTCTGCAGCACCACTCCCAGCTGCTGGCTGAGCGGCCTCTTCCTTCTCTTTGCAGACCCTGGAAGCTGTGAAGCGGAAGCAGTTTGAGAAGTACCACGCTGCCTCTGCAGAGGAGCAGGCCACCATCGAACGGAACCCCTACAAGATCTTCCACCAGGCCCTGAAAAACTGTGAGCCTGTGATTGGGTTGGTGCCTATCCTCAAAGGGGGCCATTTCTACCAGGTGAGTGGGCAGTGAAGAAGGGCAGCCGGCATGTGAAACTGATCGGGGAGTGAAGGTTCAGAGTTGGGCCATGTACAGTAACTCCTGGGCACTGTCAGGATCTGCTCCTCTGAGGCCCACAGTATAAAAACCACAGGCAGGAAGTGGAAAGACAGAACTCGGTAACTCCCATCCCTTTGTCCAGTATTCTGTGTAGCCTATGCTATGAACTCTTGGTAAAGGAGTGTGCTCACAGGCCAGTGCCTAGAACACAACTTGAGCCATGAGCGTTCGTCAGTTATGAACTGAGTTGGCCACCCTGTCAGCATTTAATTATATTATCACATTAGGGTATCTTCTCCCTTAGTGGCAACTCCAAGACTAGGGGATTTTCTTTTGCTGTCCTTAGTGTATGGCATGCAATGGGGCCAAGAAAATGGTTTTATTTTTATGCACCCTTGGTCTGAGGTAGCCCGTTTGCCTCGAGTAGCACAGCTTTCTGAATTGGTGCTTGTGTCGACTTGGCAAAGCTTCTCCTTAGGAAGGAAAGTGCCTAATGAACTTACTAAGTGAATGTTTCTGAGGAGACAGGTTTCTGTCCTCAGTTCCTATCCCAGGACTACTCTCGAGACAGTTCACAGTAGCTTCTAGGAGGTGGTGGGCCTCACACCGTCAGGCCCAGCTCAGCTTCAGCTTGTCTCCCCGTCCAGGTCCCTGTACCCCTCACTGACCGACGTCGCCGCTTCCTGGCCATGAAGTGGATGATCACAGAGTGCCGAGAGAACAAGCCACGGCGGACGCTGATGCCAGAGAAGCTGTCAGATGAGCTGCTGGAGGCTTTTCATAACCGGGGTCCCGTGATCAAGCGGAAGCACAATATGCATAAGATGGCGGAGGCCAACCGTGCCCTGGCCCACTACCGCTGGTGGTAGCAGAACGGGGAGATGGACAAAGTCCAGGACACTACCACAGGAAACCACTTGAGGGGCTGGAGAAATGGCTCATTGGCTAAGAACACTGGCTGCTCTTTCCAGAGGGACGTGATTTGATTCCCAGCACCCACATGGAGGCTCACTAACCTTCAATAACCCTGGTTCCAGAGAATTTGACACCTTCTGACTGCTTTGGGCACCAGGCATGCACATGGTACTCAGACATACATGCAGGGAAAGTATCTATACATATACCACTACTAATTAAAGTAATTTAGAAAGAAACTATTTGAGCCCTGTTGGAAAGTTCTGGAAGGAACTTAAGGATGGAGAGGGTCTTTGTAATGTAACCTTAGACCCTATGAAACCTTTGATTCTCCCATGCCTGCTGGAAGTTGGGAAGGTACAGCTCGGGGCGTGCATCTGCCCCTCACTTAGGATCTCAGGAGCCTATGCTACCCAGTAATCCAGACTGGTTCCCCTCCCACCGCCTAAAGCACAACATGTCTCCTTAGAGATTTCTTCCAAGAAACTCAGGTCCAACCAGCTTGGGGTATACCTTTGGCCATTAAGAAAAGGAAGCAGTTTGGTTACAGAAAAGATTTATTAGAAACCCTCCCCCTGACCTGGCGAGGCCCTGTCGCTGATGGAAACGGACAGGAAGATGCAGGCCTCTCCACAGTGTCTCTGTACAAAATGTAGAGAACACTTCCTCAGGTCGTTTGTAACTCTGCTGCCCTTAATGTCCCAGAGCATCCCACCAGCGGCCCATTTTACAGATGGGGAAACTGAGGCACCAAGGTAGTAAAGTAGTATTGCGCCAGTGGTTGTTAGGAGTTGCCTTTTCCTGCCTGGCCCAGGCAGAAGCTGAAAAGACTTGGAGGAAGAGGGAAGCTGGGCAGTCTCCAGCCAGGGACCAGGTCTGTTTTCTCCACAGCTCCAGAGGGAGGAAAGGGGGGTCATAGAAAGGTGTGGCCTCGCTCAGTCCAGAACCTCGCTGTAGTAGTACTGATGGGCAGCAGGAGTGGTCTTCCAGCCAGCCGCCCGGAACTCGATGATCTCCAGCAGCAGCAGCCGGGCCAGGGAGCTAAGGTCTATCGGCAGCAGGAAGCCATCCCGGATTAGGACAAAGAGCTCATCCATGCGCTGCCCGTTCATCTTCTCCAGCTGCTCCCCAACCCGGTGCAGCTGTAGCACCAGGCAGTCCACCTGCAGGGGCAGTGCAAGGCCTGGTCAGCCAGAGGGAGGACCGGCCTGGCACACCTGCTGCAGACCGTGTTCTGCCCTTTATAGTGGCTCCTTGCTTCATTCTGACACCAGAGGGTATAACCCACATCTTACCACAAAGACTTGCACAGAACTGACCAGGCCGAACGCGGGTCTGGGCCTGTCTCCAAGCTGTTGCTTAACCCTCTGGCTTCGGTACCCCCAAATGCCTGACTCAGGAGCTGGTTTCTGACTGGGTGGTGGTGACACACACTAATCCCAGCACTTAAGAGGCAGAGGCAGGCACACCTCTGAGTTCAAGGCCAGCCTGGTCTACAGAGCAAGTTCTAGGACAGGCTCCAAAGCTACGCAGGGAAACCCTATCTTGGGGGAAAAAAAAAGTTGGTTTCTGGGCCATCTGTGCCCACAGCTGGCCACAGCTCTTGCCATTCTTAGCGTGGGCTGGCTGCCCTCCTGGGGAGCCTGTAGCCTTGGCTGCTGTGCGTTCTGGGTAAATTCCAGACACTGTCATTTGTCTTGTAATTGCTGCAGGCCTTAAATGCCCCTACTCGGCACTGGCCGAGGAGCAGTGGCCTCCATGAGCGGGACTGCTGGGCTCCAAGCCAGCATGCCCGCCACAGCTTTCTGTCCACTGGGCACTCACCTCCTCTTCCCTGCTCAGACTCTCAGGCTGAGCCAGCTGGAAGAGACAGTCATAGACAGGGTTGACCAGGGCCATCATGGGCATGTTGTTCACCTGTGGGGAGAGCCAGAGGGGCAGGGAGGCAGCGTTAGTGACCACGGGGAGCAATCCAGCCTTGGTCTCGGGACACAGGCCATCACTGCTGCCCGGGGTGGCTGCCCTCGCCTCACCCTCAAGTAGTCAAAGATGCTGCAGATGAAGGTGACATAGCACACCCAGCTCTGCCGGGAGCGAGCTCGCAGCTGCTCCCTGGCCTGATACTCCCGCTGCAGCCGGTCAAGGAGCCCGCGCCGGAAGACACTCTGGCCTGCTTGTTTACTCTCCGCCTGTGAGCCAGGAGAGGGTGGTAAGCGGGCACTGGCCACTCCACCCGCCCTAGCCTTTGTCTAGAAATGCCGGTGTCTGCTGCTGGCCAGCCTGTGCCTGATCCTGGGGTGCCATCCTCAAGGCAGCTCCCGCTCTGCCAGCCCCCCCAACCTGGATGATGGCGTAGCACATCCGTCCTGCTTCCTTGCTGAACACACAGTCCTGCAGAGAATGGTCCACAACCACATTGGCCACTTTCTCCAAGTCCACAGCGCCTGGATCTGGGGTAGAGACAGGGGCGGAGTCTGGAGCTGCCTGCTGCGGAGTCACATTGGCCTCCAATGCTAAGGACTCAAGGTTTTTGTTGTTGTTTTTTCTTTGAGAGAGGGTCTCATCATGTAGCCTTGTCTGACCTGGAACACTCTTTGGAGACCACAGAGATTTGCCTGCCTCTGTTTCCTGAGTACTGGATTAAAGTTGTGTACCAAAACACTCAAGGACCTGAGATAGAACACCTCCATCACATGCTTAAAAGAAGAAGGGAAGACCATCCAGATGGCACTCAGGAGGCAGAAACAAGGAGGATCAAGAGGTAAGGGTTACCCTTGGCTACATACAGAGTTCTAGGACAGCCTGGGTTGAGAGGTGCACAGCTGTAATCGCAGGACTTGAAAGGCAGAGACAGGCAGCCTGACTATATACAAGTTCCAGGTCAGCCAGAGCTACTTAGTGAGGTCCTGTCTAGAAAAAAAAAAAAAAATTCAAAGTTGGAGATGTAGGGGGCTGGAGAGATGGCTCAGAGGTTAAGAGCATTGCCTGCTCTTCCAAAGGTCCTGAGTTCAATTCCCAGCAACCACATGGTGGCTCACAACCATCTATAATGGGGTCTGGTGCCTGCAAGCATACACACAGACAGAATATTGTATACATAATAAATAAATAAATAAATATTTTAAAAAAAAAAAAAAAAAAAAACAAAGTTGGAGATGTAAAGGCTGTCATTTGGGGATCAAGCACTCTGCCTACCTACTATGTGTGAAACCCAAGGTCGGACCAATAAAAAAGCAGCCTCCAAGAAGGCGCTTGTAACCATGCCTAGGGCAGCTCTGTCAGGACCCTGTCAGGACGCTGGCTGCCCAAGCATGAAATAGGGGAGGTGAAGCATGTCTCGGTGGTTAAGAGCTCTTGCCTTTGCAGAGGACCCAGGATCAATTCCCAGCCCAATGCTGGGCTGTTTATAGCTGCCTGTAACTCCAGGTCCAGAGGCTCTGACACCCTCTTTTGTATCCACGGACACTGCACATGCGTGGTGCACATCCAGACAAGTAGTGCACACAAATAAACTCAATTAAAACCAAGTTTTTTAATTATATACTGCCACATGTGGCTCTCAGCCTATAATCTCAGCACTTGGGAGGCAGAGGCATGCCAACCTGAGTTTGAGGCCAGCTTGGTCTATATAGTGAGCTGTAGGCCAGCCAGGGCTATACTGAGAGGTCCTTGCCAAACAAACAAACAAACAAATATAGGATTATGAGGCTGGAAGAGACCAAAGTATAGATGTACTTTCTTGGGATACACGTTTTATGTTTTTGGCAGTAGACTGAAGAATGTATACTGAATGCCAAGATGTCTACAACCTTTTCTTTTTCTGGTCTTTCAAGACAGCCTAATTTTGCTATTTAATAGCACTGGCTAGCCTACAGCTCAGCATGTAAATTTTTAGGTTCATTCATTTTATGTGTATGAATATTTTATCTGCATGCACATATGCATACTATGTGTTTGCCTGGTGCTGGCATCGGATCCTGGGAACTCAGTTAACAATGACCGTGATCCACTCCGGGTCCTCTGGAAGTGATATATATATATACATACATATATATATATATTCCCCCCCCCCCCCGTGTGTGACTAGGTCACACTATGTAGTCCTGGCTATCTTGGAATTCACTATATAGCTAATCACCCAGACTGGTACTCATAGAGGGTACTCCTGCCTCTGCCTCTCCAGTGCTGAAATTAAAGGTGTGCACCAAGCCTGGTTTGCAACCAGTGCTCTAAACTGTTGGGCTCTTTCCCCTCCCCCAGGCACTCTCTATGTAGAGCAGGTTGGCCTTAAATTTGTGCTTAATCCTCCTGCCTCTGTAATCTGCTTGGATTACAGTTGTGCACCACCGCATGGCTCCAAGTATTCTCAAAACGCAGAGGCCCCAGACAAGAGCTCTGTGCCAAGACTTCCCCAATGGAATGTTAAGTCACACTTCTGTTCTGAGGTTACCATGGAAGGGCACGGGCCAGGCAATGACATATCTCTTCCAGCAAGCTGACTCCCCAACCTCAGTCCCCAATCAGACAGCTCTGAACATTTAAGGGAGCTGAGAGCTGACTGCATTGAACGCGGAGGCTTTAAACCAAAGCTTGTGTTCTCTTTCATGGGCACTTAACGGCTTTATGATCGTAGGACTCCGTGATTCATTCTCAAAACTAATGATCTAGGTGTAGCTCGTCTTCCAGTTCAAGAGTTAGGTTGTGACTTCCTCTCGGGGAGCCACGGGAAGGCTGGGCATTGCCTGGCTCTGGGACTCAGCTCCTCTGAAGCTCTTGCCCAAACAGAAGGGCTGGTAGGCTCACCTTTGAGTGCGGTCTTCAGCAGCTGCTGGGTTTCTGCGTCAAAAGACTGGATTTTATACTCATCTCTACTGGTCTCTCCCATGACGGTGTAGCCCCAGCCGCTTTTCACTGGCCTGAAACTAATGACAGCACCTGAGAAGCAAAGGCCGAAGAGGCTTCAAGTGAGAACGGCAGCGCTCCGGATTCTAGTCCTGTCGGCACTGGGTCAGGGCAGGCCAGGGCTTGGGACAGGTGTAACAGGACTTTCTGTCGCCTTCAGTGGTTGGCCGCGAGCCCACCAAACTTGGCTTCTGGTGGGGACTTTGAGCATCAAGGAGGCACCTGCAGTTCAACTTAAGGAAACCCTGGCTTCTTTTGCGATACATAGGAGAAACGAAGCGGGAATTTACCTACGGTCGCGGCAGGGTCTGGGTTATTAGTATCAGGATAAGTTTAGGGGAGCATATTCTGAACTGGGTTGTGGAGAGGTAAATATCACACTCGCCCAAATTATCCAGCACGGAGAATTCTGGCGCAGTTCCTTGGCCGGCGTTGCCCAAGCCGCGAATCCTGACACCAGCAGGGCTTCGAGCCCTTCTCCCCAGTGTCTGCCAGTCCTTTTCAGCCTACCAAACCCACCCCTGCAGCCGTTAGGATCGCACTAGCCGGCGTGGAAGGGCGCCCGTGTCTCCGGGGCTGCGCAGCGCGTGCCCGGCGTGGTACCGCGCGGAAGCTGAGCTCATCTTGCTTTGAGCCTGAGCTGCTTGCCCGCGCCCCCTGCCGGCCACGGCCCGTCCTCGCCTCCGCACCCCGCCGCCGCCCCGGGCCGCTCCCTCGCTTGGCGCCGAGACAGATTCACACCCCGCTTCTGCGACACCGACACGGCCACCGCCGCGCCGAGCGCTCACCGGACCCCGTCCCCTCCTCACCGGGCGCGCCTCCGCCTTGTTTCTGAACGTAGAGGCCGTCGAGCGCTCGGCCGGACTTGCTCCCCCTTCCGCATGAAGCCCTCGATCTTGCGGGCTCGCACCCCTCGCCAGGGTCACCATGTCCCTTGCCGGGCTCAGGTGAACTGGGTCGGAGACTCCCCGGCCGTGAGGCGTGGGAGGAGCCTCGGGGAGGCGTGGCCTGCCCGGGAGAAGGGGCGGGTCAATCGCAGAGGACTCAACACCGTCATCTAGGGTTCGACTAGTTAAAGTGTATGGGCTGGGGCACACCCTGGCAACTCCCTCTCTTGCCACCCGGGCAAAACAACTTTCAACTCCAAGGGACAATTCGAGAGAAAGGCACCACTGTGGCCTCCACACTCCACAGGAGATCAGGAGCCAAATCTCGCGCCTGTTTAAAGAGTTGTCACAACACTCGAGGTAATAGGCACAAAAGAGAACTCCGGAGAAGCTTGGAATTTACTTCATAAAAAAAGCAAACCAAAACATCCAGAAGCTGATTCTAAAGCCTCCAGGTTAAGATGGGACAACTAAGAGAAGAAACAAACTGCCTCAAAAAGTAGAAAGAAAAAAAAATACTGGAGATTCTAGGGAAGCGGAAAAACCCAAGGGCTCCTCCCTACAGAAGCAATGCGGATTGCCGAGGGGCAGCCTGAAAAAGGTCCGGGTCAGCACAGCTGTGTGGAAGAAGCAGCGATGAAATGGGCTGCCTGGCAGGACCGATCAAGTTGACTTGAAGAAAGTCGACCCACTGAGCTGCCTGGTGGAGTCTTCAATCTCTTGGGCAGCCTGCAGGCCGTTGGGTGTGCTCCATGTTTCCGGCTTTCCAGAGCTATCAGCCTCATTGTTTGGTTCAGCAAATTGGACTTTGGTAGTGTGGAGGTTTCGTGTGTTTTTTGTAATTATTTATTTAATGTGCATTGGTGTTTTGCCAGCATTTATGTATAGGAGGATGTCAAATCACTTTGAGCTGCTGGATCACACAGTTGTGAGCCTCCATGTGCGTACTAGGAATTGAACCTGGGGGTGCCCTTAACGGCTGAGCCATCTCTCCAGCCCCGTGCGCTAAATAGTTTTATACCAAACTAAAGCCATGTGGGAAGCAGGAACAGCAATTAAGAAAATGCCTCCATAGGGTTGGGCTTGTGGGCAAGCCTGGAGAGCATTTTCTTAGTGACTGATGGGAGAGGGCCCAGCCCATTGTGGGTGGTGCTACCCCTGGGCTGGTGGTCCTGGGTTCTATAAGAGAGCAGGCTGAGCAAACCATGGAGAGCAAGCTAGTACACAGCACTCATCCGTGGCCTCTGCATCAGCTCCTGCCCTGCTTGAGTTCCTGTCCAGACTTCCTTTAATGATGAACAGTGATATGGAAGTATAAACCAAATATACTCTCTCCGCCCCAACTAGCTTCCTGGTCCTGATGCTTCATGGCAGCAATGGAAACCTGTCGACAGGTAGCATCTTCACATTGGTCTGCCATCCTGTCATCCTCTGGAGTAGACATCCGTTCACACTTCTCCAGGAAGAGGACCACACTACACTTCTGCCGCCCCAAACCCAGGAAGCCAAGAGCCCACCCACCTCAGAAACCCTCCCAAGAGCAGCCTGCACTCGGGAGGCAGAGGCAGGCGGATCTTTGTGAGTTCGAGACCAGCCTGGTCTACAAGAGCTAGTTCCAGGACAGGCTCCAAAACCACAGAGAAACCCTGTCTCGAAAAACCAAAAAAAAAAAAAAAAAAAAACCAAGAGCAGCCTGGACCTTGAGAATCCACAGGCAAGGTCAGAGAAGGTCGATAAGAGCGGGGTACAAAGGGACTGTAGAGGAGGGGACTGAGGCTGGTGCTGGGCAGAAGTCCCAGAGTCCCAGCTTCCATGAACAGGGCTGTTACAGTCAGTTATTCAGGGGGTGGAATCCCAGTCAAGGGATCTCTCCTCCCTTCCCTCTGCCAGACTCACTGACAGGCAGGAGCTCGGAAAAGATGGTCACCGTGTATTTCTTCTCTTGAGCCTCTAACAAAAGTTTTTCCTCTTCATATATATACATCTCTCTGGACTGCTAAGTGGCTGGGCCCTTTGGGAATTAGAGGACTCACATGTACGACACCCATGCTGAGCTGACCCAGTGCAGAGGAGCCACTGACAAGACTGAGGGTCAGGGCCAGCACGCCCCCTTTACTTCCTGCCTTCTGCCTACAAGCTAGTTTTGTCCGGCGTCCTTCCTGTCCAGTCCTGGAGCCTCACAGCCACAAAGGTCTGGAACTGGGGGGTTCAGAAGCTCCCCACGTGGTAGGGTTCACCCCTTACGTTGAAGAGCATGGCTGCCTCAGGGCTGCAACTGCAGGGACAGCAGAGGGCCCCTCCCATCATCCTCGAGTGACATACAGAATGTGCCTTTTGCTTTAATGTCTATTAAATAAGTTGGTAGGAGAAACAGACCAAGCTGTGGGGCTTAGACGTCTACAAAGAGCCCAGTCCTGTCCCTCTGTACTCAAGCCTTACTCTTACCAGGACTGGGAGACTTTCCCCCAAAACAGGACTACAAAGCAGAGGATGCCTGATTCCCTTAGGGCTGGACAGAGGACCAATGCCAGGCTCCTTCTCAGAGCCTTGCTTCTACAGCCCATGGGGCTTCCTTCTCTGCTCTTTCCGGAAAAGGTCCCGCCCTTCTGCCATCCGCTGTGGGTGACTTTTCCTGCGCAGGGCAGCCAGCCTGGGAGGCCTAGCAGGCAGCAGCCATCGTAGAAAATGAGCTCAGAACAAGTCTTGTTGGGGGAGGTGCCTCCCGCTCGGCTCTCACAGCTATCTGTCTTCTCTCCGTATGCAGTGGAAGAGGTTACAGAAGAGCTCGTACCAGAAGAACATGAAGCCCGTGGACAGGGCAGCCTTCAGCAGGCTGGGGGACAGGCCCTTGAAGAGGCCCTGGGTGCCTTCATCTTGTAGCACTTGCTTGGTGAGGTGCAGGAG
Source organism: Microtus oregoni (assembly GCF_018167655.1). Classification (NCBI taxonomy): domain Eukaryota; kingdom Metazoa; phylum Chordata; class Mammalia; order Rodentia; family Cricetidae; genus Microtus; species Microtus oregoni. Next base: position 4,522,270 of record NW_024543222.1, on the reverse strand, counting down.
GCCCCTGTAGCTCCGCACCTGGGGAGAGGAAGGTGTAGGTTGATGAGGAAGCAGTGATTAAAACGGGGTTCACCCGGCACAGCACAGCTTCCAGCAACTGCTCCCTAGATTAGCAAGAGTGAAATTCTTCATTTTTGGGGATGTGGGCTAGGTCAGGCTTAACTGAGCTGGAGCAGGCTCCTTCCTGGTGAGGGGTACCTGCCCATGGTTCTGGCGGATACAGTGAAAGTCGTGGGCCATCCTGGAGCCTTCACCCCATTACATGTGGTTCCTCTTGGGCAGCAGGTCTGAATCTGGCCATCGCTATGGCCTCCCCAACCAGTGCCCTGCTCTCCTGCCCATTAAAGAACCCAAGACTTTTTCCTGGGTGTATCCCTAAAGGACGAGGGTCTAAGGGTCATGCCAGTGCAGAAGCAGACTCAGGCTGGCCAGTGGACCAGGTCCAAGGCTTCTGTCGCTAGTGGGGACTACAATGGTCATGTTGGTCTTGGTGTTAAGTGCTCCACAGAGGTAGCCACTGCCTTCCGAGGGGTCGTCATCTTGGCAAAGCTTTCCACTCTCCCTGTGCAGAGAGGCTACTAGGGGAAGAAGATTGATAAGCCTTACACTGTTCTATGCAAGGTAACAGGCCGCTGTGGTTCTCTGTGTTGGTACGTCTCATCCCTGCCCCCTGAGGCACTGGCATAGTTTCTGCTCCTGTGCCCAAAAAGCTACTGCTGATGGCCAGTATTGATGTCTGCTGCACATCAGCCAGGGGCTGCACTGCCACCCAGGGCATCTTTGCCAAAGCCACCTTTGATGCCATCTCTAAGACCTATAGCTACCAGACTCATGACCTCTGAAAAGAGACTATGTTCACCAAGTCTCCGTATCAGGAATTCACTGAGCATCTTGTGAAAACCCACACCAGAGTCTCCGTTCAGAGGGGGCAGGGCTGGTTCCCTCACTGTCCAATAGAGCAAGGACTTGAGCACTCTGCACAAGATGACTTACCTGGCCGAAGGCAGATCGCGCATGCTCGAAGCCTCCCACCTGTAGCCGCTTCTTGAAGAGGTCCAGGGGGTACGTAAGGGTCTTGCTGATGACTCCAGATCCACAGCCACAAATCAGGTTTTTAAGGTTCCCTGAACCAGAGACACCATTTTGAAGAGAAGGCTGAGAGGAATGCAATTGAAGGTAGAAGACATGACGGGGGCAGGGGACAGGAGAGACAATTGAAGGTAGAAGACATGACGGGGACAGGGGACAGGAGAGACAATTGAAGGTAGAAGACATGACGGGGACAGGGGGCAGGGGACAGGAGAGACAATTGAAGGTAGAAGACATGACGGGGACAGGGGGCAGGGGACAGGAGAGACAATTGAAGGTAGATGACATGACGGGGACAGGGGACGGGAGAGTGTTCAGTGACAGGAGAGTGTTCAGGTTGTAAAGCACTTGCTCTTCCAGAAAAACCAAGTTCTGTTCCCAGCACCCACATCAGCAACTCACAATTGCTTGGAACTACAACTCCAGGGAATCTTTTGGCCCCCTTGTGTGCCCTTATACACACACACAACACACACAGATGCCATAACACATGCAGACACATAAAATAAACCAGAGCTGGAGAGATGGCACGGCAGTTAAGACCACTGGCTGCTTTTCTAGAGGACCTGGATTCTATCCCCAGCACCTCATGATGGCTCCCAGCTGCTGGTAACTCCAGTTCCTGGGGATCCAATAACCTTTCCTGTCTCCAAGGGCACCAGGCACACACATAATACACAGACATACATAAAGTAATTAAAAATCTTTAAAAATATATGAATTAAAAATATCAGAGCTGGGCAGTGGTGGTGCATGTCTTTAATCACTCAGAAAGCAGAACTAGGCAAATCTCTGAGTTCGAGGCCAGCCAGGTCTACAGAGCAAGTTCTAGGATGACCAGAGCTATTTATTACACAGAGAAACCCTGTCTCAAAAAACCAAAACAAAAAGAAAAAAGTCATCAGACTTAGTACTCCACCACGAACCCGAGCCCCACAAAAATTCTCCTTCTCGAGAGGGAACCTGACCGTTGCTAGTGGCAGGCACAGCCACTGGAGCACGACTGACAGCTGGGACCAGGGACGTGAGCCAGCTGGACAGCAGGGCCCTCTGAGCAGTCACCTGGAGACAGAGCCCATGAGCCCCCCTTCCCCACAAACAATGGAAACCACAAAAGCTAAATAAATAAGTAAATACATAAAAGTGCAATTGCTCCCAGAAGTGCACGGGTGAGTATGTAAGGGCCGGAAGGAAGTGCCCTCCAAAGTGCAAGACTTGCTTATTCTGTGAGCTAGACCACAGAGCCAGGTGCTCCAGACAGGAAAATCACTGTCTTCAAGGCTCACAGAAGCTGTGGCCCAGGCTAGGCCAGGGTGGGGGTCCTCACCTGTTTGCTTTCCATCTGGTGGAATGACCCAGTCGTAGGCATGCTTCAAGGATCGGTAGCAGGAGAACTGCAGGCCCGCATAGGGGAAGATGGCGATCACGGTGGGAGCCAAGCCCTTATAGAAGACCCAGGGGCCCTCAGTCCTGTACATGGTCCACACGGCCTCTCGGAGGGTGTTATAGATCTGCACAGGAAGGAATGTGCATGCTGGGTGAGCTGGGTGAGCTGGTTTCTTATCTAAAACCCAGCAGCCAGGAGTGCTAACCTTCCCTCTTCAGTCTAGGAAAACTAAGGATAAAGTAAGTGGGGGGATGGGTGTGGAGGCACACACATGTTGTAATCCTAGCACTTAACAGGTGGAGGCAGGAGGATGAGGAGTTCAAGGCCAGCCTGGGCTGAATAGGACCCCATCTGAAAAGAAAACAAAACTTCCTCGGGCGGTGGTGGCGCACGCCTTTAATCCCAGCACTCGGGAGGCAGAGGCAGGCGGATCTCTGGGAGTTCGAGGCCAGCCTGGTCTACAAGAGCTAGTTCCAGGACAGGCTCCAAAACCACAGAGAAACCCTGTCTCGAAAAACCAAAAACCAAAAAAAAAAAAAAAAGAAAAGAAAACTTCCAAAGGGCAGCGGGGTGCGGTGGTGCACATCAGAGTCTAAGCACTTAGTGGATGGAGGCAGGATGGTCAAGAGTTTGTGGACAGGGGCAGGAGAGATGGCTCAGTGATGAAGAGTACTGGCCGCTCTTCCAGAGGACCCAGGTTTGGTTCCCAGCATTCACACAGTAACTAACAACTGTAACACCAGTTCCAGGGTATCTAACACCCTCTTTTGACCTCCGTTAGTCCTGCACGTACACAGTGTACAGGAATAAAGGTGGGCCAAATAACTGTACACAAAAACAAATCTTAAAAAAAAAATGTTTGAGGCCAGCTGGGCATAGCTGGTGCAGAAGCAGGCATCTCTCTCTCTCTCTCTCTTTTCAAGGCCAGCCTGCTCTACATATCAAGCTATATAACAAGACCTTGTCTCAAAAAAAAAAAAATAGAAAGAAAGAAAGAAAGAAAGAAAGGAAAAGAGCTTGAGGCCAGCCTGAGCAAGAGGCTAGCCTGAGCAACACAGGGAGACCCTGTCTCCAAAACAAACAAACTAATAAAAGGCTGTGGCTTCCTGACAACTTCCTTCCTAGAAATTTCCATGGCTGGTATTCTTTCATGAGTATATAAAGGGATGTGTCCTGGGACTAGGGACCCGGGCCAGCAAATACTTTCTGCTCTTGCAGAGGACCCAAGTTCGGTTCCCAGCATCCACATGGCAGCAGCTTCAGAGGATACCACGCCCTCTCCCAGGCATGTGGGCGCTGCACACATGTAGTACACAGACACACATGCAGGCAAAACACCCATACACATCCCAGCAGCATCCTGTGGACCGCAAAGGAGCCACCTGAACTCTGCAGCCCACTGGGCCACCCTCAAGGGAAAGCCACTTCCAAGAACAAAAACCCTGCCCAGGTCTCCCAATGAAATCACAAACAACACCACAAAGAGTGGATGGTTCATTTCAAGTTCCTTCCCAGGAAGGTGGGAAGCAGGCTGAAGAACAACAGAAAATGCTGCACAGGCTGGCATCAAGTTCCTCCGAGCAGGAAGGTGGGGAGAAGGCTGAAGAACAGAAAACGCCATGGAGGCTAGCATCGGGTTACTGTAAGCAGGTTCCAGTGCATGTCAAGGAAATGAGCCTGTTAGAGAATTCTGCAGTCACTGCTCTTTTGGGAGGTGAGGCAGCAGAGCTTAGGGCCTCCTGTGTGAGTGATTCTGTGCTTCTCGGCTCTGCAGGGGCCCAGAGCAGGCAAGCCCAGAACCAGCACCCGCTGGGGCCCAGAGCAGGCGAGCCCAGAACCAGCACCCGCTGGGGCCAGAGCAGGCGAGCCCAGAACCAGCACCCGCTGGGGCCAGAGCAGGAGAGCCCAGAACCAGCACCCGCTGGGACCAGAGTAGATGAGCCCAGAACCAGCACCCGCTGGGGCCAGAGCAGACGAGCCCAGAACCAGCACCTGCTGGGGCCAGAGTAGCAGAGCCCAGAACCAGCACCCGCTGGGGCCAGAGCAGATGAGCCCATAAGGATGCCCGCTGCATTAGTTGGCAGAGGAAAGGCTGGCCTCCCTCCTTACTACCGCTGCCACCTCTCCCTTCTCTCAGCAGAGGCTGGCAAGCAGTGGGAGTGGTACAGGAAAAGCTGGGTTGTCACCAGCCACCTTCCCTCTGGCCAAGGAGCCACCACACTGTGAGACTGACTCAACCCTCATCCTGTTTCTCCACCAGAACAGTCACCCCAACCTCCAATTTTTCAAGAAATGATCACACACATCTGGCTTTTCTGTACTATTCCTACGGGACGTTGCTCTTGGTGATCAAAATATCATCAGAATGTTTGTAAGAGGGTCTCCACCCCGAGAACACAGAGGCCGGGCAAAACCAAAACCTAAACGTCCCGTCCCTACACACGAGAGTGGACATAAGGATCGATAGAGACACACGCATAGTGACATACTGATCTTTCTAGAAGAATTTTTACATTTTTAATTTTATGTATGGATACTGTGCTGGCTGGTCTTGGGCCTACTTGACACACAAACTAGAGTTATCTGAAAGGAGGGAACCTCGACTGAGAAAATGTTTCCATGAGATCCAGCTCTAAGGCATTTTCTTAATTAGTGATTGATAGTGGAGGGCCAGCCCATTGTGGGTGCTGTCATCCCTGGGCTGGTGGTTCCTGATAAGAAAGCTGGCTGAAGCTGGGCGGTGGTGGCTCACGCCTTTAATCCCAGCACTCAGGAGGCAGAGACCGGTGGATCTCCGTGAGTTCGAGGCTAGCCTGGTCTACAAGAGCTAGTTCCAGGACAGGTCCAAAAGCTACAGAGAAATCCTGTCTCAAAACACCAAAAATGCACACCCCCATGGCCTCTGCATCAGCTCCTGCCTCCAGGTTCCTACCCTCTTTGAGCGCCTGTCCTGATTTCCTTCAATGATGAACAATAATAAGGAAGTATAAGTCAAATTAACCCTTTTCTCCCCAACTTGCTTTTTGATCAGCGTTTCATTGCAGCAATAGAACCCCTGACTAGGACAAGTGTTTTGCCTGCAGGCATGTTTGTACACGGCTCACAGGTAGTGCCAGCAGAGGGCAGAAAGCGGCTTTACATCCCCAGGGCCTAGAGTTACAGATGGTTGTGAGCTCCCTTGTGGGTGCTGGGAATCGAACCTGGACCATCTGGAAAAGCAGTCAGTGCTCTTAAACATCGAGCAACCTCTCCCCACTGTGTTTATTTCTTGGATGTGGGCCTGTGCATGCTTTGTGCATGTGGTAGTCAGAGGACAAAATCTGGGAGCTGGTTCTCTTAACATGTGAGTTCCAGAAATCAAACTCAGCCGTTAGGGTGGCAGCAAGTGTCTTTCCCCACCGGACCATCCTGCCAGCTCCTATTCTGTTCGTTTTTGAGACACAGTCTCACTACATGGCTGAGGTGGCCTCCAACCCCTGAACTCAGCCAACCTGACTCCACATACTAGGACTCTAGCACGGGTGTGGCCGCTTCTAATGTGTGGTCACTGTTTGTGTGTGGTCACTGCTCGTGTGTGGTCACTGCTCGTGTGTGGTCACTGCTCATGTGGTCACTGCTCGTGTGTGGCCGCTGCTCATGTGTGGCCACTGTTATCTTTTTGCTTTTTGTAGCAGTGTTTTGGGATTGCTAGTGTGAATATGTTTGGGAGGTTGTGGTTTTTGGAGGTGTTTTTGTTTGTTTGCTTTTGGTTTTTTTTTTTTTTTTTGAGACAAGATCTCACTTTGTAGTCCAAGCTATCCTTGAAATCCCACGATTCCTCCTGTCTTCATCTCCCCTAAACTAGGATTATAGGCTTGGGCCTCAAGCCTATCTATTTTTTTAAAACACAGGTTTTTTTTTTTTTTCTTTTGCTTAAAAAAAAAAGTTTTATTTTATGTGTGTATGAGGGTCTGTCTGCATATATGTATGTGGACAGCAGGCATGCCTGCCTGGTGCCTACAGAGGCCAAGAGAGGATATCAGAGTCCCCAGAACTGGAGTTAAAGATGTGGGTGCTGAAGCCGGGCGGTGGTGGCGCCCGCCTTTAATCCCAGTATTTGGGAGGCAGAGGCAGGCGGATCTCTGTGAGTTCGAGACCAGCCTGGTCTATAAGAGCTAGTTCCAGGACAGGCTCCAAAACCACAGAGAAACCCTGTCTTGAAAAACCAAAAAAAAAAAAAAAAAAAAAAAAAGATGTGGGTGCTGGGAACCAAACCTGGGTCCTTGGTCCTTTGCAAGATCTCTTAACCTCTGAGTGGTCACCTGCCCCGAATGTTACCCTTCAGTACATCCGAGAAGCAGACTCGATCAGGAGGTCTGATTCAGGATGCGAGGCTAATACTGGCCACCAATTTGACGGATCTGGATCACCTAGGACACACACCTGGGTGTACATGTGACACATTCACCAGGTGAGCTGAAGTGGGAAGACCCACACTAAACGCAGCTGGCACCATCCACGGGCTGGGGTCTGGACCGTTAGAAAGGAGAAAGTCACCTGGGCACAAGCCATCACTCTCTGCTTCTGACGACAGATGCCATGTGACCAGCCGCCTCAAGCCCCTGCCCACAGGGTTCTCCACCACGACAGACAGCACCCTAGGACTGTGAGCCACGGTAAGCCCGTTCTCCCTTCAGTGGCTTTCACCACTGCAGGAAGAAACGTCACTAAGACATAGGCTTGGTCCACGGCTCTCAGTGAGTCCTTCCTTGAGACTGACTCACCTAGGCCAGCTCCTTCAGCACATCCCTTGAGGAAACCCTCAGGATGTTATGGCCAAAAGTTTCTGAGTCCCAAGTCCCCAGATGCCTGCCTCCATTCAGCCTACTGCTGGATACCTATTTGTTCTGTTTTGCCCCTGTGGGCTCAGTCTCCCTAGGAAATCTCTGAGGTACTGGGAAACATGGACACAAAACGCCTTGCGGAATACAGATTACTGACAAGCCTTACAAACTGGCTGTCGGGGGGCTGGAGAGATGGCTCAGCGGTTAAGAGCATTGCCTGCTCTTCCAAAGGTCCTGAGTTCAATTCCCAGCAACCACATGGTGGCTCACAACCATCTGTAATGAGGTCTGGTGCCCTGTTCTGGCCTGCAGGCATACACACAGACAGAACATTGTATACATAATAAATAAATAAATATTTAAAAAAAAAAAAAAAAAACTGGCTGTTGTGCTGGTAAGGAGAGGTGCCCCAGCTTTGCTTCCTGAAGGGTCCGGAGCTCCAACTCCTGTGCTGCCACCTCCTCCAGGCTCCACTTGTCTGGCCCCGACTGCTCACCTTGGGCTCCCCCTGAGCTGCGAGGCGGGTGCGCAGGACATCCACAGGGTGCACGGCGAGGGTGGCTGCGCCGGCAGACAGGCCACCGCATATAAAGTGTGCGGAGAATTCGTGCGTTTCATACAGGTTGATTCTGTAGAGCAGTTCGGTCAGCTCCTCAAATGATAGGAACTACAAAAGCAAGTGGAAAGTCACTGACGACAAGCTGAGGAGACGGAGGAGATGGTCCCTAGGACAAGACACACGGCACTCGGTATCCAAAGAGTTAAGAAAGGGGGCTGGGAAGAAGGCTCAGTACTTCAGAGCAGATGTGCACGACTCTTGCAGAGTTCTGATCCCAGTTCCTGCATCTGGCAACTCTCACTACCTGTAACTTCAGCTCCGGAAGCACCAGCACAGATGTACACACATAACTTAAAAATCTCCAAAAAGAAGAAAGGTAAGGAGCAGGCTAAGCAGGTCACTTGGGGATCACTTGCCTAGCACAAGGCCCTGGGTTCTATCTCCTACATCATCTAAAAAAAGGGGGGGCGGGGCTGGAGGGATGATTCAGTGGTTAAGAGCACTGGCTGTTTTTCTAGAGGTCCTGAGTTCAATTCCCAGCAACCACTTGGTGGCTCACAACCATCTGTAATGAGATCTGGTGCCCTCTTCTGGCCTGCAGGCAGACATGCAGAACACTGTATACATAATAAATCTTTTTTTTTTTTTTGGTTTTTTTTTTTTTTTTTTTTTGGTTTTTCGAGACAGGGTTTCTCTGTGGTTTTGGAGCCTGTCCTGGAACTAGCTCTTGTAGACCAGGCTGGCCTTGAACTCGCAGAGATCCCCCTGCCTCTGCCTCCAGAGTGCTGGGATTAAAGGCGTGCGCCACCACCGCCCGGCTCATAATAAATCTTAAAAAAAAAAAAATAATAAAAATAAAAAAAGGTACTAGGGAAATAGCGTCGTTGGTTAAGTGTTTCTGTGCAAGCCAGGACCTGAGTCTGAACTCCAGCACCCACATAAAAAGCAGGGTGCAACAGTGCACGCCTGTGATCCCCGAGCTAGGGGTTTTCAGGGATGGAGACATAGCTTTCTCCTCTGTAGAATCAGAGAGACAACAGGATCTACCACACAGATGACTGTGAAGGACCAGGCCCATGGTGCGAATTCTACAGGGATGAGACAGCGTCACTCCTGCCAGACCTTAGAACGTTCAGGGTGCTTAGCTAAAGCGGGGAATGCTGGGAAGTGAGAAGCCCGTGTGTCAGTCTTCACCCATCACGGACAGTCACGAGGTCCCAGCAGCTCTGCTGCACCCCATGGCCCCTGCTCTACGCTCCTCTCACGCGCCAGAGACACAACTGAACCCCTGGGTGAAGGTGCTACTTCCAAAACTGGATGGCTCAGGGGGTAAAGGTGCTTGCAGCCAAGCCTGAGGACCTGAGTTTGAACCCTGGACCCTGGTTAGGCTTAGGGTCACATGACATTAATGCCAGAACTTGGGAGGCAGAAGCAGATAGGTCTCAATTGAGTTCTAGGCGAGCCTGTTCTACCAGAGTTCCAGGACAAGGCTGCCTCTAAAAACAAACAAACAAACAAGAAACAAATCCCCAGCAAACCCAGGCCTGCAGGTTGTCCCTGACCTTGACACCTTGGCAGGAACTGTGCGGCAGCTCATCTCCCCCTGTTTTTTTTTTCTTAATTTTTATTTTTAAAAATAATCATTATACTTTTATTATTATTTCTTATCTATGTGCATCGGTGTTTTGCCTGCGTGAGGACGTCCAGTGACAGCTGTGAGCTGCCATGTGGTTGCCGGGAACTGGACCGGGGTCCTCATGGAAGAACAGTCAGTGCTCTTAACGGCTGAGCTATCTTTCCAGCCCTGGAAAGATATCTTTCTTCTCTGAAGAAATAAACAAAATGTAATTTGAAATTTCAAAAGAAAAATGGAGGGTATATGAAGAATACTCCTCAGAATCACCTGGGACAGGGCCCAGAGAGGGGAAGAGAACAGGCGTGGCTAACTGATGATGTCCTCACTCGTCAGTGCAGGCAACTGGGCAGAGTGGGAATTGCCCTCACTTGCCTTTCCTCCCCCTTTTCCTGCTCCATGGAACAATGTGACCCCAGGGACGTGACCGAGTTCCCCGGTACCTACTTGGACTGCTCCGTAGGCTACAGACAGAATCTGGGCAGGAACATGTCCTTTCCAGAACGCCGCTAGGCCCTCCTCCTGCAGAATCTGCTTGACCGCCTGGAAGATTCCGTGGTATTTGGCGTTGGGGTCACTTGGACACAGGCGTTCAATCTGAAGCTAGGGATTCAAGTGTAAAAGGTCAGGATGGTGAGGGAGGGGGAGGCGATGGGGTGGGGGGACTGAAGGAAATGAAAGCCTCTTCACCTTGTTTAGGACCTGCCATTGGGAGAGGGACTAGACCCGTTGTTCCCTAGCCCGTCACATGGAAAAGAGGGGAAAGGGCACCTGGAAGCGGATCTTGATGACATCCAAAGGGCTGATCAGGGCACGAGTGACAAATCCAGACACTGATCCTGCCACCGCCACCTCCAGCTTGGAGTTACTCCTGGTATCTGCTTTGGCATCATAGCCGACCATCCCTGCCTCTGGTCCATCCAACGTCCATGAGTATCAAGCTAAGTATAAGAGCCACAGAGTCAAGACAGGCTCCTTCCCACCCCTGCACAGACACCACCGTGCAGCAGGCCTCCCCACCAGCCTGAGGCAAGGGCCTTTGTAGCCTCTTCCGACTACACTGCTTCCTGTCCTCCCGATTAGAATGCGAGCCCACAGAGCTGGGAGCGGTGGCGCACGCTGTAGTCCCAGCACTCAGGAGGCAGAGGCAGGCGGATCTCTGGGTTCCAGGACAGCCGGGGCTACACAGAGAAACTCTGTCTTGAAAACAGAAAAAACAAAAACAAAATAAGCAAACAAGCTGGTGGACATATGGCCTTGATCTCAACTCTACCTTTTATACCCAGAGACAGAAGAAGACGACTAAAGCCAAGGATGGTGGCTCAGCAGTTAAAACCATTTGCTGCTTAATCATGGCCATTGAGCTGGGCGGTGGTGGCGCACGCCTTTAATCCCAGGCAGAGGCAGGAGGATCTCTGTGAGACCAGCCTGGTCTACAAGAGCTAGTTCCAGGACAGGCTCCAAAACCACAGAGAAACCCTGTCTCGAAAAACCAAAAAAAAAAAAAAACCAAAAAAAAAAAATCATGGCCACTGAAATTCAGATCCCAGTGCCCAAACCAGATGGCTATTGTAGATCTGTAAGGCCAGCTCCAAGAGATCCAATGCCCTCTTTGATCTCCTGAGGGTTCCTGCGCTCAAGGACACATATCAACCCGATGTACACACTCATAATTACAAACAAAATTAGGGCAGGATTAAGAACACTTGTTACTCTTGCAGAGGACCTGGGTTCAGTTCCCAGCACCCGCAGTGCAGCTTACTACTATCCATCTCTCCAGTTCAGGGGCATCCTACACCCTCTCTGGCTTCCACAGGCACCAAGCATGCAGGTGATGCACATAAGCACATGCATGTGAGCAGAGCATTCAAACACATGACTTAAATAAGTCTAAAAATTTTTCTTTTTTTTTAGTGCTGGGATTAAAGGCGTGCGCCACCACTGCCCGGCTGTCTAAAAACTTTTAATTAAAATATAATCCTAGTCTCCAACAAACCACCACTATCCAAAATTACTACCCAGTGCCCTCTTTGCCCTTCCCTCCATTGTAAGCACCCAGCGCTTGAGACAGGCAAGGAAGGCAGGAAGATCCCTGCAAATTCAAGGTCAGCCTGATCTACTTGGCAAATTCCAGGCTAGCAAGAGCAAAGAGCAAAGGCGTTAAGAATGCAAAACCAAACCCTCCTGTGGTCTGAATGAAAATGGCTCTACTGGGAGGTGTGGCTCCCTTGGAGTAGAGGGGTTCTTCCTGGAGGAAGTGTGTCACTGGGAGGTTTGAGGTTTCAGAACCGCAAGCCAGACCCAGTCTCTCTCTCTTACTGCTGCATGCTGATCCAGACGTAGAACTCTTAGCTCCTTCTCCAGCAGCGTATATGCCTGCAAACTGCCATGCTTCCTGCCACAGACAGAACCTCTGAACCTATAAGCAGCCTCAATTAAATGTTTTCTTTTTTATAAAACTCTTATGAGTTGTGAGGCCAGACAGTGATGGTGAACGCTTTTAATGCTAGCACTTGGGAGACAGAGGGAGCAAAATCTCTGAGTTCGAGGCCAGCCTTGTCTACATAGTGAGTTCAGGACAGCCAGGGCCACAAAGAGAAACCCTGTCTCCAAAAAAAAAAAAAAAAAAAAAAAAAAAAAAAACCAACAACAACAAAAAAGCACAACAAAGTTAACAACCAAAAAAGAGTTGCTATGGTCATGACATTTCTTCACACCAAAAAGAACTTTAACTAATAGACTCCCCAAAACAAAATAAACAAAACACCTAAATATAAAATAATTTTAGAAAGGCCATCAGAATTGCCCCCACAGTAAGCAGGAGGCTACCTGATGACTTTGACTTTCCCCCTCTCACCCACACTGGTACTTCTCCCAGAATCGGGAGAATCTGGTTAAACAAGGGCATAGGACTGAGCCACTGAACCCTTTCAGAGGTGATGGGGGACTGCTCAGTCCTCAACAGTTTCAAGTTTCCTGCAGTCTAGGAGGGAAAGAAGAGAAAGCCGAGAGGCAGGTGTCCTGGCTCGGTGTCCTGGCTCGACATTCGCAGAGGCTGCAAGACAGTAAATCTGTCTTCTAGTCTATCTGGAAGTCCATAGCTGCACGATTCAAACAACGCAGAAGGTGGGAGAGGCTGTGCATACAGATTTCAAAAGAATAAGCAGTCTACACTGCTGAATACAGATAAGACAAGCCTTTAATCCCAACACTCGGGAGCTAGAAGCAGGCAGATCTCTGTGAGTTTGAAGCTAACCTGGTCGACAGAACAGCCAGTACTATACAGAGAAAAACAAAACAAACACTTGAAGAAGTAATGGCCCACATCTACAATCCCAGCACATGGGAGGCAGAGGCAGGAAGATCAGAAACCAGCCTGAGCTACCTAAGACCTCATTTCCCAAGAAACCAAGATAAAAAAGACAGTGTTAGCCAAGTGTGTACAAGACCTTGGGCTCCATTCCCCAGCACCAGCACCTCAAGGGTGAGGGTGTGTGTATATAACTCAGGGGTAGAGTTCCTGCCTTGTATGCACAAAGCCCTGAGTTTACAATCCCATTACAACCAAAAATAAAAGCCTAGAGTCATAGAGATGGCTTAGTGGGTAATGGCACCTGCTGCCCAGCCTGAAGCTCAGCCTTCCATCCCTGGGGCCCCCATGGTGGAAGGAGAGGAACGACCTCAGAAAGTTGTCTCTGACCTTTACACGGCTGTCTCTGACCTTTACATGCTCTTTGTGATATGTGTGCAACTGTACATATGTATATACACACACAGACAGACACACACACACATATAACAAATGTAAAATAAAACCTGTGTTCAAATCCTGTCTCTCCATAGTTCAGGGGCAGCTTTGAAAATACTGACTTGAGTCAGGGCTCAGTGGGTAAGAGCACTGGCTGCTGCTCTTGCTGAGGTTTGATTCCCAGTACCCACATCAGGGCTCATAGCTGTCTGCAATCCCAGGCTCTGGGGATCTGAAACTCTCTTCTGTCCTCCTCCGGCACCAGGCCTGCACATGTGGTGAATACAGGCAGGCAAGCGCTCATCCACAGAAAATAAGTTTAAAAAAAAAAAAAAAACCTACTCAGTTTTTACTTGTGGAAAGTGGGAGATGATGTTTGACCTGCCTGGCTTGGATTGCTGATCAGATTAAGCGACACAACTTGAAAATGAGTAAGGTACACAAACCTAGAAAGCTTTTGAAATGTTTGTTTTCTAGAAAACCACAAAAACACAAACATTTTTAAAAACAAGGCTGAAAGTAGTACAGTTGGTAAAATGTCCCCACAAGAAGCACAAGTGAGCATGGGTGAGCTCGTAATACTTGGGAGATTGGAGGCAGGAGACCCGGGAGTTCAAGGTCATCCTTCCTAAGGAAGTCTAGCCTGGGTTACCTGACACCCTGTCTCAAACCAACAACAAAAATAAACAAAGAAGAAAAGTAATTTCCTGCTTATTCAAAACCTTCTTGCACCCATAACCTTGATACTAAACAGATTAAAAAATGATTGTGTAATATAAATAACGCAGGACCGAGACAGGGTGGCTGCCGACCTGAGCGGCAGGGCAAGGGGTGCAAGCGAATTTCTTCACCCCGCACCTTTCTAAGCCAGACCCCACAGCAGGGTGGACAGGTGTCCTTCGGTGAGTAACCGAGAGCCCACGTGTTCAGCCGAGGAGCTCTGCAGATGGCCCGGTGTGGGGACACTGTGCAGGCGTACCCGGGGAGTAAAGGGGGCTTCTTCGTGAATCCTGAGCAGTAGACAACCCCACGTGCAAGTGCCTGCGGTGCAGGGTGGGGGATTCGCCTTCCATGTCCCTGAAGATGCTTTGGGCTTAGGTGTGCCACGTGAGCATCCGTCCCCGCCCCGCGTGGATACCTGCCATTCTGTGTACCTACTCAGGGACCTGGGGTACCAGTTCCCGAGAGTACCAGTAGGAGAGCAAAGCCAGAGGTCACTCACCTGACCAGGCAGGTTCCGCCGAGCCCCACAAGCTCAGTTCTCCCTCCGCCCAACAGCAAAACTTAACTGCACTTGCCAGTAACTGACGGGCTGCTGGGCCAATCACCGCGCAGTTTATGACCGCAGATGGTCCAATCGATGTTCGTCGGAGGGACCATCTACTGTCACCGCCGAGGTATCTCTGGGTAATGTAGTCTTCCGCTCACAATCCCCGCCCCCTGAGAAAGGGAGAAGAGCCTCCTGGGAGATGTAGTTCTGTTGAGCTTGCGCGTGCGTCTTCCTGCCGTCGGAAGGAAGCGAATGGTGAAGCAGGCTTTTACGACTCTTTTGGCGGCTTCTTTTTTTTTTTTTTTTTTTTTTTTGGTTTTTCGAGACAGGGTTTCTCTGTGGTTTTGGAGCCTGTCCTGGAACTAGCTCTTGTAGACCAGGCTGGTCTCGAACTCACAGAGATCCGCCTGCCTCTGCCTCCCGAGTGCTGGGATTAAAGGCGTGCGCCACCACCGCCCGGCCTTTGGCGGCTTCTTTTAGTGGCTTGAGCCTCTGAAGTCGGCGGGTGTGTGTGGAAGGTTAGGGCTCTCTGAACCTGACCCACTTTTATTCAAATTAGTGTAGTCTCAGAATGCGTATAATCTAAATTTGGAAAAGATGGAGGAAAGCCTGGCATTATTAGCCTGGAGGACCGGGGATGGGTTCTTGGGATGAGAACCTTTAGTGGGGGCTGTATCCCTGACGTTTGTCACACAGTCAGGCGGGGTGACTTGGTTACCGGAAGGAAGATGGGGACTTCATCGTCCTTCCCTGCTACAGAGTTAGAGGCCAGCCTAGGCTACGTGAAACCCTGTCCCCAAAAAACAAGCAAAAGTTGTATCCGAACTGAGACCTAAGTCATTTGTTGTACTAACTAGTTAATGTCTCCTTACTTAACGTTTTGGGCTTTTTGTTTGTTTGTTTTTAATTTTTTTTTTTTTTTTTGGTTTTTCGAGACAGGGTTATTGGTTGGTTGGTTAGTTTATTATTTTGTTTGTTTTGTTTTTTGGGTTTTTTCTTCTTCTTTGTTTTGTTTTGTTTTCTCGAGACAGGCTTTCTCTGTCTCTTTAGATCCTTGATCTGGAACTTGCTATGTAGACTAGGTTGGCCTCGAACTCACAGAGATCCACCTGCCTCTGCCTCCTGAGTGCTGGGATTAAAGGCATATGCCACCAACATCCTGCTCTGCAGATATTTTTAAAAATTAATTTACTGGATCTCTGTGAGTTTGAGGCCAGCCTGGTCTACAAGAGCTAGTTCCAGGACAGGAACCAAAAAGCTACGGAGAAACCCTGTCTCGAAAGAAAAAAAATTGATTTACTGTGTGTGTGGCCATGGTACACAAGAGGGGGGAGGCGGGGTCAGAGGACAGCTTGCAGAAGCCAGTTCTCTCTTTCCACCATGTCCTAGGGATTGAATTAGTGTCAGTTCTGTTAGCAAGCACCTTTATCCACTGAGTCAACTCCTGAACCAGCCTTCAATATCAGAAATTTGCTTTTTTCTCATAGGTTCTCATGTAGCCCAAGCTGGCGTCAGGCTTTTTATGTGACTGTGGATGACCCGTAACTCCTGATTTTCCTTTTTTCCACATCGGATTGATCAATCCTACCTGGTCTAGAAATTTTTAATTTTAATGAAATCTATTTGCAGTCTTTGGGTGGGAGGAATAGCCAAAGGTTCATAAAGATTTTCCCAAGGCAGGCATGCTGGCATCTCCTGTGATCCCAACAGGAAGAAACAGGAGAACCTCAAGTTCAGGGTGTCGAGTGCATCTAAGTGTGTGCACAGGAGGGACAGAGAATGATGTCGACTGTTGTGTGCATCCCTGTGTGTGCACAGGAGGGACAGAGAATGATGTCGACTGTTGTGTGCATCTAAGTGTGTGCACAGGAGGGACAGAGAATGATGTCGAGTGCTGTGTGCATCCCTGTGTGCACAGGAGGGACAGAATGATGTCGACTGTTGTGTGCATCCCTGTGTGTGCACAGGAGGGACAGAGAATGATGTCGACTGTTGTGTACATCCCTGTGTGTGCACAGGAGGGACAGAGAATGATGTCGACTGTTGTGTGCATCTAAGTGTGTGCACAGGAGGGACAGAGAATGATGTCGAGTGCTGTGTGCATCCCTGTGTGCACAGGAGGGACAGAATGATGTCGACCGTTGTGTGCATCTAAGTGTGTGCACAGGAGGGACAGAGAATGATGTCGATTGTTGTGTGCATCTCTGTGTGTGCACAGGAGGGACAGAGAATGATGTCGAGTGCTGTGCACATCCCTGTGTGTGCACAGGAGGGACAGAATGATGTTGAATGTTGTGTGCATCCCTGCATGAATCTGAGACAGAGAATGATGCCAAGTGTTTTCCTCCATCTTACTGCCTTGAGACTGGGTCTCTTAGTGTACCCAAAGCTCACTGTTGTTTGGCTATATTAGCTGGCCAGTGAACTCCCAGAACCCACTTGTCTCTACCCTCCCCCACTTCCTTATTCCTGGGGTTACAGCCAGGCACAGCTTTTCACCTGGGTGCTGTGGATTTGAACTCAAGTCCTCATGTTTGTAAGTGCTCTTACCCACAAGCCATCTTCCTAGCCCCGGTGTGAGTAAATTTCTCTGTTTATGAATTGAAGTTCTGCACTAGTTCCCCCTAGATTTAGATGTTAACTTTCAGCGTCTGGAATATTCCTTCTGTTGAAGAGGCCATTTTCCTCCAGTGTATCTTCTTTTCCACCTCTGTGGAACTAGCCGTTTGCACGTGTGTACAGTTTGACTCTGCCCTCTTCACTCAATACGTGTTGATAAGCGCTGTCCACACGCACACACCTTAGCAGATGCCAGTTTTCTTGGGCTTTTAACCCGGCCCTAATTTTTGCATATTTGCAATCTGGTCATTTAAGTTCAATATATTTAGTAAATCCAGTCATGTGAAAAGATAAACCAGAAAAATAACAGTTCCCGTCAGCTTGGGGAAGTGAAGCCTTGTGTGACCTCATTATGCCCTAAGCAGACCTATTAAGAGTTTCTTCTGGACTTCCCCCGCCTCCTTGCAGGGAATAAGTGTCGCCATGGTCTTGAACAAATAGGGTGGGTGTTTCACAGCTGGGCTGCTTTGGTGGGGCAACTGGCACCTAGAAATCTCCTGTCAGTAGGGGGGCAGAGTTTAGCGGAAGGGGACCTGCTGTGTCTTCTTTGGCTTCCCTTTCTCCATCCATCCCGATGAAGAAGGTAGACTTCAGTGTGCCCAAGGCGTGTAGATTCATGAGTAAAAAACAACAACAAAAACAGAAAACCAAACAAAAACGAAACAAAGCAAGAAACCATGACTGTCCGTCTAAGCTGATACAGAATTACCACAATCACTAGGAAACCTTTTTTTTTTTTTTTTAAATCCAGCACTCAGGAGCAGAGCAGGCAGATCTCTGTGAGTTTGAGGCCAGCCTGATCTACAGAGTGAATTCCAGAACTGATTCCATAGCTACTGAGAAACCCTGTCACGAAAAACAAAACAAAACAAAAAGGGTTAGGGTTTATTTGTAATTAGGTGTGTGTGTGGGGGGGGGGGTGTTAGTGCATGGTGCATGCAGTTCCTATACAGTCCAGAAGAGGGCATCAGATGTCCTCGAGCTGGAATTGCAGGCCATTGTGATCTTCCATTGTAGGCACAGGAACTGAATGTGGGCTCTTGGCAAGAGGAGCACAAGTTGCTTTTTTTTTTTCTCTTTAAATGAATGATTTTTACTATTTTTATTTCTTGTCCATTGCTGTTTTGCTTGCATGTATGTCTGTATGAGGTTGTCAGGTCTCTTGAACAGACCGTTGTGAACTACCATGTAGGTGCTGGGAATTGAACTCAGGACCTCTGGAAGTTCTCATTATGTAGACCAGGCTGGCCTCTGGCCTCTGGTAATTCTTCTCCACTGCTTTTCTGAGTGCAGCGATTGCAGGTTTGAGCCACCACACTCATCCGTCTTCTTGGGAGGCCGGGGATGAGGATTCTTTTTTGTTTGCTTGTTTGCGACAGGGTTTCTCTGTAGTTTTGGAGCCTGTCCTGGAACTAGCTCTTGTAGACCAGGCTGGTCTCGAACTCCCAGAGATCCGCCTGCCTCTGCCTCCCGATGCTGGGATTAAAGGCGGGCGCCACCGCCGCCGCCCGGCTTGTTCTCTCACTCTTAAGTTCACCAATTTGATCCACGGTCACCATACGGTTTCGGACCCTGGAGCGTAGCAGGTCCCCATGGGAGCTTTCCTTTACTTAGCAGGTATTCTAGATATCATAGCTTCGTGTGGGGAATGAAAAGTGCCTACCCGAGTGGCTGGAGTGTGGCTCGGGAGCTGAGCAAGCCACTTCCTGGGTTGGCTCTCCAACCAAGGCAAACAGAAATCTTGTGTGGATGCCCCGCCCAGTTGGTGTTGAATGTTAGCCTATCTCGGTTGTTCCTAGGTTTCAGTATTTATGAATGAAAGTTCTGGGCTGAAGAGGTGGCTCAGAGGGGAAAGGTATTTGCTATCAAAGCTGGGAGAGCTGAGACCCACAGGTCAAGGGAGAGAATGACTTCTGTGAGTTGACCTCTGACTACGTGTGCACCATGGCACACATACACAAATAACTGTGAATAAACCTTCGCTTGACCGGGTGCCTTTAATCCCAGCACTTGGGAGGCAGAGGCAGGCAGATCTCTGTGAGCTCGAGGCCAGCCTGCTCTACACAGGGAGTTCCAGGACAGCCAGAGCTACACAGAGAAACCTTGTCTTGAAAATAAATAAATAAAATAGCCCTTCACTCGTAAGCGCTTGCATGGTTGTAGCTTCATTTCTGTTTTGTTTCAGACTTTGAGGTTTTTTTGTTTTGTTTTTTTTTTTCCTGAGAAACCCGTGAACAAAACCAAGTGTCGGAATGTTCTAGAGGAAGTTCTCATGGGCACCAGGTCCAACACCAGAGGTGCTTCTCACGGTTCCTCTTTTGTTATTTTCAGATTCACTCAGCACACGGCTCGAAACCCAGAAAACTTACAAAGAAATAAAGGGGATTCACTGTCCAGTGACAGGGACCTGCTCAGCGGAGGAGGAGTCGGGAGGTGTGGGGGAGGGGTCCCAGCTCCCAGAGTTCTGCTTTTGGCCTCTGGTTCTCAGCCAGAGCTGCCTTTGTGGGCTACTACACCTCGCGTTACCCTTTGTGAGCCCTTGAGGTATTTTCTGCTGTCTTTGGGACGCTGGTCTCCACTCTGCTGGCGTGGAGGAAGAAGGGAAGTGCAGCCCCATCCACTAGACTGTTGGGGGGGGGAAGTAGGGAAGCATCTTCTCCCCCCCCCCCATATCTCAGGAACTGTTTGAGGGCACAAACGGAGAAAACAACATGCAGAAGGCCCTGGGTTTGAGCCCCAGATCTCACAATCCAGGGGTGAAGACGCAGGCCTGCAATCCTAGCAGCTGGGGGTGGTAGAGACAGGAAGGTCAGACATTCAAGGTCATCTTTGGCTACGTGGCAAAGAACACATTTAAGTCTAGCCTGAGGTACCAAGACTGAGCAAAGGCAATGTTGAGAGGGTGAGATGGCTCAGCTGGGCAGGGTGCAGGTGCTTGCTGTCCATACCTGAGGGGACTCACTGACCTCCATACATGATCCATGGACACCCCGACACACACACACACACACACACACACACACACACACACACACGCACACGCACGCACACGCGGAGGAGCGAAGGACACGGCCTCCTAAAGCCTCGGTACATTAGGAAGTCATGTTCTTTTGAAAACATCCTCTCGGAGACACCTGTCTTTCTTTTCTCCCTGTCCCCTCCATCAGTGTCTCACATCAGCCTCTCCCCCACCCCGTTTCCCTTTAGCTGGGTCATCTGACCTTTTCTTGGCTTTCCAGCTGTGTACACACATCTGGAGAGCACCCCTAGTCACCATTTCCCAGCAACACACTGTACTTTCTTGCAGGATCTGGCAAAGAAGGGCTGGTTGATTGGCAGTGGGCTTTCTTCACTCAGCTGGGGGTGGAATGGGTGGGTGGGGGTGTTATTGGGGAGGGCTGTCAGGCTCAGTCTACTTGGATTTGAAAAAAACCTTTGTCTATACCAGTTGGAGGTGGCTCACACCTTTAGTACCAGCACTTGGGAGGCAGAGGCAGGCGGGTCTCTGAGTTGGAGGCCAGCCTTGTCTACAGAGTAAGCTCCAGGACAGCCTGGTCTACACAAAGAAACCCTGTCTCAAAATTCAAAAAAAAAAAAACAAACAAACAATACAAAAGACTTTATTTAGGGGGCTGGAGAGATGGCTCAGAGGTTAAGAGCATTGCCTTCTCTTCCAAAGGTCCTGAGTTCAATTCCCAGCAACCACATGGTGGCTCATAACCATCTGTAATGGGGTTTGGTGCTCTCTTCTGGCCTGCAGGCATACAGAATATTGTATATGTAATAAATAAATATTAAAAAAAGACTTTATTTATTGTTTGAGATGTGGCCTTACTCTGTAACTCTGTCTGACCCCTAACTTCTGTTAATCCCCTGCCTCTGCCTCTCCAGGGCCACACACCACCACACCAGCTTAAAACTTATTGGTTGAATGATTGATTGGTTTACTTATTTCTAGTGTGGAGCCCAGAGGACAATCTGCAAGACCTTTCTCTTTCTACTATATGGGTTCCAGGGATTGAATCCATGTCTTTGGAAGGTAACAAGATGGCTCAATGGGTAAAGATACCTGTCCAGTATGTCTACATTTTAGAGGCTGAGGCAGAAGGATCCCAAGTTCAAGGCTAGCCTGGTCACATAGCGAGGTACTATGTGAATAAGTAGTTGCAATGTGAAATATTTTATATGAGCAGGGTCTCACACAATATAATCTTCAGCCCACTAGGTGACCGAGAGCGCCTTGAACTCTCGATCCTCGTGCCCCCATTTCCCAAGGTTTCCAAGGGCTGTAATTGCAGGCGGTTGTGAGCTGCCATGGGGATACCAGAAACCGAACCTGGGTCATTTGCAAGGGCAGTAAGTGCTCTTTGCTACCGATCCATGTCTCCATCCCCCAGATTCTGTTTTTTTAAGTATGCGTGTGCACGGAGGTGATGGGGGCACACATGTGTGTGAGTGCAGTGCTCTTAGAGGCCAGAAGAGGGCGGTGAGTTCGCTGGTACTAAAGTTGCCAGCAGTAGTGAGCCACTGTATGTGTGTGCTGGGAACTGAATCCAGGTCCTCTGGAGAAGCAGCATGCAGCTCCTAACTGTTGAGCTACCTCTCCATCTCCTTATTTAATTTTTATCTATGTGTTTGTATGTGCTTATTTATGCCGCTAGCCATGAAGGCCAAAGAGGGTGTTGGAGCCCCTGAAGTTGCAGGTGTTGTGAGCCACCTGCTATAAGTGCTTCCTAATGAACTGGGGTCTCTCTTGCCTGCTGTGCCATCTCTCCATCCCTCATCTGCTTCTTCTTCCTTTTTTTTTTTTCCAAACTGGTCTGGAACTTTCCTTGTAACCCAGGCTGAATTTACAGTCTTCCTGTGTCAGCCCCTCCAATGCTGGGATTACAGGCATGTAATCCTCCGCCTCGTGGACAGAAAATCTCATTCATCTGTTTGTTCATCTATTTATTTTGAGTGTTGGGTTGCCTAGAATTTGATATGTAAACTATGCTGGCCTCAAACTCAACAGAGATCCACCTACCTCTGGCTCCAGAGTGCTGGGATTGAAGGCGTGCACCACCATGCCCACTTCAACAGAAATTGTAAAAGTTTACTTATTCTGTTCTGGGTGTTAAAAGCATGTTTCTGTGACACTAGCAATTAAACATGGGGCCTCGTACATGCCATGCCAGGCAAGCACGCTCCTGCTACCAGTGAGTTCCAGCCCCACCCCGGCTCCAGCCATTTAGAAGAATACAATTTGGAACCAGTTATGGTGTAGTAGGACCAGTGGGCTGCTTCCCGCCACCCGGCTAGCTTTACCCAAAATAATTACACGGAAACTGTATTCTTTTAAACACTGCTTGTTGCCGGGTAGTGGTGGCGCACGCCTTTAATCCCAGCACTTGGGAGGCAGAGGCAGGCGGATCTCTGTGAGTTCGAGACCAGCCTGGTCTACAAGAGCTAGTTCCAGGACAGGCTCCAAAACTACAGAGAAACCCTGTCTCGAAAAACCAAAAAAAAACAAAAACAAAAACAAAAAACAAAACACTGCTTGGCCCATTAGTTCCAGCCTCTTATTGGCCAGCTCTTACATATTGATCTAACCCATTTCTAATAATCTGTGTAGCCCACGAGGTGGCTTACCAGGGAAGATCTTAACCTGCGTCTGTCTGGAGTGGGAGAATCATGGCGACTCACTTGACTCAGCTTCTTTCTCCCAGCATTCTGTTCTGTCTACTCCGCCTACCTAATTTTCTGTCCTATCAGAGGCCAAGTAGTTTCTTTATTACTTAACCAATGAAACAACAGATAGAAAGATGACCCTCCTCCATCATTATGGGGCTTATACACCTGTTACACATCTACTGGCATTTAGGAGGCAGAGGCAGGAGGATCACTGAGAGTTCAAGGATTTCTCAGCAAGACCGACCACCACCATCTCCCATGTCCCAACCCCCTTCAGGGGCTGTGGGCAGTTGGAGGTGGCCAGCGGAAGGAGGTGTCATTTCCCCAAGGGAGGAGGAGCCAATGAAGAGTAAACCCTGCTCCAGCGATCAAACTGGGCACACACTCAGACCTGAACATAGGAATGGGGCTTCTTGGGAAAAACAAGAGTTTCAGATGAAAGGGGATGGACGGGGTGGAGGTTCCTATAATGCACTGTGTACATGCGTGAAACTGTCAAAGAAAAAACACATTAAAAAACAGCGGCGTTCATTCCTCTTGCCTTGGTGCAGTAACAGAAGTATTTCAGACCACAGGAGCTGCGCTCCCAGCAGCAGGAAGTCCCCACGCCTCCCGTGATTACTGCCTGTTCTGAAGTTAGGGAAGTGGAGCCACGCAGTGTTTGTCCTTGGTGACTGGCTTGTTTAGCGTGGCCTGTTGTCTTCAGGGTTCATTCCTGCTGTAGCATCGTATAAAAACCTCCTTTGGGGGAACGGGGCTGGAGAGATGCCTCAGCGGTTAAGAGCACTGGTTGCTCTTGCAGAGGACCTGCGTTCCATTCCCAGCACCCACATAGTGGCTCACAGACCTATAGCTCCAGTTACAGGGGATTCAGACACCCTCTTCCTGTCTTCGTGGACACTGCATACACATGGCACACGGGCATGCGTACAGTCGGAAAATCCGCACACATAAAAATAATCTTTTATTAAAAAGAACCTCATGGACTGACTCTATAGCTACTGGGAAACCCTGTCTCAAAAAAACAACCAACCAACCAACAAACAAATAAATAATAAAAGAATCTCATTTCAGGATGGTAAGATGGCTAATTTGGGGCTTGCCACCAAGCCCAATGACCTGAGTTCAATCCCTGGGACCTGCAAGGTGGGGAGGGAGGCTGACCCTGAGAGCTGTCCTCTGTGTGCTGTGGCATATGCACTCCCGTATCCTCCACCCACATGACTGAGTTACCCTACAGGAGGATGCATAGCTCTTCTAGAGAAAAAAACGTGTTGTATTTTGTCAGAGATTTTGATGCAATTTAAACAGCTTCCTCGGAGGATAGTGGGGCTCGCTTGGCACAATTCCTAGCACAGTCTCAGTGAAGGAAGAGCTAAGAAGTGCCGAAGCCTCTTGGGGTTCACCTGGCCTCATTCAGAAGGCATTCCAGTTTGGCAGCAGCAGACTGCACAGGGAGGGGGGGGGGTATCGAAGCTGGGTGTGATGGCTTGCTTGTATCTTGCTTGTAATCCCAGCTTCTGGGAGGTGAGGACAGGATCGGGAATTCAAAGCTAGCCTGGGCTACAAGCTTCCTCTTCCAAAAAATTGAAGAAAAACTAGTCTAACAAAGCAGTTAAACATCCGGGAGCCTAAGAAACAGGCGGGTCTTCCAGCAGAGTGACTTTGAGACAGTCCCTAAGGCCACATACCTGGGGCTGTGCGGAGCTCCCAGCATGGAGACCCAGCAGGGAGATCCAGCTTCAGGAACTTGCCCACACTTCAGAAGGCAGTTTATAAATTTCACAAGATCCAAACAACAGCACTGAGAGGGTTTTCTTTTTTTTTTTTTTTTTTCTTTCTTTCTTTCTTTCTTTCTTTCTTTCTTTATTATGTATACAATATTCTGTCTGCAGGCCAGAAGAGGGCACTAAACCTCATTCCAGATGGTTGTGAGCCACCATGTGGTTGCCGGGAATTGAACTCAGGACCTTTGGAAGAGCAGGCAATGCTCTTAACCACTGAGCCATCTCTCCAGCCCCTGAGAGGGTTTTCTTGTTGTTGTTTTTCCTAGAACAAGACAAAGATTTATGTTGAAAGATTAAGCACACTGAGCCAGGGAAATTCTGGAAAAAGGAGGGAGGATTCCCGTTCTGCCACCCAAATTTGCAAGGATGCCTCAAGAATTAAGGGTGCTCAGACCCCCCTAACCCCCACCCCTTGAAGAGCATAAAGGCAGCTTCTGGCTATGTAGCCCAGGCTAGCTTCAAGCTGTAGGTCCTCTCTCCAGCTCTCCAAGTGCTAGGATTAGAGGAGTGTTCTGATGTGTCTGCCTGTTGAATTTTGTTTCTACTGAACTAGAATATCAGATTTAGCCTAGGCTGGCCTGGGATTCACCATATAGCATAGGCTGGCTCAAACATCCATCTTCTACCTCAGCTTCTGGAGAGCTGGGGTTATAGCCATGAGCCACCAAGCCTGGGTCAGGCTGGTTTTGTGTGTTTGTTTATTTGAGACAGTTTGTAGCCCTGACTGTTCTGGAACTCTTTGTAGACCAGGCTGGCCTCCAGATCACAGAGACCCACTTGCTTGCCTCTGCCTCCTGAGTGCTGGAATTAAAGTTGTGTGCCAGTAAGCCTGGCTTTCAAGCTGGTTTTTGTTTTTTGATTTTTGAGACAGAATCTGAACAATCCTGGATCTTGCCATGTACACCAGGCTAGCCCAGACCCTCCTGCTCAGCCTTCTGAGTGCTAGAATTACCACACAGATCTAAGTAGAAACACACACATAGCTGGTGTGGCGGCTCACACCTTTACATCCCGCACTCAGGAGGCAGAGACAGGAGACTCTGAGTTTGAGGCCAGCCTGGTCTACACAACAAGTTCCAGGACAGCCAGGGCAACATAGAGAGACCCTGTCTCAAAAACAAAAGGGTGAGCCGGGCGGTGGTGGCGCACGCCTTTAATCCCAGCACTCAGGAGGCGGAGGCAGACGGATCTCTGTGAGTTCGAGGCCAGCCTGGTCTACAAGAGCTAGTTCCAGGACAGGAACCAAAAGCTATGGAGAAACCCTGTCTCGAAAAATCCAAAAAAAAAAAATCCCAGCACTCGGGAGGCAGAGGCAGGAGGATCTCTGTGAGTTCGAGACCAGCCTGGTCTTTAAGAGCTAGTTCCAGGACAGGCTCCAAAACCACAGAGAAACCCTGTCTCGAAAAACCAAAAAAAAAAAAAAAACCCCCAAAAACAAAAGGGTGTCAGGGGCATAGCTCAGTGGCAGGTAGACCATTGTTTAGCATATTCAAACCCGCTTTCATCCCCAGCGACAATGCGCCCACAGAAACAAATGAACTTTGGGCAACAGCGTGGGGCTTAGGCACATGCCGAATACAGGATGTCTTACCTGGTCCCGGCTCTAGCACAGAGGTCTGGCCTCCTACCATTTGGTTACGTCACAGAATGTGCCCTAAGTGATCCTGTCAACCCCACTCAGTCCTTTTATCAACCCAAGTTCCTGTCCCTGAGTCTTAGAAAAGTCACGTCTTCAAGGATACAGACCCTTCACCGAGGCTGGAAACAATCTGCCCATGGGTGTGGCTGAGCCCGGGGCCCTGACCTCTTTTCTACTCTCCTGGCTGCAGGTGAAGACCCAGAGGGCCTGTGAGAAAGAGGGCAGAGGACACAGGTCAGGCGGGGCTGCAGCCCCAGAGTTGACAGACAGGTCAACTGGGGCAGCAGGGGAGGGGCACGTCCTGGGGTTTGGAGGCTGTAGGGGAGTCAGGGTTCCCTGGAGTCTAATGAGAGGGGGACTCTCAGGTGGGCTTTACAGTTAGGCCACCTGACAGGTTCTGGATCTGTAGATGACCAGGCAGGAGGGGCCTGAAGGCCAATGAGGAAGGACAGAGGCAGAGGTAGAAGGAAAAAGGTAGAGGCTGCTGAAGCCTAGGCCTCAGAAGGGACAGGAGGGGAATTGATCCAGATGTTGACTGAAAGCCAAGATGGCGGCATTTCATGGCATGCAAGCTACACCTACAAAACGTCTGTATACAGAACTAATAACATGCTGACATTACCATCCTCTTGATTTGTGTAGCGATATTTCATTAATAAATAAAGCTTGCCTGAAGATCAGAGAGTAAACTGGCTTTTACCTCTACCTCAGTCCAAAATGGTGATCCTGCCTCCAGGAATCCTCAGGATGAGACTGACTGACAGCTGTCTCCTTTGGTCTTCTAGTCCTCTCTAGCGCTGGGATTAAAGGTGTGCACCACTGGGATTAAGGGCGTGCACCACTACTACCCAGTTTCTATGGCAAACTAGTGTGGCTACTGGGATTAAAGTTGTGTGTCACTACTGCCTGGTATGTAAGACTGACCAGTGGGGTTGTTTCTTCAGGCAAGCTTTATTTATTAAAATACAAATGAAATATCACTACAGATTTGGTTTTTATTTGTTTGTTTGTTTTTTGTTTTTTTGAGACAGGGTTTCTCTGTAGCTTTAGAGCCTGTTCTGGAACTAGCTCTTGTAGACCAGGCTGGCCTCAAACTCACAGATCTGCCTACCTCTACCTCCCGAGTGCTAGGTTTAAAGATGTGTGCCAACACCACCCAGCTTATTATCTTTTTCTTTTTATTAATTTATTTAACTTTATTTTATGTGCTTTGGTGTGAGCATGTCAGATCCCCTGGAATTAGAGTTACAGACAGTTGTGGTCTTGGGAATTGAACCTGGGTCCTCTGGAAGAGCAGCCAGTGCTCTTAACCACAGAACCTTCTCTTTAGTCCCTTGTTTCCTTGAGATAAGATCTCACACTGCAACCTAGGCTGGCCTTGCTTTTGCTATGTAACTTGGGCTGGCTTCAAATTAGCACCAATCCTCCTGCCTCCGCTTCCTGAATCATTGGCAGAAGCCACCAGGCTTAAAGAGTTTGATTTTGATTATTTTATTTTTTAACTTAAACATTAAACACATCAGCTAAGTGCAAATCAGAAGGAAGCCTCTGGTGTCAAATGAAGGAAGGTAGACATCACTGGGTGATTGGATCAGAGCCCCACTGGCCCAGCCAGACTGCATTGCAGAGGGCTGCTAAGGGCACTTCTGAGCTGGCCGCAGGCACTCAGCCATTTCACCTGCACAGCACCGCTAACCCTGCTCCACATGCCCTATGGGTCTATTGTCTGGTTCTGGGCATGGTGTGGAACCCAGGGCTTTGCCTACACTAAGCATGCGTGCTACCACTGAGCTATACCTCCAGCCCACCCATTTAGAACTGTCCAAATAACTGTACCGGCAGATCACGCTGATGGTATCTCCCATCCGTCCCGTTTGCATGCAATCCCCCACTTCCTCTCTGCAGTCACCCAGCCCCTAGCTCACGCTGCAGTTTAAGAATTGGGCAGAACACCTCCCTAGCAGTACAGTCGAAGACCAAAATGGGGTAATTTCCAGTCTCAGGATGACTCAGTGATGTCTGCAGGGCAAGACTGGAGGAGGCTGCTGATCTGTGGGGGATGGACGAGGCTCTCCTCAGCCTGCTCCTCATTGGGGAAGTCCCTTGGTTCCAGAGCAGAAGAGGCTACGTGCGCTATGGGCAACATTGTCACCAGGGTCCAGTGCCTCTAGGAGACAGGGAAGAAGCTGACCCCTGACCCCAGGCCTGGCTGTGACTTCATACCTCGGGCTGCACAGGGAAGGGATGTGCAGGCAGCCAGGTCCAGGTGCTGACTCACAGTGAGAGGAACTGTGCTTTCTAAGCCTCGAGCTGAGTGCTGAGGAGGTGTCTGGAAAACCCCAAACCGTGCTTACAGCTGGGCGGGAGTCAAGCCCAGACCTCCTGCCTCAGTAGTCTATTCGGTGTTACTGTGCTCTCAAGACCCGGTTCTTAGCCGGGCGGGCAGTGGTTGTGCACGTCTTTAATCCCAGCACTCGGGAGGCAGAGGCCGGAGGATCTCTGGGAGTTCAAGGCCAGCCTGGTCTACAAGAACTAGTTCCGGGACAGGCTCCAAAGCTACAAAAAAAAAAAAAAAAAAAAAGACCTGGTTCTTTCATGAGCCCGGGCAGAAGTCTCCAGCCTCCTCAGTGCTGGGATTATGAGCAAGTTGCATCTCTCCTGGCTCCTCCAGCCCTTGTTTATAGACAAGGTCTCACTATGTAGCCCTGGCTGTCCTGGAGGAACCACGCTGGACTTAAAACTCAGAGATCTGAACCTTCTGAGCCTCCAGAGTGCTGCGCTTCAGGGTGTGTGCCACCATGCTTGGCAATCATTTTTTTTTTTCTTTTTTGAGACAGGGTTTCTCTGTGTAACAGCCTTGGCTATTCTGTAACTTGCTTTGAAGACCAGGCTAGCCTCAAACTCACAGAGATCTGCCTGCCTCTCCCTCCCCAGTGCTGGAATTAAAAGTGTGGGTCACCACACCTGTTTTTTTTTTTTAATAGTGTGCTTGCATATGGGGACGCATGATTGCCATGGTGTATGTATGGAAGTCAAAGGTCAACTTGTAGCGGTCAGTTCCCACTTTCTGTCACGTGGCTCTGAGGGTTGTCAGGTTTGGTGGCAAGTGCCTTCCCCTGATAAACCAACTGGATTGATTGGCCTCCAGCCCATTTTAAAAGTAGTGTTTAATGCTTTTGTGAGTTAGCAAGAGGCCAGTCAACTGGCCAACATCAGTACCAATAACATTTACAGAGTCGTTGGCACATGGAATTGTACTTTTATGTTCCTTTCCTTCTTTTATTTCCTTCCTTCCTTCCTTCCTTCCTTCCTTCCTTCCTTCCTTCTCTTCTCTGTGTAGCTCTGGCTGTCCCGTAACTAACTCACTCTGTAGATCAGGTTGGTCTTGAACTCACAGACCCGCCCGCTTCTGCCTCCCCAAGTGCTGGGTTAAAGGGGTATACTTTTCCATGTCTAACAATCATCAACAACCCCGGTACAACAGGCCCCTTAAACTTTTTTTTTTTCTTTTTCTTTCTTTCTTTCTTTCTTTTTTTTTTTTTTGGTTTTTCGAGACAGGGTTTCTCTGTGGTTTTGGAGCCTGTCCTGGAACTAGCTCTTGTAGACCAGGCTGGTCTCGAACTCACAGAGATCCGCCTGCCTCTGCCTCCCGAGTGCTGGGATTATGAGACAGGGAGTTCTCAGTTCTGTAGCCCAGAGTGACCTGGAACCTGGAACGCAACCTAATCTCCTGCTAGGCCTCTGGAGTGTTGTTACAGGTGTGAACCATTATCCCCCCTTTCCTTAGGATTTTGTTAGCAACCATCACAGAGAATCTGCTGATTGCTGAGGGGACCCGGGCCTCCAGACTATTGAGGACTGCACACTGGGCCTGGTGGTACATGCCTGTAGTCCTGGTCCTTGGGAGGTGGAGGCAGGAGGATTAGGAGTTAAGGCCAGCACTGACTACTTAATGAGTTTGAAGCCAGCCTGGGCTGGGATACATGAATCAATGTCTCATATACCTCCTTCCCTATAAGAAGAATAAAAGTGTGTGGAATGGGGGCTTTTTAGTGAGCTGGGCATAGTGGTCCATGCATATAACCCCAGCATTTTTAGGACAGGGAGGCAATAGAAACAGGAATCTAAGGCAAGCCTTGGCTAGGCTACATAGCAACCACATAGCCATCCTACGCTACATAGCAACCACACAGCGGTCCTATGCTACTGTCACCTTCCCTCAAAAACAAAAGTCAGGGGCTGGAGAGATGGCTCAGTGGTTAAGAGCACTGGTTGCTCTTCCAGAGGACCCAGGTTCGATTCCTAGGATCCACATAGCACAAGTGTCTGTAACACTACGAGCAGTAGGGGAGGACCACAAAGTCACCATGAGCCTAGCAGCTTATAGCCCTGCTCCAGAGAGGTCCCCCCAGTGTCACAGCCCTGCTCCAGGGAGAGACCCCCCAGTGTCACAGCCCTGCTCCAGGCAGGTCCCCCCAGTGTCACAGCCCTGCTCCAGGGAGAGGTCCCCCAGTGTCACAGCCCTGCTCCAGGGAGAGGCCCCCCAGTGTCACAGCCCTGCTTCAGGGAGAGGCCCCCCAGTGTCACAGCCCTGCTCCAGGGAGAGACCCCCAGTGTCACAGCCCTGCTCCAGGGAGAGGTCCCCCAGTGTCACAGCCCTGCTCTAGGGAGAGGTCCCCCAGTGTCACAGCCCTGCTCTAGGGAGAGGTCCCCCAGTGTCACAGCCCTGCTCCAGGGAGAGGTCCCCCAGTGTCACAGCTCTGCCGGGGAAGGCTCCCCCCAGTGTCACAGTCACAGCCCTGCTCCAGAGAGAGGCCCCCCAGTGTCACAGCTCTGCTGGGGAAGGCTCCCCCCCCCCCCGTGTCACAGTCACAGCACTGCTCCAGAGAGAGGAGGTCCCCCAGTGTCACAGCCGTGCTCCAGGGAGAGGCCCCCCAGTGTCACAGCTCTGCCGGGGAAGGCTCCCCCCCCCCCGTGTCACAGTCACAGCACTGCTCCAGAGAGAGGAGGTCCCCCAGTGTCACAGCCCTGCTCCAGGGAGAGGCCCCCCAGTGTCACAGCTCTGCCTGGGAAGGCTCCCCCCAGTGTCACAGTCACAGCCCTGCTCCAGAGAGACCCCCAGTGTCACAGCTCTGCCGGGGAAGCCTCCCCCAGCAAGTATTCTGCTCCACTGTGCTCTGCTCCTCATCTGAACTTCATTCTTCTACAGGGAAGAATCCAGGAGGGCAGCCTCCTCTGCCATGGTAGAAAAAGGCAGCAGCAAACTCAACAGCCCCAGGGCTTATTATTTATTTAGGGCTGCTTAGGGGTGGAGTTTTTCCAGGGTGGGAATTGGTCGGATTTCAATCCCTGAATTTGGACAAGTTCAGAGATTGGTTGGATTTCGTGCGCAGGGATTGGCTGGTTTTTGTACTGAGTTGGGCAAGGGCAGAGTATGTTTCTTTGGCTCTGGTTTCAGGGCCTGGTTGTGTTTCTTTGGCTGCCCCTTTTACCCTACAGTACACACATGGTAGATGCACTCAAATACTCATACACATAAAAATAAAATCTCCAAAAATATTGAAAAGAAAAAGCAAACAGAACCAGCACGCAGGCAAGTAAAACTTAAGTTTAGCCAGGGCTGCACAGGCACACCCTATTCCAAAACTTAAAAATATATACAAAACAACAAAGGACAGAAAAACCAAGGACTACCCCCCACCATGAACATATATGGAAGCCCTCCAAAATTCTTTCTCGAGGGCAAACTGGGGAACTCCATGACAGGTAAATGCCACACTTCAGTATTCTGAAGACACATTCATAGAAACCTGCCTTCACTTCCCTCTAGCTATCTAGGAATTTTCCTAAATAAATATTTGGGCCTGAAGGTCACCTGGCTTCTAAGCAGGCCCAGGGGACAAGCCTCAAGAGGAAGATGGCTGGCTGGTGCCACAAGACAGGCTAGCACCACTTAGCTGTTCATCACAGCCTTGTGATCTCATTTCATACGGAACTCCTGGGTATACGACAGAGTCTTGGTACCAGGGGGGCCCCTGCGATAGGTCAGGTTGGCTAGTGGTACCCTCAAGGCCTTGCCAAGTCTATAGCTTTCACAAGCCAAGCTGGTCCTGGTAGACGTCTGTCCAGGGGAGCCCTGAACACACACTTTGCCTGGAATCTGACCCATGGGAAAAGCGGAGAAACACACATCAGGAAGTCCGTGACTCAACATGAGCACCTGAAGGCCATTTCTACTCCTCCTCCTGATGCTGAACTCTGAAGCCACTTAACAGAAAGGGACTTCCTAGGATTGGAGACCCAGGTCAGTGCTTGCTTAGCAAGTGCAAGGCTCTGGGTTCCCAGCACCGGGCAAAAACGAAGCCCCCAAAGCAGGAAGGGGTCAGTCAAACTGAGCCAAGGGCAAGGTAGCTAGTCCGCACAGCACTGGAGCCAGCAGGGTGGGACAGGCACAGCTCTGTCCTGCTTATACTGCAAGGGGGCAGGGTGGCACCCGGAAACTCCCTAGCTGTGACAACACAGGAGGTTGTTTGCTCAAAGTAATTTCTCTTTTCAACCATTAACCCTTGCTGCACACGTCCCGGCCGGCCGTAGAAGTGGTGACCAGCCTCGTCTCAACCCTAGCAGCGGCACCCAGGGTCCCTTCCTCAGCTACTTCCTCTACGATCAGCCTTTCTCCAGCTTCAGCAGAGGAGGAGGGGCCTTATTAGCTCAGCCCTCCATCCCCAAAGCTCTTGGTCTGAACCAGTTTCCAAATGATGAACTACATCACTTGTCCTAGGATCACAGGGGCTACATATGCCAAGCTGTAATAACAAACTCCAAGCCTTTAATCCCAGCAACCGGGAGGCAGAGGGAGGTGGACCCTTGTGAATTCCAGGCCAGCCTGGGCTACACAGTGAGAGAGACCCTGTCTATAAAAAAAGATGTCATCAGGGAGAAATAAAGATACACGGTGAAGAATTCATTGTCTGTTTATTCACAGTTAATCACTACCTACCAAATTGCTATCCGCAGAAGTTAAAGGAGTAAGTACATAGGTCTTTTTATTTAAACACTGATCTTTAAATATATACACACAAAACTTAGTTCAGCAAGGCTTCATGATATACACCAATTCCAAAATAAAACAATCAAATGGCCCAGGTATAACTCCAGAGATTATTTTTATCATCAGCAGGGAAAGAAGCAGAACCGGGAGGGGCGGGAACACGCTCGATCCAGAAGGTCTCCCCCCAGGGCTGAGTCCATCTCATAAAACAGAGTCCAGGGGAGACCCCACCCTGAAGAAGCTAGCAGCCCAAGGACATCACCAACTCCAAGAGAGAGGCGGGAGCCTTGTTGCTGCTGTGGGAGGAGGCTGGGTGGAGAGGACAGGACAGGCACGTGACTAGAGGACCAAAGCTCACAGGAGACAGATAAGCCCTGCAAGGTCTTGGTCTTTCCCGCCTCACAGGGCTTCCAGGAATGGGGGCAGCATGACAGGTGCAAACACAACCAACCCAGTCCTGCTATTCACGCTCTTGGGCAGGTTGGAAAACACAACTGAGAGTGAGGACCTTGTTCTAAGAGCAAGAAAAATGAAAAGCCGTTCTCACCTCCCACCTGAGTGTAGCCTGTGAGAGTGGAAGCAGGTCAGCGTGGATGCCACCCGCTCCTCCGTCTTCTGTGTGACACTTCCTGGCTCCAGGCATAGAAAGGGCAGACCACAACTCAGACTGGAGGCCAGGGAGCTGAGTTTGCCAAGACCTCTGGCCCACCCAGACGGGGGAAACCCACTCTGCCTCTCCCGGCCCCTTTCCCTCTATCCTGTTTCCCTGCCCTGAGAGGGAAACATTACGCAGGATAGAGGACTAATCGGCTGAAAAGCTCTGGACTGTCTTTAACTTATTTTCTTTTTTTTAAAAAAAGTGAAAACACCACTCATAAACACCCTTGAAATAAGGAAAAAGGCACTATGAAAAACAACATCTTAGCGGCACCTGAAGGGGAGACAGTGGAGGAGACGCAGGTCTGCAGTGACTCAGGGCCGCAGGTGGGCAGCCTGCCTCCTTCCCTACAAAGCCCAGCTTTGACGGAGTGCTCCAGGCTTGGGGCTGGAGGCAGATGCCCAGCCAAGGGCCCAGGTGCCCTGGCTGCCCCTTGTGTGTGAAGAATACAGCTCTTTAAGTCCATCCATCTCCACAGACAGTTTGCATAGAGAAAATACCAGCCCACTTGGTTTCTTTTCTTTTATTATTGGCATCAGCTGGGACTATATGTGGCCTTAAACGTCATGCACTGAAGGACAGGAAAGAGAGGACGAGAAGGAGGACACAGGAGGGGAACAGGAGCAGCGGTGAGATTCTGTAATAAAAACTGTAATTCAATTCAATAGGTTAAGTTTTGGCATTATGAAATCAAACACCCCTTCCCACCCCCCGAAGTTTCAACCTAAGTGCGAGGGTCACCAGCAGGACCCAGCCAGGTGTTCTGCACTCCCTCACAGGCTGTGACAGGCAGCATGTGAGTGGAATTCTTGTGAATGGTCTCGGTCTCAACTTTTCACTTCCTTTAAATAATCTCTTTTGCTTCTTAGACGTTCCGGTTCACTGGGGTGACGTAATTGCGAGGAAACATGCCGGTCTGCCCGTGGCAGGCCCCCTTCCACCAATTGGGATCTGAGTTATCCATGACATGGATGAAGTCTCCTCTGCGAAAGCCCAGCTCACCATCCTCCTGGGGGTCAAAGTCAAACAGTGCCTGGACATACGTTGGCTGCTGCAAGAGAAGCAGGGAAACGGTATTCCTGATGCTGCCAGCTGCCTTGAGAGCCAACTGCTCAGTGAGTGAGCACGTGCAAATCCACCCACTTCCCAAAGCAGCCTCCCACCACCCTCCCTCCACTCCTACCCACCACTAAGTCCTAGGTGGGTTTAGCGCAATCCTTTACTAAGACTCAAAAGCACAGGGCACACACCGTTGTCACTGTGAGTGGTCAACGGGCCACAGTAAGCTAACAGGGAAGAGCAGTAACATGCGCTGTGTGTAGCACAGCTGCTCACAGGTATGAAAACGTCTGTGTTCCAGTCACTTAGGTTGTACAGGACAAAGAGCTTTCACAAACCAAAGCAGTCCTGACCAAAACTCCTGCTAGTAAGTAAGGGACAAGGGTGTGCAGACACTCCTGACAGGCTGCATGGGCTGGAAGCACTTCTCTCTGGTGGCAAAACCACCTGATGCCAGCTGCAGACCCTCGGTGTGGATGAAGGCAGCCTGGTGCACAAGGAGGTGCTGTGGTGGCCCCGCCAGCTCTGGCTTACCTGTGGCACCTGCTCTATATCCCGCAGGAATATCTGCTGGTTCCTGGACACGGATGTCGATCTGTGGTAATCTACCAGCTCATTCAGAGAATTGAACTTCACCACCCACAGGAAATACTTCCCAGCCCCATCGCGGAGCACCTTGAAGTGCTGGACATCATTCCCAAACCTGCAGAAGGGAGAAGAGGCATGAAGCAGCCACAGGGCTCAGCGGGGCTCCCCTAGACCTGTCCTGACTGCTGGTCACAGCAACAACCCCCACAGAGGGCAAGTCTACCCACTCGGCTCACTCTGAAGACGCCCGTGGATCTCCTAACACAGTCCATTAACGAAGTTACAATTTTATCTGCTTTAAATGTTAAAAAGCAATGTGACATTCAAGCACTAGCCTAGGTCGGCTTTGGGCTGACTGGCTAAGCTGGTCTAGAACTCATGGTAATCCTCCTGACTCAGCTTCACCAGGGCTGGGACTACAGGTACGCCACCAAAGCCATGCTTTCCACTGAGGATCTGTCATACAAATTTTCTTTTTCAGGGTAATGAGACCCAAACATGAAACAAACATTCCTATCACCGGACGACAAGCTCTTTTGCGCTGTGGAGCAAGGGTAACAAGTGTGACCGACTGATGCTGGCCAGCCCACAGGGTCTGCACTGGTGACACCAGAACAGGACAGTCACTCAGCTAGGGCCCTGCTTCCTGTTCACTGCCAAGCCTTCAAATTTTTCCAGGAGCCTCTCCTTCAGTTTAAGGCTTAAAGGTCAGGGAGTTGAGTTCTAAAGACAACCCAGAAGATGGCAGCACTGAGCTCCAAGCTAGGGAGCGCAGGACACTTCCAAACACCCAGGGCAAATCTGAAACCAGATACTGAATCCCAGATACACCCCACCCCTTTCCCCTATAGATACTATAATCTGATAAAGTTTAATTTTCATTGAGACAATTACAGCAATATGAAATCATAAAAGTTATTTAAAATCTAAGACTTATTTCCGCAATTTCCAGTTGGTCTCTGGTAACTGGAATGGAGGAAAGCGAGACCAAAGCAACTGGACGACTTCATTATGTTTCTCACTGAGAAGCGAATGTACTGGCGGAACCTCAGGAGGGCTGCAGATCCAGGACCCAAGGGTCCCGTCTGGAAGGCACCTGGCTTCCGGAGAGTGAAGGGTCACTGACAGCCAGGGTCACTTCTACCACGGCTTTTTGCCCAGACTCTGAAGATCCTGAAGCCAGTGCAGTGCTGGAGACTGGTGCGTGTGAAGCCCTCAGTGAAGATGTCTGCCTTAAAGGCAGGATTTCATGTTCTGTCTCTCTCACCCGTGTGCATGCTCCCGGGGCTGTGAACGCACAGGTGTGAGTGAGCATGTGTGTGGAAACCAAAGTCAGTGCTGGCAGTCTCTCTCCACCTTCTCTCACTGGCCACTGGCTCCTGGCATCTCTCTCTCCTCCATGGACCCTAACTCAGGCCCTCATGTTTACATGGTAGGTGCTTTACCACTTTATTTTACTCCTCAAGTGATCACATATTAACTAAACAGTCCTGGCTGTCCTGGAACTCCCTCTGTAGACCAGGCTGGCCTTGAACTCACAGAGATCTGCCTGCCTCTGCCTCCAGGTGCTGGGATTAAAGATGCAGAGTCCGGCTAAATTTTGCTTAATTTTAAAATGACATCTCTACAGATGCATGCATGTGCATGTGTGGGGTGGTCGTGGAGTCAGAACCATAGCAATCAGCCCTCTCCTTCCACCATTTAGGTCCTGGGATCAAATGCAGGTCACTGGGCTGGAGGCCGAGCACCCTTACTCACAGAGCCATGTCACTGGGCAGTCTCACGGAGTCCAGGTTGACACTGAACTCATTATGTGACCAAGGATGACCCAGAACTTATGAATGTTGTGGAATACTATTTAATGATGTGTTTTTCAAGACAGGCTTTCTCTGTGGCTTTGGCTGTCCTGGAACTAGCTCTTGTAGACCAGGCTGGTCTTGAACTCCCAGAGATCCACCTGCCTCTGCCTCCCGAGTGCTGGGATTAAAGGCGTGCGCCACCACCGCCCAGCGATGTGTTGCATTTGTTTAACTCTGTGAAGCTGAGTTAATTTGCTGGTCTAAAATACCTGATTGGCCTAATAAAGAGCTGAACAGCCAATAGCAAGACAGGAGAAAGGATAGGCGAAGCTGGCAGGCAGAGAGAATAATTAGAAAGGGAAAATGATCAAGGAGCAGGAGAAGGAGGAGGACACCAGGGGCCAGTCACCCAGCTACACAGCCAGCCATGGGGTAAAAGCAAGAGATACAGAAGAAAAGGAAAAAGCCCAGGATAGAAGGTAGACAGGATAATTTAAGAAAAGCTATCTAGCCGGGCGGTGGTGGCACACGCCTTTAATCCCAACACATGGGAGGCAGAGGCAGGCGGATCTCTGTGAGTTCGAGACCAGCCTGGTCTACAAGAGCTAGTTCCAGGACAGGCTCCAAAACCACAGAGAAACCCTGTCTCGAAAAACCAAAAAAAAAAAAAAAAAAAAAAGAGAAAAGCTATCTAGCAACAAGCTAAACTAAGGCTGGGCATTCACAAGAAACAGAAAGTCTCCTTGTGCGATTTGTTTGGGAGCTGGGTGGTGTGGGCCCCCCAAAAGAGCAAAGAGCAAGGGAGGGGGACAAGACAAAACCAAAAACACCAAAACAAACAAACAAAAAAAAACCCAACTACATATGATTCTCCTGTCTCTACCTCCTGAGTGCTGGGTTATACCCGGTTGTAGGCAGAATTTGCCCTAGGAAGGGAGCCCAGACCTCACCCGTGCCAGGCAAGCATCCTATCTGCTCTCCTAGGCTCTATCCCTACGATTCCCTTTGATGGGAGGGAACAGTTTGGCCTTGCTGGTGTCTTCAGCTGGAGCATGTATGGAGCTGGTCTGGCTACAGCTGCTTGGGGCAGCAGAGACCAAGGGAAGCAGAAGACACACAAGCCACTTAGAAGCATAAAAAATGATAATTCTGCAAACTCAGCCCAAGATGCTCTGTTAGATCCGTCCTCACACATATGCAATCAAGAATTTCAAAGTCCTGGTTACAAGAGGAGGAAACTAGTTTCACACTCAGTTTGAAAAATACAAAACAAAACCCCCAAAATAAAATCAAAAACAAAACCACTGTAAGCCAGGTGTGATGGTGCACACCTTTAATTCCAGCACTCAGGAGGATCCCTGACTTTGAGACTAGCCTAGACTACAGATAAAAAGTTTCAGGACAGTCAGGACTACACAGAGAAATCCTGTCTTGAAAAACCAAACCAAAACAACAACAATAACAAAAAACCCCCCCAAAACAAAAAACACCCCCCCCCCCAAAACAAAACAAAACAAAAAAAAAAGGAGAGAAGAAGAAAAGAAATGCTGCAAACACATTCCGAGGCATCAGATCTCCTCCGGCAGGTCTCACGTCTCCATTTAGACAGAGCACACAACTTTGTTCTGGAGTCTGGAACTGAAGGCCTGGCGTTCCTCTACAGAAAGCGAAGGTGGGGAGGATGGGAAGTCCAAGGCCGGTCCAGTTCACCACGGAGCTAGAGACGGAACTCAGACCATGCATGGGCTACACCCTAGCTCCCAGTGTGCGCAACTCAGTGGGACCCTGGTCAGTGTTTAAGGACAACAGCAGGACTGGTGGGGGTGGGGGTGTCCAGTGAGTAGGGGCTTGTGCACAGACATGACAATTTGGGTTTAAACCTCAGATCCCAAGGTAGCAGAGAAAACCGACTCCTGCGGAAGTCTGTCTGTCCTCTCACTTCTGGACCCGGCGCTGGGGCTGGAGGCACTGGACTCCCCAACCCCTCTTTTTTTCCTATTTATTTATTTATTTTGCAACATTCTGTCTGTGTGTATGCCTGCAGGCCAGAAGAGGGCACCAGACCTCGTTACAGATGGTTGTGAGCCACCCTGTGGTTGCTGGGAATTGAACTCAGGACCTTTGAACTCAACTCCTCTTTATGGACAAAGAATGAAACAAGGGGATGCTCAGGCCCGTCATCCCAGAAGCCCGAGACAGGCAGATGGCCAATCTGAGGAAAGGCTCTGCTACACAAGTTCCAGGAGGGCCTGAGGTACAGAGTTAGTCTGTGTTGAAAAGCCGTGAGGTGGGCTTCTGCAGGAACATATTAGCTAGAAAAGGACACCGACTGGTTCAAAACACATGGAAAGTCATTCTTCTAGACAGGATCTCACTATGGAACTCACAGAGAGTTCTCTGCCTCCCAAGTGCTGGGATAAAGGCACGTGACACCGTGTCTAATTCCTCTTTGGATTTTTGAGATAGCATCCCATCGGGCTCATGGAAACCTTTCCAAGTACCGTGAAAAGAAAGCCTCAGATAGTGCCTGGTCTGCCTGGTCCAGGGAAGCAATGGGAGCTGAGATGGCATGCGTTTTGTTAGGCTGGCAGCAATTGCACCGAAGGCAGGGGGGGACCAGGAAACTGGCTGTGCCTGCTGTCAGTTCCTGCACGTTCAGGCCACTGGGAAACAGGCTCCAGAGCAAAACACTATGATTTCCATGGGAAGACGTTAGCATCCGCCCACAGCATCACGCTTCAGGCTTCAGTCGATGGCAGCAGGCTTCTGTGGGCAACTCCAGCAGGAAATACTTACTTGACAGACAGGGAGAAGTCCCCAGGGGCACTCTCGCTCTCTCGGATTAGGAAGGCCCCATCATGCCTCTGTTTGCTAAGCATTTCTTCTGCCTTGGCTCTGGGGATTTTGCCAAAAAACCACCTAAGGAAGGAAAGCAAGCCGGTCAACATCTGCTTCTCCACAACGCAATGGGCTGTCCAGCCTCACACGCAAATAAGAGTGCTCTCCTTGTCGGGGGAGGCTGCTCTTCGCCTGCTCTGGAGCAGTGCCTTCCTGAGAGATACGCTTTCAAGCAGCTTCACCTGCTCGAGACCCCGACCACCCTTCAGACTACAAGGAGACCTTTCCAAACACGCCACCTGAAAACTGGTTTCTGAAGCCAAAGCCCCGGCCCCTCACTGACTTTTCAGAAAGGCACCCAAGAAAGCCCTGCCACGTGGGACAA
Organism: Microtus oregoni; assembly: GCF_018167655.1. NCBI lineage: Eukaryota > Metazoa > Chordata > Mammalia > Rodentia > Cricetidae > Microtus > Microtus oregoni. The sequence goes on along the minus strand of NW_024543222.1, from coordinate 4,481,665 downwards.
AGGACAGGGAGACACAGGCCCTGGGAAGGCCGAGTGCCTGGGGAGACCTGGAAGGACTAGAAGGTGGAGGCAAGGAGGCTTTCTCGATGAGAAAGCAGACTGCCCGTAACGGAGGCCAGTACTCCTCTCCGGGTGACCGGCTCAGGGTGGAGGAGGATGGGGTGGAGGACACACCACTCAGCACTAGGACACTTCCCCAAAATTCATAAGGCCTTGAGTTTGATTCTCTGTACTACCTAAGAGCCCAAACAAAACGAAATCATAGTATCAGGAACTTCAGAGCTGGGCAGTGGTGGTGCACCCCTTTAATCCCAGCACTTGAAAGGCAGAGACAGGCAGTTTCTTTTTTTTTCTTTGGTTTTGGGTTTTCAAGACAGGGTTTCTCTGTGTAAAAATCCTAGCTATCTTAGAACTCTGTAGATCAGGCTGGTGGATTTCTCTGAGTTCAAGGCCAGCCTGGTCCATTGAGCAAGTTTCAGGACAGCTAAGGCTATTACGCACCACCCCCAAAAAACAAACAAACAAACAAACAAAAACAAAACCACCCCAAAACCAAATCAACCAATCAACAACCAAAAGCAACAACAAAAAACAACAACAACAAAAAACAAAGTTAGAAAAATAAAGGAGGAGAAGAGACACCTTTAAAGGGCTCGAGGCCGTGACTGCCTGGCTCTTTCGAATGAAAACCATCAGCAATCAGGGCAGAGGACTGTGGAGATATCGTCAGTATTTCACTGTGTTTCTAAAGGAAGGCTGGCCATTATTACACCAGCTAAGACCGACCTCACCCTCTATGGTAACCAGAATTCTCCGGTCTGCAAATGAAAGCCACACCACCAAAGCTGTGTCACTGTTTCCTTCTGTGTAGTGGTTGAGTCCACTTGGGATTCTCAGACTGGCTTGAACTCCTGGCCTTCCTGTATGGAGGGCTTGGCCACATGGTGCTAGAGACACAACCTCAGGCCTCAGGCACGCTTCACAAGACCTTGGCAACTAAACTACATAAACCTAACTCTCTTTCTTTCTTTCTTCTTCTTCTTTTTTTTTTTTTTTTTTTTTTTTTTGTGAGACAGGGTCTCTCTATAGCTTTGGAGTCTGTCCTGGAACTCATTCTGTAGATCAGGTTGACCTGACCTCAGAGATCTCCCTGCCTCTGCCTACCAAGTGACAGGATTAAAGGCGTGCGCCACCACTGCCGGGAAAACCTAACTTTCACGACCATCTTTTAAATTTTTATTTTGCGCTAGAGAAAGAGCTCAGTAGTTAGGAGCACTTCCAAAGGACATGGTTCAGTTTCCAGCACCATTATCATAGCATACACCCACCTGTAACTCCAGTTTCAGGGACACAGGCATAGGCAAACAATCATACATATAAAATAAAGCAAAATAAAGTTACAAGAGTGACTTGTTCTTACTGTCATAGAAAGCTAACTTTTAAAACCATCTTTTAATTTTAAAATTATTGTATACACGCGGAGGTCAGAAGACAACTTTGTGGGGTCAGTTATGTCCTTATCTTTGTGGGGTCAGTTCAGTTACGTCCTTATCTTTGTGGGGTCAGTTCAGTTACGTCCTTATCTTTTTTGTGAGTTCCAGGGGTCAGATATGGCCATCTGGTTTTCGTGGCAAGTGTTCTACCTGCTAAGTCATCTTGCTGTTCTGAGACAGGGTCTCACACAGTGGCCCAGGCTGCCCTGAAGTCTGAACTCTCCCACTCCCATGCAGCTCTCCAAGGGGTGGAGCTGGTGGGGTTTTAAGTGGAAGCCGCAAGGCTGAAGTTTGTTTTGGGACAAGGTTTCTTGTCAGGTCCATACAGCCTCCAAGTACTGAGGATTAGAGGCATTCGCCACAGGCAAGAGTCATGGCTATTCCCCCACCCCCACTGTGCCTCCACAGTTTCTCTGTGTAGCCTTGGCTGTTCTAGAACTCACTCTATAGACCAGGCTGGCCTCGAACTCACAGAGATCCACCTGCCTCTGCCTCCTGAATGCTGGGATTAACATCGTGTGCCACCACGCCTGGCTATGACTATCTTATTACTGCCAGATATTTTTAAAACATTCTTCCAGAGATTAAAACTGAAATTCAGATAGCAGACACAGGGCTGCTAGGAGGGGCGCCCCCAGACACTGCCTGCATGAATTTAAGTGCATCTAAATCAGTTTCATGTCTTTCTCACTTTGCATGCTCTGATGCCAGGCTGTGGGGATATACCCCTCCCCCTCCTACAAATGCAGAAGACTGAACCCTTGATGCCTGGGGAACTCCCTAGAACAGACCAGAGAGGAGGAGGCTCTGAGGAGGTAGCCCCCTTCCGCGGCCTCTGGTACTGCTAAGGGCTGGCTGCTCTTGCGCAGCAGCTTCTGAACGCAGCTGGGGAGGACGCACAGTGACTGCCCTGTCTCACACTTACCGGGAAGGAGTGCATATTCTCCACAGCCATTCTCCCCGTTCCTGCACCCTAAAATATTGCCACGAAGCACCAACTTCTAAAAAACTTAATTCTCGCTGGGCAGTGGTGGTGCATGCCTTTAATCGGCACCCGGGAAGCAGAGGCAGGAGGATCTCTGTGAGTTTGAGGCCAGCCTGGTCTACAGAGTGAGTTCCAGGACAGGCTTTAAAACTACAGAGAAACCATGTCTTGAAAAACAAAAACAAATAAACAAAAAATTCACACAATTTTATTTAATTCAAAAGTATTAGTGCTGGGCATAACAGCAATGCCCGTAATTTTAGCATAGGAGGTGGAGGCATGAGGCCCAGATTTCAAAGCCAGCAGTAGCCACTTAGGAGATTTTGAGGCCAGCCTGGGCTACATGAGATCGATTCTGTCTCAGAATAACAAAACAAAACAGAACAAAACAAAAAAACTATAGTGAACTCAAAGCTGCAAGTACACTTATTTGCTATTCTTTTTAGGCAAGGTCTTGTCGACTAGCTGGTTTCCAACTTCTGATTCTCCTGCCTCAAGCATACTTGGGTTAAAACCTGTGTAGCAGGCCCAACTCTCTAACTGGATTTTTTGTTTGCTTTGTTTTTGTACACAGGCTTTCTCTGTGTAGTCCTGGCTGTCCTCGAACTCAGACATCCATCCGGCTGCCTCTGCCTCCCAAGTGCTGGGATTAAACGGGTGTGCTGCCACTATTACCCAGCTTGGATTTTTTCCCCCAAGACAGGCTTTCTCTGTAGCTTTGGAGCCTGTCCTGGAACTAGCTCTTGTAAACCGCCTGCCTCTGCCTCCCGAGTGCTGGGATTAAAGGTGTGTGCCATCACCGCCTGGCTCAAACTTTTACAAAATAAATGCATCAAGAAATAAGAGGTCAGGCTGAGCGTGGCAATACACAGCTGCAATCTTTCACTGGGAGGGAAGAGGGAGGAGGAATACTGACTGTAACTTCAAGGCTGGTCTGGGTCTCACACTAAAACCCTGTTTCAAAAACTAAAACAGAAGGAAACATTAGTTTGAAAACTATTTCACTGATCAAAAATTTCTTATATATCTGCTCCTGGTTCAAATACAGAGACAGGGTCTCGAGATGCCACCCAGCAGGAGGAAAAGCATACAGCATCCAGTCATAGCCGCTGTACTTTCCCAGGACATTTGCAGACCCAATAAGCTTCTTCCAAAGAATGACCGCTTGCAGTGCTGAACGCAGAAGCCAGGCCCTGTGCATGCTGGGCCAGTCCCCTCTACCACTGAGCTACCCCAAGACTGATACTTATGTTTAACTGCATGCCCACAGACAAATGTTCTGCCAATCTTTAAAAAGACTGGTCTGTACTGCCCTAGAAATAGCAAGCAAGGAAGCCAAGGGGGAGGATAGATGTATTTTCCAGTGTGTTATTTATAGCACGCAATAGCCCCCGCCCACACGCACTTACTATGGAGAGCCTGTGTGGATCTGCTGGGCACACACAACCTGTCCTGTCGGCCACGTGGACCCAAATGCATCATTAGGTGGCTGATATTCTATCATATAACTGTCCGCTTCCTCTCCAAACAAAGGCGGGGGGCGGCGGGGGGGAGACTGGCACACCGCACTGTGGGGGCCACACTAAGCAACAGCCTGTAAAGTCACAGAAGCACTTCGCACCAGCAGCCGTGCCCAGCACTACCGCAGACTTGCAGAGAGGCTCTGGAATGTTTCATTCCTTCTGCAGAGCTCAGAGCGGAGGGGCTGACTTTCCTTCAGCCAGCTTACAAGTAGCCCAGCGGATCACATTGATGCTGTCTAGTTAGGGAGTTAAACTGAGCACTGAAGATGTGATCCGAGGGCTCCAGCTGAGCTAATACCCCCTGGTCCTTCATTTTGCTAAATTGCCCAGGCAGGCCCTGAACTCCCAGTGCTCTGCCCCATCCTCAAGAGACCGGGGGTGTGCATGCCTACCACTCCAAATTCTTACATACAGGGGGAAGGGCAGAGCACGAGTGGCCCTCCTGGTCAGACCTCCCTAAGGAGGGCGGCTCTCTTTATTTCATAATCTCATTCAAAAGGCCGTGCTGCCGGAACAGTCTGAAGGCTGCTGACCACAGCACCGTACTCAGGATGATTTTGTTCCCGATCCAGCAAAGCTGTCAGGAAACCACGGCTCTCAGGCTAAATGTGATCATTTTTATACTGACCCACAACTCAACTGTTCAATTTGAGGCTATCTTGCTACATAAGCCCAGGTTGGCCTTTTCCTTTCTTTAATTTATCTTGTTCGTGTCCTCACGCACAGGTTCTCTATGCCATGACGCACTTGTCGATGGCAGAGGACAGGGTCTGACAGCCAGCTCTCCTTCCACCTGGGGTCTGGGGTGCTGGAGACACTGGCACTCACCGCCACACTGCCTTCCTCCCTCCACTCTAGAGCTGAGTTTGAGGTAAGCACTCTACCATAAAACCACATGCCTTTACAGTTTTTATTTATTTTTAAAAATTAATACTTTTATGGTGCTAGGGGTGGAATCTAGGACTCTGTACATGTAAAGTGAGCCCGGCCCTAGTGGGTCATCAAAGCATAAACTTTAGAGGACCTGGGCATAGTCCAGTGGTAAGTGCTTGCCTACTATTCAATTCCCAGAATGGAAGAAAAGGGGAGGGGGAAGGAAAAGAACAGGTGTGCGTGTGTGTGTGTGCGTGCGGGTAGAGATGACTAGGTGCTTAAAAACACAACTCTCTTTTAGAGGACCTGGGTTCAGTTCCTAGCACCCACAATAGCGGTTCACAACCAACTATAACTCCAGTTCCAAGATCAATACCCCTTTCTGATGTCTGTAGGCTCACGCAGATACATACACTCAAACAGACACAGAGACACGTACAATTTATTTATTTATTTATTTTAAAGAAAGCAGGACAGGTGCGTGCCAGCACACACCTGCAATCCAAACACTTGGAAGGCAAGGGCAGACTGATCAGAGTCAGCTTGGTCAACAAAGGGAATTCAGGCCGGTCAGAGCCACATGGTAAGGAGGCCCTGACTCAAAAAGAAAGACTAAAATCTAAAACTTTCCCTATCCAGTCCTTTACAAAGTGTGTACTGGTCTTCTGTTTTTTCTCTTTTTTACTTAAGAACTTTTATTTTGCATGCATAGGTGTTTTGCTTGCATGTATGTCTGAGCACCACATGTGGGCCTAGTATCTGTTGACCTTGAGTCCCCTGGAACTTAAGTTACGATGGCCGTGAACCATGATGTTGGTGCTGGGAATCAAACCCAGATTCGAAGGAAGAGCCGTCGGTGGTCTTAACCACTGAGCCATCTCTCCAGCCCCTCTGGTCTTTTTTCTATCTTCTTTTCTTCTCTCTCTTTTTTTTAAAAAAGACAGGGCCTCACTATGTGGCCCTGACTAACCTGGACCCTAACACTGCGGGCCTGCTCTGAGCTCCCAGGATCTTCCTGCCCTTGTCTAAAGTACCGGGACTAAAGCTGTGCACTACCATGTCAGCACTAACACCCCTTGATTGAGGGTTTGCTCTGAGCACAGATGAAGGAAAGAGAAGTGCGGAGACTACTTGGCTTACGTGGGCGAGACTCAGAGGCTGTGTGATCTGATCCACGGGGTCTTCCCCACTGCTTGGTGCTTCTCCAGTATGTGCCCACCCGTGGGGCTATAAAAAGCCCACACAACTTCCTAAAGCAAAACCAAGACTAAAAGGCTATAAGAAATGGCCTGGCATGGTGGTGCACCTTTAATACTAGCACTTGGGAAGCAGAGGCAGGTGGAGCTCTGTGAGTTTGAGGCCAGCCTGGTCTACACAGAGAAATCCTGTCTCAAAATAACCAAACCAGACCAAAACCAAAACCAAGGTACAAGTGACAGTGGACTATAAAATCAGAAGCCCAGCCTAATTTCCCAAGGAACCTAAAATCTTTTGGGTAGAAACCAAACTTACATACTTGCCTAAGAAATAAAAGCAAACACACACACACACACACACACACGACCTTTTTCATTTTGTAATCGCCCCATGGAATATCTAAACAACATTAGGAGGTGCCCGGCTGTCCTTGCAGTAAAAGCAGTTTCCTTGAGGCGTTCCTATTTTTCCTGGTAGCAACAACACCTCCGTGAATCACCTGCAGGCAATCAAACTCTGCTTCTCCTGGCTAATGCTGCCTGGACACGAAGCTTCCCCAGGACAGTGTGGGATTTTATCAGGGGCCGGGTTAACTGAAGCCCATACCTTCTCATTACCTTATAGCAGGGCCACACAACAGCTATGTAAAACTCACTGGCCAAGGCATGAACTAATCTGACAGATTTGTGGGGGCAGGGGGCAATTCAGAATAAGAAGAAGAAGAAAAAAAAATCACCTTTTGGGATGAGACTCAGGATTTGGGCCATCGTGGCATCTGGCCCAGTTACTATCAGTCACCAGCAAGAACCACCTGTGTGGGGACAAGCTGGCACATGGCTCTGCGCTTCCCTTCCTTCCCCCCTTTTCACCATGAAGCCTTTCAGGTGAGCGCTACATTCAGAAGTTGCTAGCACTGGAGCAGAAACACCAGGAGCTCTCACTATTTGTAGAATAAAAAGAATGAGTTGGGTAACCCTTCTGCTCCGTGACACTGGTAAGAGGGTGTCTCCAGCATCTGCGCACGTCTGAAGCAACGCAGTGTGATCTCTGCTCCAGGGCTTGGGGGAGAAAAGGGACCACCGTCTAAGAGCGAGGGTGATCACAGTAAGAGCACCACTGGACCGCTCAAGGTGGAGCAGGGCCCCCACCAGTCTGACACTGAGCTAAATTAGGCCAACAGAAGCCCCAAGAGCCTGGGCTCCTCTGACTCAGGAGGTGTACAAATAAATGAGTGCTCCGAGGGCGGCTTGCACCGACCCATCCACTCTGCTGCACAAGGGCATAAGGAAGACCGGCAGGGGAGGGGCTTCAGAGAAAACTCAAGAATCGTAGAGGAGGGAAGGAGTTGGGGACATCAGGGCTCAGTGCTCCTGCAGCCTGGAGAACCTAGCTCCTTCCCTCCAAAAGCGGAAACTTTGGATGGAAAAGTAACACTTAGGAACAGCCAAATGCTGAGAGAATGAACACACTATTCTATGGGTCATCAAATGCACGGCACAAAACCATGGTAAGAACTCTAGAACTCTGTGTGAAACTCAAAGCATATGAAATCACAAAATGCATTAGGCCCCAAAGGTCTCAATGAGAAAGAATTAGGAACTTATTTTAAAAAAAAAGAAAGAAAGCAAGAAAGAAAGCAAGAAAGCAAGCTTGCCTCTCAGAGATTGCAGACACCAGCTTTACGCTGTCATTACATGCTAGTGTTAATAAGAAAACTCACAGAGCTCGGGCTCGGACCACCCCTGTGCAGAGCTTTTTGGTTGGTTTCCTAAGATAGGGTCTTGGTAGGTACAGGCTGGCTCTGAAATCCCGATGTAACCCAGTCTTACTCTGAAAATCTCTGTAGCTCAGGCTGGCCTTGGGCTTACAAGTTTCTTGCTTCCGTCTTCCAAGTGCTGGGATCACAGACATGTACTACCATGTCTTTATTTTCTTTGTATTTTTAGTTTTTGAAATATTGTCTCACCATGCATCTCTGGTCGGTCATGAACTGGCTGTGACCCACCTACCTGCCTTTCAAACGCTGGGATCCTAGGTATGCACCATGACACCTGACTATGGACTCCATTTTAAACTTAACAACAGTACCTGGTAGCCTGACATGGTGGTGCATGCTTGTCACCCCAGAACTTTGGATGGCAGAGGAAGGATATACATGTGGTGTGACCGTACAAACCAAACCAACCCAGGGACAATGGCACACACCTGTTAAATTCAGAACTAGGGAGGCAGAGGCAGGTGGGTCTCTGTGAGGTCAGCCTGGTTATAGAGCAGCTGAAGCTACACTGAGATCATCCCTGCTCCATTCCCAATAATCCAAATCAGAACAAGTACTTGGGAAAGCGGGTGAGCATCCTGCTTAGGAGAGCCATGGAGCCCAACTTACGGATGAGGTTTCATTTCTATGTAGTTCTTGGGGATGAAGCCGTCCTTCCCATTGAGCTCTGCCTTATACCAGTTCTGATCGCACTCTTCATTCAAAACCTGAAAAATAAAGATGGAAAAAGTCAACCACTATTGTTAGGGCAGCCACAGACGGTCATGTCTCCTAGGCTCGCAGGAAGGTTACTTGGGTATCAGAATTCTTTTAATTTCCACAGCCAGCATTATATGTTAAACTATAAAGGTCAGAGAAAAAGAAACCCTGGGCAGTAAAAGTTCAGGCTTCTTTTTCTTTTTTTCCTAAAAGATTTATTTATTTATTATGTATATAGTATTCTCGGTATTCTGTCTGCATGTGTGCCTGCAGGCCAGAAGAGAGCAACAGATCTCAGTACAGATGGTTGTGAGCCACCACGTGGCTGCTGGGAATTGAACTCAGGACCTCTGGAAGAGCAGGCAGTGCTCTTAACAGCTGAGCCATCTCTCCAGACCCCAGGCTTCTTTTTCAACATCTAGAATTAAACCTTCAGTGGGAAGGCAGAAGGAATGGTGGAATAGATCTGTGTTTTCTTAAGGAGGGTTCTCTAGGAGACAGAGGCACTGGTGCCAGTGAGCACAGGAACCTGGCCCGACAGAGACTGAACAAGGCTGCAGTGTGGAAGAAAAAAGTAAGTGCGGAGAAATTCTTGTGTTCTCTGCAAGCCAACTGCCAAACTCCCAAGGCAGTTCCCAGCAGCCCCGCTACCAAGCAGCTCATTGGTGCAACCAGGGGTCACTGTATAGGAACCACCCTAATGACTAGGCAGGAAAACCCGACAATGCTGTGTTCAGGTCAGGCAGTCTAGGAAGCAGACCAACCAACACAATCTTGAGTCTTCAGGTCCAAGACTCAGAGCAAATTCTAGACCTCCAACCAAAGGCAGAGGGCAGTGGGCATAAATAATGAAAACAGTTTCTTTTAGCCTAGGTTAGGCTTGAACTTGGTGGCTGGGAATGACCTTGAATTTCTGATCCTGCTGCCTCCCCCTCCCAAGTACTAGGATCACAGGCATGTTTGTGGGTTGTTTGGTTGGTTTTGAGATTGGGTCTCACCTTGTTGATCAGACTGACTAGAACTCACTATGTAACAACTTCAGATTTGTCAGAACTCCCAATCCTCCTGCTTCTCAATTCTAGGATTACAGGTGTGTACCACCATGCCTGGTTTAAGGTTGGTATTAAGAATGAAAATGCAGCCGGGCGATGGTGGCGCACGCCTTTAATCCCAGCACTCGGGAGGCAGAGGTAGGCGGATCTCTGTGAGTTCGAGACCAGCCTGGTCTACAGAGCTAGTTCCAGGACAGGCTCCAAAGCCACAGAGAAACCCTGTTTCGAAAAACCAAAAAAAAAAAAAAAGAATGAAAATGCAAAGCCGGGCGGTGGTGGCACACACCTTTAATCCCAGCACTTGCAAGGCAGAGGCAGGTGGATCTCTGTGAGTTCGAGGCCAGCCTGGTCTACAAGAGCTAGTTCCAGGACAGGCTCCAAAGCCACAGAAAAACCCTGTCTCGAAAAACCAAAAAAAAAAAAAAAAAAAAAAAAAAAGCAGAAGACATGAGGTGGCCTCCACCTTGAATGTCAGCAATCAGAGCACAAGTAGGAGGTTCGCTGAAAGCTTTGAGGACTACAGGGGTACACAGTAGGACCTGTCTCCGAAAGAAAGGACGGAGGAAGAGAAAATACTGAAGTGAGCTCAACCTCATAATGGGGGCAAAGGAAATGATGACTGCAACGGCGGTGGTCAGTTGACACTGGTGGTCAGTTGACACTGGACAATGAACTTCTAAAGGGAAGTTGGTAACGTTTTGTTTCTTAAAGTGACTTTGAGACTGAACATCAGTCACATTAGAAATCAGAGAGCTCTGGCATGGCTGATATTTGCATGTTGACATTCTAACGTGACATAACACATCAAAATGGGCAACAACCTGTCAGCTGCAACCGAGATCATAACATCTCAACAAAGATGTCACAGAGCTCCGTCATGCTGGCCAGCCTCTAGCTACAGGTGACAGTCACCGTCTTTAGGTGTATGTATATAAATATCAATGAGGGTCAGGTGTGGTGGCACATGCATTTAGTTCCAGCACTCAGGAGGCAGAGGCTGGCAGATCACTATGAGTTTGAGACCAACCTGGTTTATATAGAGTTCCAGGTCAGTCAGGGCTACATAGTGACAACTGTCCCAAAACAACAAAACAAAAGTCAACAGGGCCAAGTCTACAAAAGCTAATAAAGAAACAGTAAGCACTCAACTCAATGAGACTGCCTCCAATTCCCAAGAGGCTCATATACCCAGAGTGCAGGAAGGATGGATTTCTATTTGTTTTGTTTTTATGAGATAGGGGTTTATAGCTGGCCTTGGACTGTGAACCTCAGGCTGGTCTAAGACTAAGGGCAATCTTCTTGTTTCAGTCTCCCGTATGCTGGAATTAGAGGCATAAAGTACCACACCAAATTTAAAACTTGCTTTTCTTTTATTGTTTTTTTCCCCTCAAACAAACACCTAAGGGCTGGCAAGCTGACCCAATGGGTGACTGATTACTATGCAGGCCTGACGAGTGGGAGCCCAGACCCACGGCAGAAAGAGAGAACCAAACACCTTTAATCCCAGCGCTTGGAGGCAGAGGTGGGCAGATCTCTGTGAGTTCCAGGACAGCCAGGTCTGTCTCAAAAACAAAACAAAGCAAGGAGCAGGGGCTGGACAGGAGGCGCAGAGCACTTGCTTCTCTTGCATAGAACCCAGGTTTGACTCCCAGCATCCACACTGGGCAGATCACATGGGGGGGGGGGTAACTCCAGCTCCAGGGGATCTCATGTTCTCTTCTGGCCTCCAAGAGCATTTGCATATGTGTGGAACATGCACATACACACGGGCACACACGGAGTCTTTGAGAAATCACTCACACTTTATTGAAGACCCGGATGAATCACTATGCAGGACATACATAATTTAAAGTCTTCATAAGCAAACACTGACCTGTGCATGGCCAGCAAAGGCATTCATTCTGTTGCTCACATAGGCACACCAAGGGCAGGGGATTGGGAATAAGAGGCAGTGCCATCTTTGAAGCACAGAGCTCTCACCAGCCCACTAAGACAGGCTCTGCTTTTTTTAAATTGCTTAAGGCCAGTACTCTTATCCACCAAAAATAAGGGCTTCAAGAAAAATGTGGCCTCACAAGCATCTTGTGAACAACGACCCTCTGATGATGACAAAGCAGTCGGCAAGCTTGGGCAAGAGCTGCTGGGGCGCACCACACACGCTCTGGATTCGTGCAAAGCAGATGAGCTAGGCTGACAAGACACTGGCTGTGACCTACTTATGCAACAGAAGAGAGTAAGAGACTCATTTAACAATGGCCAATTAGACTGCACCCAGCAGCCCTGTAGAAAACAAACATCATTACATGCCAAGGAGTGCCAGAAGCTGCAAGTTCTCACTGCCATCTTTCCCAAGACAGAGACCAGTACCCCTAAGTATTGCTCTACTGTGCATGAGATAAAGGGAACTCCATGTGTGGAGACTGTTTACAGCCATGGTTTTCTACAGCACCAAACATCACCTCAAGGTGTTATTACAGCTTTGTCTCCCAGATGGCAGGGAAATATGATGCTTGGCCCATGAATGGCTACAATTTCGGTTATCTGGGAAAGCCAGACAGCCATGGTGCTACTCTGTGTCTATGCTCTAGATTAAAGAATAGGCTGGCCATGCTGGGGGCGAGCACAGGAGTGTCACATGATGTCACCCGTGGGACGGAGGTCAGGGCTACCCGCTCTGCACATGCAACAGCTGTCACAGGGAAGCTTGCACTGGAATAACATAACTCAAAAATCAACTTTTTGGGGCCAGAGAGATGACTCAGTGCTGGCTATTCTTCCAGAGGACCTGTGTTCAATCCCCAGCACCCACATGGATGCTCACAAGCACCTGTAATTCCAGTTCTAGGGATCCAGTGTCCTCTTCTCAAGTCTGCTCTCACCAGGGATACATGCAGGCAAAACACTCATCAACCACGAGAGCAAGAGCTCATTAAAAAGTGTGTGTCTATGTGCACATATGTGCACTTAAGGGAAGGTGTTGGATCCTCTGGAGCTGAAATTACAGGCAGTTGTGAGCTGCCCAATGTGGGTGCTGTGAATCAAAGCCGGGTCCTCTGAAAGAGCAACACACACACGCTCTTAGCTGCTGAGCTATCTCTCTAGCCCACCAAACTAACGTGTGTTTGTTTTTTGAGACAGGGTCTTTCTACATAGCCCTGGTTGCCTGGAACTCATTACATAGACTAGGTTGGCCTTGAAAAAGGCATGTACCACCATGCCCAGCTCCAAATTAATTTTATTTTTCTTTTTTGAACTAGTTCTGTACACCAGGCTGGCCTCGAACTAGCAGAGATCTCCTGTCCTCTGTCTCCTGAGTCTGGGATTAATGGCATGTGCCACTACTGCCTGTCCCCTAAATTAACTTTTTTTGTCTAAAAGTTTGAACAAACAAACGAGCAAAGGCTACAAAAGTGAGCATGAGTTTAAAGTAGGTGGAAGGGTAGCCCAGGGCACCTAGAGAGCCTGCTTCTAGCTGACAGCCCTCACAGGAGCTGAGAATGAGGAAGCAGTTTCTCCCCGCCTCTTCCTGCTGAAGGCACTTAGAGATTGCTCATCTGTCACCTCCTCTCAACAGGTGACCTAACCAACCCACGTTCAGCTCCACTTTGAATATTCCAAGGAATCTCCAGCCAGCACCCCCAGCTGCACTTCTGTCTGGCCCTTCTACTTTGAGCTATGACTCAGGAGCTAACAACCCTGTCCCTCCACACACACAAGCGCTTTGGTTCAACGGAAACCAACTGATCAAGAGATGAGACTGTAAAAGGAAGGAGAGCCAGTTTCAGTGAAGGGCTCTTCCCCCTCCCTGTACAGAGACTCTGAAACTGTCAGCCCAGAGAGAAGGGGAGGGAGGGCACATGGTGGGGACGCCGTGGTGGACTTGTGTGCGTCCTCTCCTGGTGCTGCTTATTTATGCGTGTTGCTTGTAGAAATTCACTTATGACACATGAATTTTGCTGTGTATCAAACCTCAATCAAAAGTTAGAACTGGTCGGACAGTGGTGGCGCACACTTTTAATCCCAGCACCTGGGAGGCAGAGACACAGGCAGATCTCTGTGAGTTCGAGCCCAGCCTGGCCTACAGAATTTCAGGACAGCTAGGGCTGTTACACAGAGAAACTCTTGTCTCGAAAAACCAACCAAACAAACAAAAAAGTTAGAGCTGAGCCAGCAAGATGGCTCAGTGCGTAAAGACGCTTGTAGCCACCAAGCCTTGACCTTAGTTCTAGCCTCAGGACCCAATGGTGGAGAGAAAGAATTCTCATGGGTGGCACCCGGATGCCCACCCAATAAAAAGATAAATAGAAATTTTTTTCAAAGAAAAATTTATACAAAATCTCACCAACCTATGAAACACTCTCTGTAAGAGCACTTGTGTATTGAGTGACATTTTTAAAGCTCTTTTTCTTGGCAGAAATTTAACATCAGAAGTTCAGTCCAGGTATCGACAACCCAACCAATTAAGCACCCTCAACAGAACACTACTGAAATACTACCATGACATCTAGAGACACTTAATGCGAGTGTGTGTTCACACACAGGCATGCGGAGGCCAGGAGGGAATTAGTGTCTTCCTCTATCATCTGTCTCCTTACTCCTTTAAAACAGGGTCTCTCGCCGGGCGGTGGTGGCGCACGCCTTTAATCCCAGCACTCGGGAGGCAGAGGCAGGCGGATCTCTGTGAGTTCGAGGCCAGCCTGGTCTACAAGAGCTAGTTCCAGGACAGGAACCAAAAGCTACGGAGAAACCCTGTCTCGAAAAATCAAAAAAAAAAAAAAAAAAAAAAAACAGGGTCTCTCACTGAATCGGAAGTGTACTATCTCAGACAGGCTGCCTGGCAGGACAGCAAGCCCCAAGTCACCTTATTGCTGCCAGTGACCAGTGCACACATGGCAATGCCTAATCTTTTTTTTTTTTTTTTTTTTTTTTTTTTTTTTTTTGGTTTTTCGAGACAGGGTTTCTCTGTGGCTTTGGAGCCTGTCCTGGAACTAGCTCTGTAGACCAGGCTGGTCTCGAACTCACAGAGATCCGCCTACCTCTGCCTCCCGAGTGCTGGGATTAAAGGCGTGCGCCACCATCGCCCGGCTAATGCCTAATCTTTTGTGTGGGTGCTAGGGATTTGAACTCTGGTCCTTGAGCTTGTATAGCAAGTGTTCTGACCCACTGAGCCATCTCCCCAGCATCATGTCTCACATACTTTCAACAGAACAAAACAAACACACTTTTTTAAACCCTTAAAAGCAAACTCTACTGGCCTCTCACGAGGGTAAAAGTCCTGAGAGCTATTTAAAGTAGTTCCTTCCAGTTGCTGTCACTTATTACACAGAAATGACGGGGCCGCTCACCAGCCTGTTGACTGCACTGGTACTGACTCAGTCCTGAGCCACACTGACTCACCCAGCACTTTGAGCAAGTGCCTGGCAATCACCACATCCATCTGTTGCAGGTTTTGCTCAGCATGAGAAACATCTTTGCTAAGCTGCCTGTCATCCTAGGTGCCAAGCCATGAAAAACACCCACACTGCAGATGAGCCATTACGAACCTATTTTTCCTTTCCTCTTTACCATTCTTTTTTTCTGGAGACAGTCTTGCTACGTACCGTACATAGGCTCTGAACTCCAGGTCCTGCTACCTCTTCCCCAGGTGCTGGGATTAAAGGCGCAGGCGGAATCCACAACACCTTGGCTCACTGTGAAGCGACAGACAGAAAGGAATTTAGGGATACCGGGTAAGAAAGGTTCCTGGTTCCACGGAAGCCTCCATCTGCTTACTAAATGCACAAAAGTCATCATCAGCTCTAGTCTGCCCTGCAGGGTTCTCTCCACTCTGACTGGCTCAGGACAGCTGCTATCAGGCCACAACTCAGTGAGAAGGCGCTGAGCCACTTCCCAGTCAAGCCAGGCACCTTAGGAAATTAAAAAACAACAACAAAAACCTATTCTGATCTTGATATTGATAAAACTGTATGTAACTACGGAGGGTTTTCTCCCCAAACTATGTTGTTTTATTAAACATTTTTTTTTCCTTTTGGTTTTTCTTTTTCTTTTTTCTTTTTTCTTTTTTTTTGGTTTTTCGAGACAGGGTTTCTCTTTCTCTGTAGCTTTGGTGCCTGTCCTGGAACTAGCTCTTGTAGACCAGGCTGGCCTCGAACTCACAGAGATCCGCCTGCCTCTGCCTCCCGAGTGCTGGGATTAAAGGCGTGAGCCACCACCGCCTGGCTTATTAAACAATTCTTAAAAACCTATTCACTGAAATAGGCAATTACGCAATGGTGTCAAATAACAAAGAAACGAGGGAGGAAATCTGCTCCTCAGGTCCTACTGGTAGAAAGCGTTCTTCAGACATTTCTTCTCCGACTGTCACCTCCTAAGCAGCCCATTTAGTTGGGTTCGGTCCAGCAAGGCCCACCAATGCCCAGCAATGGCACTACAGTGCAAGCCTGACTGCTTGAGGTCAATCTATTTACTATTTCAAACCAATTCAGATAATGCTGATTTTCTGCTTTAAAAACAAAACAAAACTGAAAAACAAAAACCTTACACAGAAGACTATCTTCTGAGTCCAGATTATTCTTTGCCTGGTGTGGTGATTTGAGTAAGAGTGCTCCAGAGCTGGAGGGGTGGAGTGGTAGTGTTGCCAGCCTGGTCTACAAGGTGAGTTCCAGGACACCCAGAGCCATTACAGAAAGAAACCATCCCGAAAACAAAACACCAAAACCAAAACCAAACAAACAAACAAAAAACTCAACCAACCAAACAAAGCATGCCCCCCGCTAGGCTTATCTATTTGAATGTGTAGTTTTCAGGGAGCGGCACTACTTGAGAAGGATTAAGAGGTGTGGTCTGTCACTGGGGGGTGGGCTTGGTCCAGTGTTGCTCACTTCCTGCCACCTGAGGATCTGGGTGCAGGGCTCTCAGCTCCTTCTATAGCATTCGCCTCTGCCATGCTTCTCCGCCATGATGACAATGGATCGAGTCTCTGAGACTGTAAGCCAGCCCCAATTAAATGATTTCCTTTATAAGAGTTTTATAGTCATGGTCTTCACAGAAACAGAACACTGACCAAGACATCCATTTACCCTGGAAGTCTCCACATAAACCCTCAGGTCAGGCAAAGCAGTTAGTTCACCAACCTCTAGGCACCCTATCTTGTCCTGTGGTTTGGTTCCCTCCTCCTCGAGTCAACTCTTTCCAGATCCATAAAACATTAGCTACCCTTCTCTCTCAGCTTTAGTTTCCCAGCGGCTAGGGGAAGATTAGTCAGTAACAACATAATCCCTTAGAATGTATTATCTACCACTATTCTGTGTATATTGGCAGGCTTTGGCCTCTCCAAACTAACCTGCCAGTGTCCCGAAGCTAGCTCAACACCCCATGCTCAACTGGGCTCCTCTCAAATGACACGAGGTGTATGCTGAGGCAGTGACTCATCCATGGGCTTTGTTCTGAGTGATGCCCACAGCACAGCAGAGCAAGCAGCACCTCTGGATTACCAAGAAAACAGCACACACTCACTAACTGACAAAAACCAAGAAACACTATTCTAGGGGATGGGGTGGAGGGATTCTGAGGTGGAGTCTTGCTATGTAGCAGAGGTTGGCCCTGAATTCACAGTGATTTTCCTATCTCATTCTCCCAAGGATGCGGACACAGGGCTATGGGAACCACCATGGCCAGCAAAACCACTTCAGGTCTTAGGAAAAAGATAGAGCACCCTGAATCTGCTCAAAAGAGAGGCAAAATAAAGAAACAGAATTAGGTAATCAGCTGCCTGTAACTCCCAACCGGGAGGACAAGGAATCATGACATAAGGCTGCTGTATGCACTGCTCTAAGACACAAGGTTTCAGAATGGAGCTGTGAGCACGGGTGGGACATGTGGCCATGATGTGGATAAGGGAGGCAAGGCTCTGCCTGGCTTAGGAAAGAGGAAGTGTGTTGGTTTCTACCAGAGTTCTAATCCCACTTCCATCATGGGGCAGGATGCTTCCTGGAAACAGGAAGATGGCATCTTCTTCCTGCATGTGCACAGCTGGGCAAGAGGTCCGTGCTGCACGCCCACTCCATGAAGCTTTATTTAACATCCACGCTTCCTCCAGCAACATTTCCAACAATGGTCTGGGAGACCTTGGACTTTTTATTTTTCACTGGAGTGCAACTGATGTAGAAGCAAACATGCTCCCCGCACCCAGAAGTCATTGCATTACCAGCCAGGACCACACTGGCATCTTTGAGATGCAAGAACACCTTAAGAAGTTCAAAGATAGATAGGAGGTGGTGGCATATGTCTTAAATCCCAGCACTCAGGAGACAGAGGCAGGTGGATCTCTGTGAGTTCGAGGCAAGCTTGGTCTATACAGCAAATTCCAGGATAGCCAGGACTACACAGAGAAACCCTGTCTTGAAAAAATCAATGGCAACGAACACACAAACACCCCAAAACAAAAGCAAAAGAAATTTGAAGATATCAGAACTTGATAATTAAGAAGAGTGATCATCATTACAAGAAGATCACTGAAAAAGGTGGGTACCAAGCCCTGCTCTGGGCCACTGTATCACCCAGCATGCTGATTATCAACTTCATACCAGACAGAAGGGAGAAGAAGTGGGGGTTTGAACAGGAGGCCTCCCTTTTCTCAGGTCCTTGCTGCAGGCAGTAGAGAAAGAAAAGATGGTGTGTGTGTGTGGTGTGAGGTGTATATGTGGTGTGTATGTGTGCGGTGTGTTGTAGTATGTATGTGTGGTGTGTGTGTTGGGTTAGGCACTAACAACACATTCTTGTCGTCAGTATACAATGCCCTTTAACTCTGAGCTATGTGGGCTGGTTTCTGTGTTACTCTTGGTGGCTACCCTCTGCTCATTTTATATAAAGAAATGTAAGAGAGACTTAGGCCTTTCTCCCCAAGAGTGCCTTTTTGAACTGACCTGTCTCGGGCAGACCAGGGGCCTCTCTTTTATAGCTGCTGAGCAGAGACCCTGCTGACCTGTTATCCAGGTATCATTAAAATAAACCTAACAGGATGGGGGGGGGTCACCAATCACAGTCTTTCTTTCTCTAAGACAGTTTAGTACTCAAAACTAAACTGCTACCCCCCCCTCAGTTCCTCCTGGTTCAGTTGTCACTTAGAAAGGCTGCTGTTGGTCCTTGACCAAACAGGAAAATGGTTCGCATTTACATGTTAGTCCACGCAGACAAATCTGCAGACAACAAAACCCAAATGCACAGATAATTAACACAGGAGACTTTTTACAAAGGGGCACAGCCGGGCAGTGGTGGCGCACGCCTTCAATCCCAGGACTCAGAGGCAGAGGCAGGTGGATCTCTGAATTCAGAGACGGCCTGGCCTACAGAGCAAGTGCCAGGACAGGCTCCAAAACTACAGAGAGAAACCCTGTCTCGAAAAACCACACACACACACACACACACACACACACACACACAACATTAGAAACACCCACGGGCTGGGGCATGCTCAATCCCCAGCACTGGAAAAGTCTGACAGTCAACCCTTACCACAGCTTATACTAGACGACTTCAATGCGAACACAGTCCCACTCCAGACCTAGGAGAACTGATATAAGGGACACCGTCCAGGATTCTAGAGTCAGACAAACCTCAGCTGCACCAGGTAGGATAGGTGCACTAACAGGTGCCACGGCTGGGGTTAAACACACCAAGGAAGATCATTCACCCTGGCCTAAGAGATAAGGAGGAGCCGGGCGTGTGGTGGCACATGCCTTTAATCCCAGCACTCGGGAGGCAGAGGCACGCGGATCTCTGGGAGTTCGAGGCCAACCTGGTCTACAAGAGCTAGTTCCAGGACAGGAACCAAAAAGCTACGGAGAAACCCTGTCTCGAAAAAGAGAGAGAGAGAGAGAGAGAGAGAGAGAGAGAGAGAGAGAGAGAGATAAGGAGGAAAACTGGAGGGGCCTGGACTATTTCTGTTCGTACCTTCAGCTCCGCTGGGCCCAGGCAAAGCTGCTGAGTGGAAGGAATGTGCAGACTCCTCAGCTTGCTGTCAAGCAAGTATGGGACGGGGGTTCTCGTGGCCAAACTTAGCAGTCACTCACCAGAACACAGGAAAGTTTCCCTAACAAATGGTATCAGAACTCCCTAGCTGATGAAACGACCAATAAGCTACAGCTAACTCTTTAACAGTTTTCTGTCTGTATGTCTGTCTAAAACAAGGGCTCTCTATGTATGCAGACCTGGCTGTCCTGAAACTAGCTCTGTAAACCAGGCTGGCTTTGAACTAATAGGGATCCATCTGCTCTGCCTCCCCAATGCTGGGATTAAAGGTGTGCGCCAACATGCCTAGCTTTTAATGCAAATTTTTTGTAGGGATAAGTCCCGCCCCTAAGGGGGCATGTTCGCCTTGGGCTAATGTTTGCCTATAAATTTGGCGAGCATGCTCCCAGCCGTCACTTCTGCTTTCCTGGTCTCCGCAGGAACGGTGGTTCTGTAAGTCTATTTCTACATTAAAGATATATATATATTTACAATCTGTCTGCATTCGTTTACGCCGTTACAATTTTTAAGCTACTGCTCCTTTTCATCTTGCTCCCAACCACAAGGCTTTTCATCTTATGCGAAACACAAAACAACACAACAGTGAGGTAGGGTGAGCAAGCATACATTTTCTGATCTTGACAACCAGCTCTGTTCTTCTCAAGACCTACTCACTTTCCCCCCTGCAGAGCCCTCCCTCCCAGTTAATGACACCTTGAGATCCTGGTGAGCCTTACAGCGGGAACTCCATGGGGTCTTTAAGCCCAGACAGCCACCATTCTCAACAACAAAGGATAGAAGAAGCTGTAGACCCCAGGCTAGCCTGGGCTACTGCCAAATTAGTGTAGGTTTACTGTGAGTGCATGCTAAACAAAGAGGGCCGAGGGGGTATGTACCCTCGCGCAGGGTGGAGGTGAATGCAGACAGCTAGCAGGGAGCTACGACACTCAGTATGCGTGTGGGTCATGGGTAGGTTAAGCATGGGGCTGTGAAGCAAAAACCTCTAGAGGACAGGGCTGTCAAAAGCATTTGTGAGCTGACCAACAGGACAAATGAATGCGTTCAAACCTGAAAAACACTGTACTGTAAGTTACCCAGGAAGGACATTAGCTCTGCTTCCTCAAACACTGCTTCAGCTGTGAGAGGAACAGGTGGGCACTACGGTCACAAACCAAGGGAAAAGACAGTGGGCAAGGCTTGGGGGCAGTACGGGGGAGCACACTTGACAGAAGGAGAATAAAAAAGGCGTGGGGAGGTGGCTTCCCTCTCAGCTACTGCCTTTTTCTGGAAAATGTTTTATAAAAACTGACATGGTGCCGGGCGGTGGTGGCGCAAGCCTTTAATCCCAGCACTCGGGAGGCAGAGGCAGGCGGATCTCTGGGAGTTTGAGGCCAGCCTGGTCTACAAGAGCTAGTTCCAGGACAGGAACCAAAAAGCTACGGAGAAACCCTGTCTCGAAAATACAAACAAACAAACAAAAACAAAAACAAAATACTGACATGGTGGCCCATGCGTTTACAATCCCAGTACTTGAGAGGCAGGGGCAGGAGGATATCTGTGAGATCCAGGGAACCAGAATGGACTCATACGAGATGATGTCTCAAAGAAGGAGAACCAAAACAACAAGGAAGCTTGCTCTATAGTCACCAGGCAAGCTTCCCCTTCTGGGTACACCATGAATGAAGAGCAGACAGGCCGCTGAGATGGTAAAGGCACGTCAGCAGAGGCATCTGCCTCCCCGGTGATGACCTGTGTGTGATCCCAGAACCCACACACCAGCAGGCTGTCTTCTGACTTACACATGCACAGTAAGTGTCAAAATATCTATCTGCTGGGGCGGGAGAACCTGAGGTTGGTATTTAAATAAATGAAAAATAAAAACATTATTTAAATAAAAAATAAATCTAACTATCTCTACAAATAAGCAGGTGGCAATCCTCTTTGTCTGTCTTTTTGTGCCCTGGGTCTATATGGGCCACAAACAGGCTCCCTTACTCCAGGTCCCAAGTGTTGGCAAACGGTGCAGAGGCCTGAGGTGGGGCCAGGGGCCAGTGTCAGTATCTCATCTCTTGGCTCCTTCCCTAGGGTGTCTGTGTCCAGAATTGCCCCCCTCCCCAGTGGAGGTGGAAGTCCTCCCCTCCTTTGGGTTGGGTGACTTTTCCAGATTCCCTGTCCACACCCGGCAGTACTCTCAGGCATCTCCTTCCAGAACACAACATCTTCTAGAAGGCGCTAGGGAACTACTGAACTACTGTATGGAGCGAATGGAGCGGCGTGTACTCCACTTCTAGAGGAAAACTATAAAAGAAGCGTTAGCAGGTCCCAACCCCTGAGATAGAGTCTTTCTCTATTCCCCAGACTGGCCCTGAACTCCTAGACCTAAGCTGTCCTCAGGCCTCCTCTTCAGAGCTGAGATTCTCAAGTAGCTACCATATCCTACCTTAAACTTCACAGTAAGCAGAAAACTGTTGTTTGGGTGGGGAACAACAGAGACAGCTAAGCACGGGGGCTCCCTGGGTGATGAGACGGGAGGACCGACAGAGTCCAGAGCTCAAGGCCAGTCTGGGCAGCCTGTTCAGAGGGAGACATCACCTTTCCTCTCCGGTCCCCTTTGTGTTCAGGGCAGGCAAGCACTGTATCACTGCTATTTTTTCCAGCCCCAAGATCCTGCCTCTTAAAAAGATGAGCTGGTAAGTGTGTGTGGGTGCAAAGACCTGGAGAGTGTAGCCCGGTCACTACTGGACTGCCACAATGAATTACACTGGCCATCTCCTTTGAACTGCACTTAGTTAATGTTTATTGTCCGACACACTGAAGGACTTTGTTTAGGATGCCAAAATGGGAATGAGGGAAGTAAGGACAGTCTTTACCCTCGGAAGTATCTATGAACAAGAGAATAAAAAATGAGAAGTGAATCGCTGAATGTGAGTTGAACATGAATTCACATTAATGTTTCCAATCAGCTACATGATTGATGTGGAAAGCTCATATAATATCTGCAGAACAGAAGCAGTCCAAACCTGAGCCAGCCAGGGAGAACAGCTCAGTGGGGGAGGGGCACGGGACACGACACTGTCACCCCTCTAGTACGGTGCTCTCAACCTTCCTAGTGCTGTGACCCTCATGTTGTTATTTCATCGCACCTGTTATTAATCCTAATGTAAATATATGAAGCGCGGCCGGGCGGTGGTGGCGCACGCCTTTAATCCCAGCACTCGGGAGGCAGAGGCAGGCGGATCTCTGTGAGTTCGAGACCAGCCTGGTCTACAAGAGCTAGTTCCAGGACAGGCTCCAATACCACAGAGAAACCCTGTCTAGAAAAACCAAAAACAAACAAACAAACAAACAAAAAAATATATATATATGAAGCGCAAGATATCTGATGTGTGACCTCTGTGAGGCTGTGAGCCACAGGTTGAGAACTGCTGCTCTAGTCCTTTAGCTGGGCAGAACAAAGAGAAGACATAGTGGACCCCAGTTTGCTTGCTGCTCTCTGCCAGGCTACACACAGTCCTCCTGTGACCGGGCCATCCCGGGTTTAAATGACAAATACTAACTAAATGCTTTTGGACAGCTGGCTGTGACTGGATCAAACAGCTACCTTTTACAAATGATCAGGGGTAAAGTCACTCCACTGTAGAGGCACTGCGGCCTGACAGACAAGCTATCGTCCCTGTACCCACCACAAGGCCGAAGAGCCCTCCAGCCCTGAAAACTTCAAGGGCACCATTTCCTGCAGCTGGTCTGGATAAAGAAGCTCATTTCAGATCTGTGTCTACTATTCAGACATTTGAGTCTGTCTCCAGGTGATGACACAGGCAAACGGGAAAACAAACCAAGCCAGTGACACAGAAAGGTGTATTAAGGCCAGTGAGATGGCTCTGCAGGGAATGGTTTTGTTTTCAGGCCTGAAGACATTTTTGATCCCAGGACTCAAATGGTGGAAGGAAAAAGGCATCCCGAAAGCTATCTCTGACCTGGACACATGCACTGCGGCATGTGAGTGCACACACGTACGTGCGCGCGCGCACACACACACACACACACTCATGGAGAGTTATTTAGACAGGGCTCATTAGAAGCTGGCAGTCACAGACAAGATAATTTGGCTGTTGCTCTGGAGGACCTGGGTTCAATGCCCAGGGGATCCAAAACTCTCTTATGATTCTGAGGGCACCAGACATTCATACATGTAGGCAAAACACCCATACACATAAACAGATAAATTTTTTTAAAAAGATAATTACAACTTCAGAGGCCAGAAAGCAAGCGAGCTCAGCGGTGGGTGTTCACGCACTGTGAAAGCAAGCCCTGTAACTGTAGCTCAGTGCCCTGAAATGCACGGAGAGGAAGATAACCGACTGCAGGTGTGTTCTGACAACACACCCACACAGCACCTCCCAAGTAATAATTAGTAATAAAGAAAATAGAAACCTTCAGGTCTAATGACTTCTGTGATGAGAAGGTCAGGCTGCAGTGAGAGCACTCTGGGCAGAGCTAATCACACACAAAGATGGGGCCAGAAGAAATCTCTCCAGAGCAGTGGCTGTGAGGGAGATCTCCCTAAGTTTAGGTTTGAAAATAAGGACAGAGAATTCAAGTGAGAGCCAAGAGAAAGATTACAACAGAGGAAGAGCCTAAAGAAAGATCCCTGGGCAAGAAGGGGTTTAGCATAGTGTACTGCACACTCAGCACTCTCCTGCCGAACTACACCCATGGCCCTACACAGTTTAGAGACTGAAATGCTAAATCCAAGTGAGCTAGGCAGAAGTGGAGCCCCAGGAGCCAGGGCACTGGACCACAGCACGCGGGCTTTCAAGGGCAGAATGAGGACTCAGCAGGTTTATGATGACTCGGGCTGGAATAGAGCCCACAGACCTGAGGGAACGAGAGGGCAGCAGGAAGCCCAGGTGACTGACTAGAAGGCCACTGCAGCAAACTAGGCAAAAGAGAGAAACTTCAGGATTGGAGAGATGGCTCAGAGGCTAAGAGCACTGGCTGCTCTTCCCGAGGACCCAGGTTTGTTCTCAGCACCCACATGGTGGTTCACAGCCATCTGTAACTCCAGTCCTAGGGCATCTAACACCCTCTTCTGAACTCTTGAGTGTACTAGGCACATGTATACATATATACTGACAAAACACTCAAATAACAAATCTCTAAGTTTTTCTTACATAAATGTTTTGAAAAGTCTCCACAACAAACATTAAAAATAGGCAATATTTAAAGAATTTAAATTTGCTTCTCGCTCCTCAACAAATGCCCCACCCCACCCTACAATGGAGACCATACCCAGGCCCTTGTTGAACACGGGAGGGAAGTGTTCTGCGGCTGAACCGTGTCCCAGCACTCTCTCTGATCAGCACACACTAACCATGCACAAGGAGGGAAGTGTCTGCGGCTGAACCGTGTCCCAGCACTCTCTCTGATCAGCACACACAGGCCATGCACAATGACGGCTTCTTCCCACATCTTCACACATGTGCACAGCACATTTTGGTTGTGTTCAGCCCTCCTTCTCTGTCATCTCACCAGGTCCCGCTGATCCTCCGTTCCTTCCCAACTGCCTTAGTTAGCTTTTCTTTTGCTGTGGCAGTTTGGGGAGGAGGCCGAAGCAGGTCAGGAGCCCGGGGGTAACTAAAGGAAATGTGGCTCTCCGGCTTGTTTAGCTCCTTCCTTACGCAGCCCAAGCCCAGAGAACTGTCTGACTGAGGTGATTCTTTAGCTGAGCTTTCCCCTTCCCACATGGGTCAAGCTGGCAAATGACACCAACTACACCAATCCTGCTTTCATTTGGGGGGTGTGGCCCAGTGAGGTTCATTAGGGTTTTTCAAAGGAGCCCTGGCACCTTACCAGGCTACAGCACTAAATAAAATCGGCTCCTCTTCAGCAACCGTGCACATAAATTCTCCTGGAGGGGTGGGGCCCAGGAGCCCTTCCTACTCCGCCCATGCTTCTTTTT
Organism: Microtus oregoni; assembly: GCF_018167655.1. Classification (NCBI taxonomy): domain Eukaryota; kingdom Metazoa; phylum Chordata; class Mammalia; order Rodentia; family Cricetidae; genus Microtus; species Microtus oregoni. The sequence continues at coordinate 4,456,096 of NW_024543222.1, read as the reverse complement.
TCAGTTAATTTATTTTGTGTAGAAATGCTTTGCCTGCGCGTGTGCTCTATGTATTCACAGCACCTGAGGAGGTCAAACAAGGGCACCAGATCCCCTGGAACCGGCACTGCAGGTTGTGAGCCTTCACATGAGGGCTCGGAACCTAACGCAAGTCCCCTGCAAGATCAAGTGTTCTTTCTTTTTTTCTTTTTTTTTTCTTTTTTTTTTTTTTTTTTGGTTTTTTCGAGACAGGGTTTCTCTGTGGCTTTGGAGCCTGTCCTGGAACTAGCTCTGTAGACCAGTGTTCTTAACCATTGACATTACTTTTAAAAATAACTAATTGAGAAAGATGCTACAGCCTTTGGAGCACCTTTAGAGTCACTCTAACTAGCATGCCCTAATTCACGTTGGTGTCTTGTCACACATTCTTTCTCTGCTTCTAGAAGTGACACTCAAGGCTTACAAGACCATGAGCGCAGACCCTTTTCATGAAGAAAACGGGCATGAAAATCCAGGATATAGCAACCCTTTCTCTGAGCATCTCCAACGGGACTGGAGACAAATATAACCACTACCAGGCAGGTTAAATTACCCTTCCTTTTGCTGCTCAAGTGGAGGCAGTCCTGCTAATTACCACATTTAGGGCCCCTGGTAAGCAGCTGCAGGGCCAGAAGGCTGGGAAAGAATAAAGATCCTGACAGGGCTGCACTTGGCATGTCCCACCGAGACATCAAGCCTCGCTCTGCTCAGTCTAGAGTTCTATCTAAGCACCTACACAGTGCGCAGTGCGGAAAATCAGCACTTTGGTTACACAAAAATGTCACAACCCACAGAGAAGACAGGGATTAGAAGCACTAATAACAGGAGGTGTTAATGCAAACACTGGTGTGTCAGACCACAAGAACAACGTCCCGATCTCAGTCTCTCTGAAAGGGAACTGTGCGCGCCATGCCATGCTTTTGGGTGGGTAGTGTTCAATGGAACAATATCCACACTACACGGAAAGCAAAGGGGGACAGCCATCAGCAAATCGTTCTCCTGACCCAAATGAGGGTCAGACATCAACTAGGGTGTGACTACTGTGTATCAGCTGCTTAGAATAGAATCACTCAGCTTCTGTAATCCTCCACACAGCAAAAGGGTCTTGTGTCGTGAATGTCTATTTTTAGAAGATTCAATTCAATTTTCATCATTAAACTCATAGCCTACAGCACTAGGAGAGGAAAAAAGTTAATCTGGTCTTGAAAATTGTGCCTCCTTTATTGGATGGCCTTTTTGTGGGCTTTTTTGTTTTGTTTTGTTTTTTGATTTTGAATGGCCATACTTTTCCTGGCCTTATATTCTCAGTTTTCAGGTATGGTGTATGTCTTGGGAAGCTGAGGCAGGAGGATCACAAGTTCAAGGTCAGTCTGATACTGCAAAGAGCAGTATCTCAACACACACACACACACACAGAGAGAGAGAGAGAGAGAGAGAGAGAGAGAGAGAGAGAGAGAGCACCGAGTGTGCTGCCCTGGAGTAAGCAGCAGGAAGACTGAGTCTGAGGCTGGAACTTACATAACCAGACCATGCTCAAACTGAAAACCAAAATTCTGTTAAGCAGTTTCATTACAAAGGGGGTGGGGGCTGGAGAGACGGCTTTTGTGATGACCCAGCTTTGGTTCCCAGCACCAACATAGTAGCTCACAAGTGCCTACAATTCCAGTCTCAGGGGTCCCACACTCTCCTCTGCCCTCCACAAGTACCAAGCCTGTACCTGGTACACAGACATACACACAGGCAAACACATAAAAGTAAATAAATACTTTTTTGGGGGGAGTGGGGGACAGACTAAATTGTTAAGGGGCCAGGACACAAGTAAATGGCTGTGTCACAGAAGGGGAACGATCACCAAAATTAGGGGCTGGGGAGATGGCTCACTGGGTAAAGACACTTGATGCTATGCCTGAGGACCTAAGTTTAAAGCCCTGGAACAAACACAGAGAAAGGCTGAGAAAGAAATCCCGAAAGTTTCCAGACCTCCATACACATTAAGAACTCTCCACAACAAGCAAACATGCCATGTGCGCGCACACAATTACAACATAATAACCAGTGTTCACTTCCTCCAGCTTATGGTATTTTTTAGCTTATTTTCACAAACAAAAGAGAATCTATTTTTTTATTTTTGTATGTATTTATGTGTAAGAGTGTTTTGCCTGCATGTCTGTGTATTTATGTGTAAGAGTGTTTTGCCTGCATGTCTGGTGACCATGGTAGTCAGAAGAAGGTTATCGGCTCCCACAGAACTGGAACTGCAGATGACTGAGCCACCATGTGGGTGTTAGGATCCAAACCCAGATCTTCTGCTGAGCCATCTCTCCAGTACCGTGTTTTATTCGTTCATTTAACTATTTTTATTTTATGTGCACTGGTGTTTTGCCTGCATGTATCTCTGTGTGAAGGTGCCATAGCTCAAAGCTGCAGACAATTGTTAGTTGTCATGTGAGTACTGGGAATTGAACCCACATCCTCTGGAAGAGCAGTCAGTGCTCTTGACCACTGAGCTGTCTCTCCAGTCCCTTGAGTTATTTTTCAAGATAAGAGTTTCACCATGTAGCCCTTGCTGGCCTGAGACTCGTTATGTAGATCAGGCTGGCCCTGAACTCACAGAGATCTGCCTGCTTCTAACTCCCGACTGCTGGGATTAAACATGTGTACCATCTCTTATAAAAATCAGGTATCAAAGATACACTCTTACCTGTTTACACACTGTTATATATGTCATTTTATTTATGAATTTTTCCTACCCCCAAACTTTAGGAACCAAATTTTACCCCTTAGTAGAGACATCAATCCTTGCCAACAATGCAAGATCCAACTCACTCCCTGCCAAATTACTCAGAACACACAGGATTCAGGAAGCATTCCTATGGAAGTCTGCAGATATTTTTAAACATGTTGATTTGACCAAAATGCCACAGATACAAGTACTGAATAATTCTCACTTTAAAAGCTATGTAAACTGCTGGGTGTGAAGACAAAAGAAGCAGGAACAAAAGTTCTGTCTGCTGCAAAGTGTGCTCTACGGCTGTCAGGTGCCAGGGCTTCGTTCTGAATTTAAATTCTAAAACCACATATGCTCCCACGCACACCATCAAACGTCTGAGTTCAGGATCCAGCCAGTTGCCTCTGCTCCAGCGTGGGTACCGAAGTGCAGTGGTGTGGGGGCTGATCTTCAAAAGGGCAGAACAGCCCCCCACCTCCAGCTGGGCTCACCCAATTACTAATGTGACAACTGTGACGGCTAAATAAAGCACCGCAGTGAAATGCTGAAGGCTTCCCATGTTGGGGACGGGGGGTGTGGAGGAAGAAAAAAGAGTAAGTCTAGGGGATGGACAGCACCATGGACGTGGACAATAAAAGACAACAGGAGAAAGCTATGATGTTCCCCTTTAAAAGCCCAAAGGGGCGTGTCCAGGAAGCACAGCCCATATATAACCTATCCTTGCCACAAAATGGGCTCTTAGGGAACTGGGAAATTATTTTCCACTGCACAAACTTAGTTTTCTTTTCTTTTTTCTTTTTTTTTCCTTCTTCCTTTTTTTGGTTTTTTGAGACAGGGTATCTCTGTAGCTTTGGAGCCTGTCCTGGAACTAACTCTTATAGACTAGGCTGGCCTCAAACTCACAGAGATCCATTAGCCCTTGCCTCCCGAGTGCTGGGATTAAAGGCGTGTGCCACCATTGCCCAGCCAGACTTAGTTTTCTAAGCAAAGTCAAGAAATCCGTTCTCAAGGATTTTAAAAGCATTTGCCTCAACGAAATGTTCTCATCTGGTCAAAGTGTGCCCTAATGTTTGGCCAGAAACATGCGATTCCGGGTGGACTCTGAAACCAGTGGTAAAGGGGAAGTCAGTCGGTCTGGTTTCCTTGGCTGACTTCAGCAGCAAAGAGTGTTGACTGTTCTTCGAGAGGACCTGGGTTCAATTCCCACCACCCACATGGCAACTGACAACTGCCTACAACTTTATAGGGACTTGACATCCTCACACAGACATATGTGCAGACAAAATACTAATGCACATAAGTTATTTTTTTTTTTTTTGATTTTCAAGACAGGGTTTCTCTGTAGCTTTTTGGTTCCTGTCCTGGAACTAGCTCTTGTAGACCAGGCTGGCCTCGAACTCACAGAGATCTGCCTGCCTCTGCCTCCCGAGTGCTGGGATTAAAGGCATGCGCCACCACCGCCCGGCAAGTTAAATTTTTTACGTATATACATAAGCAAGCATGTATGTAAACATGTGAATATGTGTGTATCTTTCATGTCTGACAAGCAGCTCAAACTTAACCGTGAAGAAGTAAAATACATGCTGTTCACATGACATTCCAAAGCACCCCTATCCAAGTGCCTTTCTCCGTCTCCGAGGAAATAGATGTCCCCCTATTAGCATCAACTCTACATGAAGAACACAACGTTTTTAGTGACCCCCTGCCTCTGTCATTCTGTTGTGACAATTTCTTACTTAAAATACAAGTGTGGTTAATAAAAACCAGAAACAGTCGGTTGTGGTGGCGCACGCCAGTAGGATTTGCTGAAGGAGGCAGAGGCAGGAGGATCACGAATTCGAGGCCAGCCTGGGCTACACATTTGGGGCTGGAGAGATGGCTCAGCGGTTAAGAGCATTGCCTGCTCTTCCAAAGGTCCTGAGTTCAATTCCCAGCAACCACATGGTGGCACACAACCATCTGTAATGAGGTCTGGTGCCCTCTTCTGACCTGCAGGCCTACATGAAGACAGAATATTGTATACATAATAAATTTAAAAAAAAATAATAAAAACCAGAAACAACTACGTGCTAAAGCCCTCAGTTACACTCTGCCTTTAAAGAACCTTCCCCGACCTAAGACCCTGACATGGGAAGCAGGAGAATCAGAAGTTCAAGGCCCACCTGGCACGACTCTTTTCAACAAAATACAGCAAACACAAAATAACTCTTCCCAGGACCGCAACTGCGTGGTGGGAACTGTCCTGCGTCTCCAACCTCAGCTACTGCAGTCCAGAAGACTGCATCCACAGCTGACCTCTGTGACACTGCTGTTAGCTCCGCCTCGAATGCTGTTCTTTGCGTGTTTACTTAGTCCCGTCAGCCACAACACTGACCATCACTTTTCCCTTCTGGAACCCACACAATCACACTTAGTAAAGTCAACTGCACCACCAGAGTATAAGAATCCCCAGCTGCTCTTCACAGTGTCCTTTATGTAATCACACACATTTCAGAAGAATGAATGGATTTCTCTTGTAATAAAGAATACAATTTATACTGGGTTTGGTGGCACACACACACTGTAATCCCAGGATTTAAGAGACTATGACAGGAAGTTTGGGGCTAACCTTGGCTACACAATATGACCACCTCAGCTACATCATGAGACACCATCTCAAAACAAACAAAACACAATTTATTACATTTTTGTCATGAGCAGAAGTCATGAACTCTGTAAAGTGGACAGTACTGTCTTGTTTCTACAGATGAGGAATCTAAAATTCTTTGGGGCTGGCAAGATAGCTTAATGGGTAAAGATACTTGCTCCAAGCCTGACGACCTGAATTCAATCCCTAGAACCTACACAGTGCAGGGAAGAATGAGTCCTGAAAAGTTGTCCTGTGACCTCCACTCATGGGCTGTGCATGTGTGTCTGTGCTGTGGCCTGTGCTGTGTGTCTGTGCTGTGTGTCTGTGCTGTGGCCTGTGCTGTGCGCCTGTGCTGTGGCCTGTGCTGTGCGCCTGTGCTGTGCGCCTGTGCTGTGCGTCTGTGCTGTGCGCCTGTGCTGTGCGCCTGTGCTGTGCACCTGCGCCTGTGCTGTGCACCTGTGCTGTGCGCCTGTGCTGTGCGTCTGTGCTGTGCGTCTGTGCTGTGCGTCTGTGCTGTGGCCTGTGCTGTGCGCCTGTGCTGTGCGCCTGTGCTGTGCGCCTGTGCTGTGCGTCTGTGCTGTGGCCTGTGCTGTGCGCCTGTGCTGTGCGTCTGTGCTGTGGCCTGTGCTGTGTGCCTGTGCTGTGCGTCTGTGCTGTGCGCCTGTGCTGTGCACCTGCGCCTGTGCTGTGCACCTGTGCTGTGCGTCTGTGCTGTGGCCTGTGCTGTGCGCCTGTGCTGTGCACCTGTGCTGTGCGCCTGTGCTGTGCGCCTGTGCTGTGCGTCTGTGCTGTGCACCTGTGCTGTGCGTCTGTGCTGTGTGTCTGTGCTGTGGCCTGAGCTGTGGCCTGTGCTGTGTGTCTGTGCTGTGGCCTGTGCTGTGCGTCTGTGCTGTGTGTCTGTGCTGTGGCCTGTACTGTGCGCCTGTGCTGTGCGCCTGTGCTGTGCGCCTGTGCTGTGCGCCTGTGCTGTGAGTCTGTGCTGTGCACCTGTGCTGTGCGCCTGTGCTGTGCGTCTGTGCTGTGCACCTGTGCTGTGCGTCTGTGCTGTGCGTCTGTGCTGTGCGTCTGTGCTGTGGCCTGAGCTGTGGCCTGTGCTGTGTGTCTGTGTTGTGTGTCTGTGCTGTGGCCTGTGCTGTGTCCTGTGCTGTGTGTCTGTGCTGTGTGTCTGTGCTGTGTGTCTGTGCTGTGTGTCTGTGCTGTGGCCTGTGCTGTGTGTCTGTGCTGTGGCCTGTGCTGTGTGTCTGTGCTGTGTGTCTGTGCTGTGTGTCTGTGCTGTGTGTCTGTGCTGTGGCCTGTGCTGTGTGTCTGTGCTGTGTGTCTGTGCTGTGGCCCGTGCATGTGTGTCTGTGCTGTGTGACTGTGCTGTGCGCCTGTGCACACATGGAGAGACATGAAAAAAATGCAACAAGAGAAAGAACGAAGGAATAGAAGGTTCTTCCAGAGAGGCCAGATAATTTATATTTCGTTTTTTTGGGGGGGAGAGGGGGGGTTCCAAGACAGGGTTTCTCTACGGTTTTGGAGCCTGTCCTGAAACTAGTTCTTGTAGACCAGGCTGGCTCAAACTCACAGAAATCCACCTGCCTCTGCCTCCCAAGTGTTGGGGTTAAAGGCATACACCACCACTGCCTGGCCTCAGATACTTTGCAAACAGAAGATGCAGATGGGAACTCAGATCTGACCACCAGAGCCATGGTTCACAGATGCTGTGCCACAGTCCCTCCACCTACAACAGAACACTGTCCCTCAAGACTGCTGTCCACAGCCCACAGAGTCCTTTGGTCATCAGATCATCTCTGCAGGTGAGAGGTCTATCAAACCAGCAAGCAATGGACAGTACACTCACAACAATGCTATTCCTCCAAACTGTCGTACAAGTGCCTGATACTGAACCCCACTGTTTCATTCAAGCAAGAAGCGGAGAGGTGTGAGTCCCTTTGAAGCTCAGTGAGAGGGCATAGATATTTATCAAGTATTCAGGTCCCACCTGAAATGGGGGGTTCCTTTCACTTTCTGGAAGGCAGATCAGGCCAAATGTATCACAAATAGTGTTTTGTGTTGTTGTTTCCCTATATAAACGGCTGTCGTTGGCTTATCAGTGCTGGGGACTGAACCTGGGCTTTCTGCAGGCTAGACAAGCACTAGCAACTGAGCTCCAGCTCCTTTGTTGCTCTTGGCAGTTTTGAGCATATACCTAAAACTTTCACAGCAGATCATGAAAAAGGATGGCAGTGATGTTGCTGGCTTTTCCTCTCTATTGGCCATCTTTATTTTGTACATTCTCTGGCAATTCTAGTAACAGGGATTGCTATAATAAGACTGTGAGTTTTACAAGATGCCAGGTGTCTGACACCAATCCCATTGCAGCTCCATCTGCTGCCTATCCAGATGCTCACGTTAAAACTGGAAAACGTCCATGGAGAAGGCAGAAGCTAATGCCTCATGAAACACTAGATCTGTTTGTAGGGAGAGAGAGAGAGAGAGAGAGAGAGAGAGAGAGAGAGAGAAACCTCAAAAGTTGCTAGGTTACAACCATTTAACTCTTCATGGACAGAGCCTTTACATCCACCAAATCCAAAACTCCAGAACAGAAAGGAGCGGTGTGACAGTAATGCTATCCTTTTCTGAGGAAGTATCAAGTTGTATGACCTTTAGGAAACACTGGTCTACACAGGGATGGCTACGGCAGGTTATTCAAGTCTCACTCACACAACTGTGGTGGTGATGGATCTGTAATGTAAGACACAGCATATACTACAATCAGCAACCATGTGTGGGGCTGGAGAGATGGCTCGGTAGTTAATAGCACTGACTGCTCTTCCAGAAGATCTAGGTTCAGTTCCCAGCACCTACAATATGGCTTACAGCTACCCGTGACTCTAGTTCCAGAGGCTCCAATCCTGACCTGCAAGGGCACCAGGCATACTCATACATACATCAGATAAAACATTTAATGAGTATGGGTGTTTTGCCTGCATATACGTCCAAACCACATGCATGCCTGGTGCCCAGAGAGACCTAAGAGGATGTCAGATCTCTCGAACAGGGAGGGGTTCCTGATGGTGCCAGCCTCTGTGTGGCGCTAGGAACAGAAACTGGACTGAACCTTTTCTGAAGCCCACACTCTATATTTACAACTCCCTTCTGCTGCCTCTGTAGTAGCTTGCCTAAAGACAGGACAGATACTTGATATTTTATCTTTTTTTTTTTTTTTTGGTTATTGTGACAGAATCTCATTTGGCCCAGGCTGGCTTTGAACTCACTATGAAATTTAAATTTCTGATCCTCCTGCCTTCTGATGGACCCACAGTTTACACCTGAACCAGATAAGCGACAAATGCCTGGACTAAGTCATGTAACAACACTGTTGAAAACACATTCCTATAGGTGTGGGGAAGAGTTAGGAGTCAGAGTGTGTGGTAGGGTAGGCCTGACTCCCAACACTGCCAGGCCAGGAAGAGCTCATTTTCTTGTTCCTCATGAGGGCTTTACTTCACTGCAGTGTCCACAGGTGAGTCCACTTATACTCACGGGGCTCCCACTTAGAAGGTTCTAATACCCAGAAGGAAGCTGCTGTTGACGGTGAGTTTCCTGGTAAGGAGTCCAAAACACTTTAGAGTAGACGGTCACTGTATCTCATTATAAAATCTCTAAATCAGGGTGTGTATTCCCATATACAGGCTTCCCGTTTTACTCCAAATTCCTAGCAGACTAAACTGGTCTCCACAGCGGCATCAAAGCTGAAAAGAGGATCTCAGAAGTGGACCATGCTATGACTGAGCCCTTATTTTACAGCAACTTATCATCAGCCACCAGAGCTCAATGTATCTGGGACTGGAGCCCAGCATACAACACTTGTGTTAGGCCCCAGTTTAGCATCCAATGGGGCGGGGACTAATTTATTTAAATAAGGCTTAGCTAGATTAAGGAGTGGAAGCTCAAACTTCTATGCACAACTCATTGTTTCTTTCCATCACAAGGCCATTAGCCAAACATAAAAATTTAAAGACAAGCCAGGCACATGCCTTTAATCCCAGCACTCGGGAGGCAGAGGCAGGTGGATCTCTGTGAGTTCGAGACCAGCCTGGTCTACAAGAGCTAGTTCCAGGACAGGCTCCAAAACCACAGAGAAACCCTGTCTCGAAAAACCAAAAAAAAAAAAAAAAAAATTTAAAGACAGTGCTGGCTGCTCAAGAGGCTGAAATCCAAGTACCAACCGAGCCCAGTTCAAGGTGAGTCTGGGCATCAGCAGTAAAGCACTTATTCGCTGCGAATGTACACCAACATGGTTCAACCAGAAGAAATCCAGATATTCAGAACAACGAACGTACCACACTGCCACTTACACTGGCTTGGAGTCGGTGGTAAAATTAAGTCCTTCTGCAGCTGTTGACCACCATGTGGGAGACAAGTCAGCACAGGTCACTCACTAACAAAGCACTCAAGCTCCAAGTTTATCAGCAAAATACAATCACCCCAAGAACTGGCTTCTAAGAGTTTAAATTAATATCCTGTAGCCTGAAATCTGTCAGAGGAATCAAAACAAAAGTTTATGCCCAAGTTTTGAAAAGTGTATCAGATCTTCCTCTGTGACTGTCACTGAAGATGTCCCAACTCTTACCAAGACGGAATGCACACCACCTGTCCTTTCTGGATTCCAGTCTCTTGTGTAGTTTGGACACATTCCAGGCTGACTATAGCTATGTTTGGCACCATAGACCATGTAGCGCTAGCAATATTAGTAAGTAAGAGGTCAGAGAGCTCCCTGCAAGTGCAGGACACAGCTCAGAGTTAAACAGCTGCCTACGAAGCTAAGCACTCTGGCAAGACTTGAGAAACATGAAGAAAAAAAAAGAAAAGAAAACTTGCCCTCAGCCCTTCTCACTTACAGCAGCAGACAGAATCTATGATGGGAAGACTCCTCTCCACAACAGTCTCCAAAGCTGCTCTTTCTGGAGCCACGCTGTATCAAGCACACAGATGGGCAGAGGATCTCAAATCCCCGCCCCATGGATTGTTTGGATTTATTTACACTGAAAGGATAAAGGGAAAAACTGATGGGGGTGCAAGCCAACTTTTAGAACCCTGTCATATAGTGGTATTTTCTCATCTCTGCTGGACTACCACTAAAATAAAATGTTGTCACTATAATGTCCAAAATAAAACTGATGAAAATTGAAAATTGGATTGTTTATTAAGTGACAACTTTAAAAAAAAAAATCAAGAGGACTAGATGTCCTGCTCTAGCAGAGGACCCAAGTTCTGTTCCCAGCACCCATGGGTGGCTCAAACTCCTGTGACAGCAGCTCCAGGGAGATCTAAGGCCTCCAGCCTCTGAGGGCATCAGCTCTCATGCAGTCACGCAGAGGCACATAACTAAAAAAAAAATTATTTTCTGTGTATGGACGTTTTACCTGTATATATGTCTGTGTACCGTCTGCACGCAGCAACCACAGAGGCCAGAAGAATGTGTCACATCGCTGGGACTGGAGTTAGGACACCAGATCTCACACAACCCAGGCTGGCCTAAAGCTAACTGTACAGCCAGAGATGACCTTGAATTTCTGATCCCTGTGCCTTCGCCTGAGTCTGGGATCAGAGGCACGTACCACTGTACCTGGTTAGTAATTGATACAATAAAGTATACTTGTACTTTATAAAAAAAATTAAGAGAAAAAGTAGCTAAGAAGCTAACCTAGGTATTAACAGCAACAAAAGAGGAAGGTGACAAGTTCCAGTGGCCCATGTCTGTAACCCCACACTCGGGAGGCTACTGCTGTGTCAAAACCTGACAAGGCTCCCAGATGCAGAAGGTGCTCGTCCAGGGAGAGAGAAAGAGCCGATATGGCATCAAGAGGCACGACTGTACTGGCAGTGGTGAGGCAGCTGAAGGAAAAGAAGTGATCCCAAGGCCATCAGGAGCTTGGGTAAACTCCAGGTTCTGTGGAAAGGCAGGACACCTCAGCAGTTTGAAAAAGTTGTACGGGCAAAAAGGGCAATATGGCTGAAGACCAGGGATGTGCGATCACTTGGTGAACAAGGAAGCTAAATGACTGACTGCCAATTGAGCATGTGCTGTGTATTGCTGGAGCCACTGTTTCTGAATTACTGGGGGTGTTACCCATGAAGCACCATAGAGCTCTGCTGACTGAGAACACAAAACTACAAAATAGAGGGGCTGGAGAGATGGCTCAGAGGTTAAGAGCATTGCCTGCTCTTCCAAAGGTCCTGAGTTCAATTCCCAGCAACCACATGGTGGCTCACAACCATCTGTAATGGGGTCTGGTGCCCTCTTCTGGCCTGCAGGCATATGCACGGACAGAATATTGTATACATAATAAATAAATATTTAAAAAAAAACAACTACAAAATAGGTGCACGTTAGACTCAACTCTAAACAGCTCTACAGTAAAGTAAAGCTGCCCTTGCTTTTGTGAAACAGTTCTGGAACGGAAAATACAGTAATTATGGTTCTGGTGAATTCAAAGAAATGCTGCCTCTGCTCTCTGGACACGCCTCAGATGCTGCTGTCGGCACATTCAGCTCAAGACCACATCACACGGGCCGTGCCACGGCCACCTCAAGACCACATCACATGAGCCGTGCCACGGCCACCTGAAAGTGAAGAGACAGCACTCCCAGGCCACTGCAAGAAGGGACACACAGGGACACTCTGATCTTGTAACTTTATTGAGTGATAAAGATACAGGACTAGGTGATGGCAGGTTTGCAGAACCAGCCTCTGAACAGACCACAGACAAAAGCACTGTAAGAGAAGGGCTTGGAAAATCCACGGTCCAAAGGAAAGGAGGCGTGTAGACAAGGACAAGATCTCTAGGAAAGAAAAAACGCACCTGAATTCTCTACCCAGCCCACAGCAGCACCTCCAAAGTCTACAGGAACCACCAGTGCATGTGGAAAGAGGGTTCCCAGACTTCAGTGAAACTCCAGCCATGCCCTGCACCAAACTAGCGCCAGCTGTGACAGTTGCAGCAAGCCTGTGGTAACACCGCTGCACGGCTACAGAAACCTGTACCTGCAGTGTACATTACCACAGCCACCCAGCTACAAGAAGTGAAAATATGGCCAGCAAGGGTAAAGAACTAATTTTTACTTCATGTGTATGAGTGTTTTACCTGGCTGTATCTCTGTGTACCACATGCATTCCTGGTACCAGGAAGCCAGAAAAGGGAGTCTGACCCCTAGAACCAGAGTTATAGACTGCTGTCGGTCTCTATGTGGGTGCTGGGAACTGCATACAAGTCCTCTGCAAAAAAACAGCTAGCACACCAGGTGGTGGTGGTGCACGCCTTTAATCCCAGCACTCAGGAGGCAGAGGCAGGCGGATCTCTGTGAGTTCGAGGGCAGACAGGGCTACATAGGTGAGACCCTGCCTCACAGACAGACAGACAGACAGACAAGATAGACAGATCGATCGATCTATGTTTGAGGACTGGCAAGACAGCTTAATAAGGGTAAAAAGCTCTTACTAAGCAAGCCCGAACACCTGAGCTTGAACCCTGGCCCTGACCGTGGAGAAATGAACAGACCATAGAGAGCTGTCCTCTGCCTCCACACACATGCTATGGCACAAGCTCTCTTTTGTGCGTGTGCACACGTTAAATTAAATTTTAAAAGTGTATTCACCCAGGTGTAGTGGATACCAGAACTCACGAGACAGGGGATGTCCATTTTGAGTTCCAGGAGACCCAGGGCTATACAGAGACACCCTGTCTCAAAGCAAACAAGCAAATCTACATTCAGGGGTTGTGGGAACAGATCAGTGGAGAACATGTTCTTAGCATGTGGCAAGACTGGATACTATCCTTAAACTTCCTTCTCAGTGCTCGCTGACGACATCCATCAGCTTCACTCTTACAGAGAGGGGACGTGGAGCTGGTAAGCAGCAGTTCAGCCCTTCTCATCAGCCACGGCCGGGGGATTCTGTGCTTTTATATTTGATAAACAGAATGGATTTAGCAAACACGTTTAGGTTCCACGAATGAAAGTGTGGGTTCCTTTAACTCTGAACAATCTTCCCACTTGCAGTGCTGGGCAAGTGTCCCACACGTGACCCCATGCACAGCCACCTCACTTCCACTCATCTAGCCGGAGCAGCAGAGGCTCATGCACTCAGAGGCTGCAGTAAGAGGGAGTTGAGACTATTCAAAGAAAAGAAAAGGTAGATGGGGAAGAGGGAGAGAGGACATGAGGAAGGGAGGGGACTATCACCTTGGTAAGTGAGCACTCGTCAAATGCCTAGCACGTGCAAGGACTGAGCTTCCATCCCCAGTGACAGCATAAATGAATAAGGAAATAAATAAATAGCAATTTCATGTAAGCATTCTATTCTATATTTTCTTTTCTAAAAAAAATGTATTTGTGTGAAAGTTTGTGGTATTGGGAGGGTGGAATGTGTACGTGCCATAAAGTGCATGTACAGGTCATAGGAACTTTCAGAATGGGCTCTGTCTTCCCAAAGCGGGCTCTAGGGTTAAACCTAGGCTGTCCTGCTTGCACAGTAAGAGCTTCTACCCCCGAGGCACCTTCCAGCCCTAGCCTATATTTTCTATACAGAAAGTTGTTCCATAAAGTATTTCCTGAAAGAGGGAGTGTGGGCATGAAATTTGAAGACACTGAACTGAAGTTCGTCACAGAAACTAAAATAGTGACAGAAGAAGTTCAAGGCTCGTGGGTATGCCATGAGGCTATCAATGGCTCACATCTACTTTCATGACCGCCAAATACATTTCTCAAAGGCAATTCCAAGTTGAAGTGTTCTAGGACAGCTCCAGCAACGCTTCAGAGCTTGGCTAAATTTAGAAGCAAGTCCTTAGTAAATTACAGATAGCTACATAGCCAAAAAGCAGTCGTGAGAGCTTCTAAATTAACTCAGAAATCTGCCCAATATCTTACAAAGTCTGTTCCATTCAAAATACCCAATGTCTATCCTCAGCAAGCTCTTACAACAGGGCATTAAATATTATTTAGACCTTGAAACCTGGTCTTTGTATCAACCTTAGCATTAAACACAACACCCATTTAAGAACTTAGGAAATACTCAGTGATTTCTTTAAAGCCCTTTTAGAAAAACATTATTAATGTATATGTATGCCACAGAGCATGGTCCAGCGAGGTCAGAGGACAACTCAGGTTGTCATGTTCGGCAACTAGTGCCTTTACCACCAAGCCATCTCAGCAGTCCTATAATCTACTGGTATTTGTAGATATAACATATCAAGGTAGGTAATTTTAAGAAATCATCAACTCGGGAGGCAGAGACAGTCAGAGCTTTATGAGTTTAAGACCAGTCTGATCTACAGAGTGAGTTCCAGGACTGTCAGGACTATATAGAGAAATCCTGTCTCAAAAAACCAACAAAAAGAATTCATCAAAATGCTAGTGTATCATAACACAAACACAGAAAAAGTAACTATCCGCCTAAATCTAAAGGATCATCTATAGGAGACTTCCCGAAACATCTCAATCACAAAGCAGAGCACTCTCCATCTCTAGGACAGGTCACACTATAAAGCCACAAAACAAGCTCCAATAAATCTAAAAAGATTTAAACCATACAAAGTGAGATCGACAATCACAACAGAATTAAAAGAGAAGCACCTAAAGATTAAACAACATAATCCTCAATAAACAGTAGGTCAAAGAAATAAGGAAAATCAGAAAATAACTTGAAACAAAAACAAAAACTGAGGGCCAGTGAGATGGTTCAGCAGGGGAAGGTGCTTACCACCAGGCCTGAAGAACTGAGTTTGAGTCCTGGCACAGAAGGAAAAGAGAGAGCTGATTCTAGCAAGCTGTCCTCTGATCTCCACTCTCAGCATAGTGTGTCTGTGTGCTCGAACATGCAAACACAAATACACACATGAAACACACACACACAAATAATAATTTTAAAAAGGGAAAAATGCGCCGGGCGGTGGTGGCGCACGCCTTTAATCCCAGCACTCGGGAGGCAGAGGCAGGCGGATCTCTGGGAGTTCGAGGCCAGCCTGGTCTACAAGAGCTAGTTCCGGGACGGGCACCAAAGCTACAGAGAAACCCTCTCTCGAAAAACAAAACAAAACAAAAAAAAAAAAAAAAAAAAAAAAAAAGGGAAAAATGCCGCCCAACTTATGGAATGAAGCTAAAGCAGAAAGTGAGACAGAAATTTATGGCTGTCAACATATATATTAAAAAGAAAACCGAAGTTAAACCCCAGCTCTCAGGAGGAATCCGGCTCTATTACTGGTTTGCATCACCGTATTTCAGAGCACAGCAACCGCGACACAGCTGCATACAGTAAACAGGGATGGTGGCTGTACAGACTACGTGTTTCCTGAAAAGTTCTAAAAACTTGAACATTGATGGGGGAAGCTTTTTATAAATTTTCCAATGATGACGAGATTATTTACTTAATTTCAAAAAAGTTACCTGACCACGGGAAAAGTATAACCTCACTTTCCTTACATTCTCCAAGTAAAAGAATTAATCCACCATTCTTAACTTCCAATCTTCAGCTATTTTTCAAAGCCAAACATTTTGAGAAACTGACATAGTAAAGCAGACAGATGCTTGACTTGAACCAAAAACTCATCCCAAAAGGGGATGAAGAAAGCTCTGAATTATTAGGAGAGTCAACTGAGCTCTAACAGGAACACATGCCTAAGTTTCTAGTCCTTGAGAAGCTGAGACAGCGGATGTCTGTGACTTTCAGGCCAGAGAGGACCACCACCAGAGGGCTGCATAAAAACACCTTCCAAAAAAAAAAAAGCAACAAAACAAAACAAGTTATCTGTAAGCTGCTGCCCGAAGCTCCACTGGCTGTGCCTTTTCTGTACAAGAGTGTGCGTGCATTTACAAGCACACCTATTGTTAACACTGGCCAGACAGCAAAAGTCCTCCACCACCCACCCACCGGACTACTGCAAATGAGCACATTCCTGAATGAGGAGGTTTATTGCCTTATTCTACCTGTTTCTCCAAACCCCCAGCAAAGCTTAACTTCATTTAAAGCACGTTTGCAGCATAAACTAAATAAACCTAGTTTGTCTTCCCATCTTTTTCTGGACATGAGTTAGGAATCAATCTAGAAGAGATTCGTCTGGTTTAAAGAAGGAAATCTGGACTAAAACTACTGTATATAGTCAGTATTGGTGGTGCACACCTTTAGTCCAGGCAGAGGCAGAAACAGATCTCTGAGTTGGGGCCAGCCTGGTCTAACTGTTCAGGTGAGCCAAGTATGTGAAGCAAAACCCTATCTCAAAACAAACTACAAAGTATCTAGAAATGCATGCCAAGTCCCTCTACTGTCATAATTACTTATTAATCTCATGCCAGTTAGATAGAAAGGCAAATGATCACCTTAAAGAAAGCCACAAAGTAAACCATACCTCAGAAAACCACCAAGCATTTTAGGTATCAAAGCAGCTTAAGCATTTCACGAATCTGGTTATCACAGTCCCATAAAGCATTACCAGACTGGGAAACAATGTCCTACCACTATCAGGCCTATTCTGGCTGAGAACTAGAGGCCATTTTCAATAGCTGTCTTAAAGAAGGTGATGTCGGTCCAGGAGTCAGACAGCAGGACAACACAGTATACCCATGTCCCCTTGAGACTAAGAACTAAATTATTAATAGAAACAATCAAGAAACCCAGCAACAGGGAACTAGGAAAGTCAATTATAGAACATTACCTTGATACATTATGTAACCACTAAAAATAATTAGTAAAATATAGGAAAGAGCGCATATTAGATCTGGAGGACACACAGAACTCTATGCATGCTAAACACGCACTGTGCCACTGGGCTACACCTTCGGGTTCCTGTTACACTATCTTTATCTATGCACTTGCACACATACTCACCTGCATGCACACATGTGCACACATGTACTTGCCAAGCAAGGTGCACAAGTGAAGGTCAGAGGACAACGTCCAGGAGTCAGTTCTCTCCTTCCACCATGTGGGCTCCAGGAATGAACCCACCTTGCTGGGTTTGGCAGCATCTTTACTCATGGAGCCATTTCATTGGCCTGTACTACATAACGATAAAGCTTAGGATATTTCTGAAATAGTAGTGCTAAAAGGGATTTATGTAGCGTTTGGAGTTTCCTATGTTTTTTTCTAATAATGTATGGTAAAATAAGTTTAAGTGGGTTGGGTCATGCCTCTAATCCCAGCATTTGGGAGGCAGAGGTAGGCAGATCTCTGTGAGTACAAAGCTAGCCTGGTTTACACAGAGTTCCAAGACAGCAAGGGCTACATACACCCTGTCTCAAACAAACCAAAACTAAAACCAAACAAATACCCATGCTTCATCTGAGTGAGCTCTGGGACAGAGCTGAGCATCCCTGAACGTGAGATAACAGATACACACCTACCAGATTAGTTGGCAGAGGCATGACTTAGGAGTTCCCTGACACCACTCATGCTCCTCAATCATCTTAGCAAAATTAACAGCAGCTAGCCAGTTACAGTCATGCATGTTAGTCGCTGCTGTAAGCACACTTAGCTCTTTTAAATGTTATGGTGGTCCTAGGAAGGCAGGAGGAGGACCAAAATGCAAAACTGTTAAGCAATTTTGTCCACAATCACAACTGGCTAGTAGAAGAGCTAAGACTCAGATTCTAGTCTGAAATCTAACTCTTTTTTGCTTTTTTTGGTTTGGTTTGGTTTTTTGGAGACAGGATTTCTTTGTGTAGATTTGGAGCCTGTCCTGGCACTCCCTGTAGACCAGGCTGGTCTCAAACTCACAGAGATCCTCCTGCCTCTGCCTCCCAAATGCTGGGATTAAAGGTGTGCGCCACCACTGCCCAGCTTTGTTTTGTTTTTCTTTGAGACAGGGTTTCTCTGTGTAGCCTTGGCTATCCTGGAACTCGCTCTGTAGACCAGGCTATGGAGTCTAACTCTTTAGAATACACTGTAACTGTCTCTCATCCCACATCCAGAAAGTGGTGAAATCAAAGAGTATCTGCCAAGTGGAGCAAGATTTGCCTCAGTCATTTGAACTTTCCTTTTTTTTTTATGTCTCAAAGCTTTGATACTAAGCCCCGACTATGGTGCACTTTAGCCTAAAAGACTTAAAACCAGGGTCCAGAGAGATAGCTCAGCAGTTAGGAGCATGGACTGCTCTGACTGAGAACCAGAATTTGGATTCCAGTACCCATGTTGGATGGCTTAGTCTCTGAGCCTACGTAGACACCCCTACGATGACGGAGCTCATGGTATTGGTCCTTCATGGGGTTAATGGTGCCTGTCCTTTGGTGCCAGAGAACACTGGAAAAGTTGTTAAGGTCAAGACATCCAGTCCGAGTTCCACAAATGGTGTCTGATCAACAGTAATGTCACCCTACTGTCAGTGAGGCAGAGTGTGAAGTCCCCAAGGGAACACTGCATATCTTCAGTCATGTCTTCCCCAGAAGAAGGAAGTGGGTCTGTATCCCGGCTCCTCAAGATGCAAAGGAACTGAAAGTTCATTCTCAGCACCTATTTGGAAACTCTGTGTTCAGCTGACAAAGTGACTATAAATCTACTTGCCTTGAGAGAACTCAAATCACAAACTGTTATCCTAAAAACTAAGCTGAAGCTCGGTGGTAGAGGGACCTGACTTTAATCCAGCACTCGGGAGGCGGAGGCAGGAGGACCTCTGTGAGCTCAAGGCCAGTCTGGTCTACAGAGTTCTAGAACAGTCAGGGCTACACAGAGAAACCTTGTCCCCCAAAACCAAAACCAGCCAATCAACCAAACAACTACAGAGATTCTACCTGACCTCAGTCAGAATAGTGGCCCTGTCTGGCCTCCTCAAGCACTGTACACATGTGGTTTAAAGAGATACACCTAGAGCCGGGTGGTGGTGGCGCACGCCTTCAATCCCAGCACTTGGGAGGCAGAGGCAGGTGGATCTCTGTGAGTTCGAGGCCAGCCTGGTCTACAAGAGCTAGTTCCAGGACAGGCACCAAAACCACAGAGAAACCATGTCTCGGGAAGAAAAAAAAGAGATACACCTAGGTAAAAACACTCTTATATAGCAAATAAAAATAAATTTAAAAATCTAAAAAAGATTATAAATAAACGCTGAGGATTTGGACAAAAGGGAATCCTATATACACTTCTGATGGGAATGTAAAATACTCCAGCCACTAGGAAAATCAGTATGGGTATTCCTTTAAAATCTGAAGACAAAGCCAATGCGATGGCCCAGCAGGTAAAGGCTCTTGCCATCAAGCTTGATGACCCGAGTTCAATTCCCAAGATTCACATGATGGAAGGAGCAAACCAAAAGCAACAAACTGCCTTCTGATTTAAACATGTGTGCTGTGACATGTTCACAATGCACCCCAAACACGACTAACAGAATTTAAAAAAAATCCTGAGGGAAGGAGACAACTGACCAGTTGTTTTCTGGTCTCCTCAGGCACACCACAGCACACTCATATACACATCATACAAACACACACATCATAAACATGCACACCACAGCACACTCATACACACATCATACAAACACACACATCATAAACATGCACACCACAGCACACTCATACACACATCATACAAACACACACATCATAAACATGCACACCGCAGCACACTCATATACACATCATACAAACACACACATCATAAACATGCACACCACAGCACACTCATATACACATCATACAAACACACACATCATAAACATGCACACTGCAACACACTCATACACACATCATACAAACACACACATCATAAACATGCACACCACAGCACACTCATACACACATCATACAAACACACACATCATAAACATGCACACTGCAACACACTCATACACACATCATACAAACACACACATCATAAACATGCACAGCACAGCACACTCATATACACATCATACAAACACACACATCATAAACATGCACACTGCAACACACTCATACACACATCATACAAACACAAAAAAGCACATAAAGACAATGATAAATTAAAAATTAACAGCCAGGTGGTGACACACGCCTTTAATCCCAGCACTCGGGAGATAGAGGCAGGCAGATCTCTAAGCTCGAGTCCAGCCTGGTCTACAGAGCAAGTGCCAGGACAGCCAGGGCTACACAGAGAAACTCTGTCTCAAACAAACCAAAACCAAACAAAAAAGAAGTGAATGGGGCAACTGCGGATAATTCTATTAAGGGAATTAAGTCACTCTCAGAAAGACAAATACCATGTTTTCTCTCATTTGTGATCCTGCAATTTAGATACACTAAAATCACAGACATACATAGATCTACACTGATGACAGAAGTAGAAATGAAATTGTCCAGGGAACAGAGAACAAAATAATGCTGGAAAATATGCTCAAAACACATTATACATGTGAAGCTTTCCATAATATTGCATAATCATTTTAAAAAAGACATACAAAAAAGTAGGGTTTTTTTTCCTAGAATAGAAAAAAGTACTTAGGATACAACACTCTAGTTTAGTCAACATTACCCATAAGTAATCATAAATGCATCTCTCAGTATACCAACACTAGATTTTAAAGCAGCCCTACTTTTTATTTCTTTCCATGTTATATTCAAATATCTGAAGTGAGCCTTATACACAGAAATATATGCCTGCAGCTGTGATAAAACCAACCAAACAGGGCTGTGTGGTTAAGAGCATTGCCTGCTCTTCCAAAGGTCCTGAGTTCAATTCCCAGCAACCACATGGTGGCTCACAACCATCTGTAAAGAGGTCTGGCACCCTCTTCTGGCCTTCAGGCATACACACAGAATATTGTATACATAATAAATAAATAAATATTTAAAGATTAAAAAAATTTTGAAAAAAAAAAAAACCAACCAAGCAGACCGGGCTGTGCTCACCAGTGGGCAGTCTTCCTGCACCCACAGGAGATATAGACACCATTAGATGCCAGGTAGAAAGCCCATGATTTTTCCTTTAACATCCTCTTCCTCCTAATAGCCTATACCACACAGGTACTTAGATCACACAATAGAGACTGGAACATTCCAGGCTTGGGACTCTACACCTCCCCTAATAAAAGCCCAAGCTGGGCTGTGCGACGACTCAGCGGGTAAAATGCACTTGTCACCAAGCTTGTTGACTTGAGGCTGACCACCCACAGGAAAGGAAGGACTGACCTCTACACACATGCCGTGGCACCCGTGCCCGTTTTCCCCAAATAAGTAAGGGTAAAAATAAGAATCTAAGTTAAGGGGCCTTTTGTCTTCCAAAACTCTGGAGCTAAGCCTTGGGCCTCCTAGTTCAGTAATGTATTTTTCTTTCAGAGTTGCTGAAGACAGAAAGTGTAGCTTATGCCTCGTCCCCAACAGCCAAGGCAATGAGTCCGGTTCAGGCCTGCTCAGTAAATAAGACACTGAAGTAAGCTAAGTGGCAGAGACGGGTGGATGCTCAAAGGGCAGAGAGTGAACTCAAGACCTTCTTCTCAAGCAGTTCAGGAGGACAGTAAAAGCAGTGAGTCAGACACCTCAATGACTGGAATGCTGGTCCCCTCCAGAATTGAAGAAGGAAGCAAGCAACCTCAATGGAATTCACACAGGTCTGTGGGCTTGAAATGGCCCTGGGATCCCTGTGCAGCGGTGCCTGAAGAACAGTCAAGACATGCTACTGCTGGCCTTTATTCTCAACACTCAGGAGGCAGAGACAGGCAAATGGCTGAGTTTGAGGCCACCCTGATCTACAGAGTGAGTTCCAGGACAGGCTCAAAAAGCTACAGAGAGGGGCTGGAAAGACAGCCCAGCGGTTGAGAGCATTGGTTGCTCTTCCAGGGGACCCGGGTTCAATTCCCAGCACCCATATGGCAGCTCACACCAGTCTGTAACTCTAGTTCCAGGAGATCTGATGCCAATGCACATAAAGTTAAATAAATGTTTTTTTTTTTTTTAAAAAGCTACAGAGAAACCCTGTCTCAAAAAAAAAAAAAAAAAGGCATCCCTACAAGGCAGTTTTATAGGACCAATGCTAAAAATACGAAGGACTTTTTCACATGCCTAGCAAGTGCTGCACCTCTGAGCTACAAACCCGGTCCCTTTCTCTGCCACAACAGCGAGGGACTTAAGTGCATCTCAACCATGCAAAGGCCTGGAGCGTGCAGGGAAAAGTCTTCTCTTTCTTGAGTACCTCTGCTCTCCAGGCAAAACACAAGCTTCAGGAGAGAAGGACAAGTAACAACACCAGCACAGGCAATACATGTGTCATCTCAAAACAGAACAAGCAAAGAAACAAGCAAACCAAAAAAAAAAAAAACCCAAAACAAACAAAACAAAAAACAAAGAGGAAAAGAAAAGGAACAACAAATATCTCCCTATTTCAATTAAAGTTTAAGTGTCCCACACCACTGCAGCCCTTTGAGCCCAAAGCTATCAAATGATATCAAAGTGAGTGATGACGTGGGCTTACTCCCGAAGAAAGGAAGAAAACTGCTTGTTTGTTTTACCAACAGTTCTTCACCCAGAGCACCCCTCCTCCTGGTGAAGCTGTGTCAGAGCTGAGACAAAGGACAGTCACTGTGCCACACACTCACACTCGCTCGCACTTGCTCTCGCTCTCTGGAGTGGAGCCACAAGATTACTAACAAACAGCTAATGGCCACCGTTCAAAAGCAATAATGGCATCATGACCTCATATCCCAGTTATCTACCGAATTGGAAAGAACTAAGTGTATGGCTTTCTCTCCCAAACAGAATGCGAAAGTAAATGGGAACATTCTGATTCACCTTCCTCATCATAAAAATTCCCAGGAGGACATGAACAATGTGTCAAACATTTATGGTCTAGGTGCAGGGCAAACTCAAGAGACAGCACCAGGGGGTGGTGGTGTTCAGGGTCCCTGGTTTTGTTTTCATTTGTAGATGTGGTGTTAACAGGCAATGGGGATGCACTGACAAGAAGATTATGAACCACCAGCCCTGCAAGTCCAGGTTACCAGGGGAGGTCTAATGGGAACCCTATGCATTACAGCACAACACAACACAATGTGTCAGGCACGGTGGAGCTCACCTATAATCTTGGGCTACATAGTGAATTCTAAGCAAGCCTGGCCTAAAAAAAATAAATAAATAAGAACTCTGTCTCCAAAGAGCCAAACCAAATAAACAAAACCCCTGGTTCTTAAGGGTTTTGTACAGGCTGCAAACGTTGAGTGCCTGAGTAACAGCCTCACTCTGAGACAGCACAAGTGATTATCTCCTGTACACAGTAAGCACAGAGCAGATGACCTCTGTGCCAATGGCAGAGTCATTTAGTAGCAGGACTTCCCTCTCTGAGTCCTAGCACTCTAAGAAACCAGCAATGGGCTCTGAAGCCAGGGCTGATTCCGTCCATCTCTCAA
The DNA here is from genome assembly GCF_018167655.1 of Microtus oregoni. Taxonomy (NCBI): domain Eukaryota; kingdom Metazoa; phylum Chordata; class Mammalia; order Rodentia; family Cricetidae; genus Microtus; species Microtus oregoni. The sequence continues at coordinate 4,432,380 of NW_024543222.1, read as the reverse complement.
ACAGCTTTGTGTCACAACCAAGGGGCTAACTTCTGGAGCAGCCTTTCAGCACTGCCTTACGGACATGCAGGTCAACTGACATTTAGCCTCTCTCCCTGGACAGTGTAACCATTTCAGAGCCCAGCTCCTTGATGTGGAAAATGTGTAACAGTTTCCTATGAGATTGAAACATTCCATCCTACAGGTAAGATCTTTAAAAAGGGAAATAAGCAATTCAAAATAGCTGCAGGAAGTCCCTGAAACTGACCAGATTCACTAGGCCCCTCCCTGCCAGAGTAAGCAATAAAAACTGAGCGTCTCCTTCTCAGTAGCCATGGGACAAGAAAAGGCTCAGAGGAGAGGCGCTGTAGACTCTGAGACCAGACCAGCTGCCTGCAAGAGGTTTAGAGCAGTGTCCGCCTGCAGGCTGTCCAGGGTGCTCCAGGTTTTCCAGCTTGTGTGAACTGTGACAGGCTGGAGTGGGACCTGGTGGTACAGCTGTCTTTGAGTCATGTCTGCTCCTGTAAGTAACCCCTCACCCATATTCCTGTAAGTAACTCCAATAAAACCTCCTGGCTCACTCACTGAGCTGGACTTTGGTCTGTCGTGGGCTCCCTATCTGTGCATTTCCTCAGGAAAAGTTGTCACATAATAATATTCCCTCACTTTGAGCACTGAGGGCAGACTTGATCACTATCCATAGGTTCACATAATGAGTCTTTATAGTTCTTCCCATAAATCACGTTTTCACTTTCTTCCTCTAGAAAATCAAAGAGTAGCACTTGGGTAGGGGAAAAAAAAAAGCAAAAAAGCAGGGAAAGCCACAAATATCTAGACTAGGGCTCTGAGGAAAGAATATCAAAACTTGAGACACAGGCAGCATTCAAAATACTAAGCTTTAGTTTCCCCACTTGTAGCCCATACACTCTTAGACAACACTCGCCCTGTAAAGAAAAGCGATAACCAGAAGGGTGAGCTGCTCCAGCCAACTGCGTACATCACCGTGTGCTAGGTCACTGCACGGCCCAGTAAGCTCCAAACCGCGAAGAGGCTCACTTCTAATCTGTATCCATCTTTTACGCAATTAGACTTTAATTCTCAGTAATTGCTCAAGTTCCTCTAAAGAAAGCCAAAATCTAACGTGTATAAGGGCAAGTTAAACACTGTTATGTGGAACTCCATTAGTTTTTTTTCTCAGAAATGAAAGGCAATGAACTCTTCAGTGAGTTTGGGCATATACTCACCCTCTCCCTAAGCGGCTTCTAATCTAGGGCCCCATGACAAGAGGCAGAGTTTTCTGGCTATGCACAGCAAGACTAGAGGAATGCTTTTACATAAATTATTCACGTTCAGGATTTAAAAACATTCCTTGTGGGTTTTTTTTAAAATACAACTTCACAAGGTAAAGCCATCACTCATGATCCCTTCCGACTTTGCCTGTGTCAATAAACAGACAGACAGACATCACACAAAGGCAGTTAAGGAGCACACACCACACCACTCTCCTATGCCACATTTAGTAATCGCTCCGGCATCTACTACGGCAAGCTGTCCAATTAAACCTGGTGATGGATGTTAAAGTGTGCACTGAGGAAAGAAAGCATAGCGTCTTTGTGTGTTACCAGGGTGAGGAAAGGCAGCCAAGCACGAGAGGCAACCACATCAGCACTCACCTTAAGGATGTCCCCCCTTTTGAAGCTCAGCTCATCATCAGCAGTAGCTTTGAAGTCATATTTGGCGATGGCTTCCATTCTGAGCGCCGCTCAGTGCTCAGCAGCCTGAAGCAGGGGGGAAGGGAATCTTCCCTGCTGAAGAGCTCTGGGTTCAGCCTTTCCGATTCTGGGGCTATTCTTGCACACTGGGACACACAATGCCACCCTGAATCAGAAGAGCGACGATTAAGAGAAGTGGCCAGATCGAAGGCAGCCCCGCCCTGCCAATTGGCCTGCACTCCCAGCCCCCACGCCCCCTGGCTCCGCTGGGCTCAGCCCCCTCCTCCTCCCTTCCAGGCAACAGCTCTTCTTCTTCCTCTTTTCAGCCTCAGCCCCAGGCGACTGACAGGCCCAGCGGCCAATGGCGGCAGCTGCTTAAGCTATTCCAGAATACACTTCCTCTTCCTTCCCGCAGGGTGTAAGCTCCGGAGCCGGCGCCGGTCTCAGCCTTTCCCCTAACACCCCTTCACACAACTCCCCCACCCAAGGCAGGTCGGGCAAAGCAAGGCTCCGGAGGTGCTTACACGGGCCCCCCTCCCTTTCCGCACCACCCGCTGGTGTCCTGAGGACCAGAACGCTCCCATTCTCCGGCAGAGCCGCCGTGCAGGACTTGGGCATTAAGAGGCTCTACTCTACTGAAACTAAACCTTGACCTGTTCTCAAAAGGAGGTGAGAGAGCGAGCCTAGAGTACTTCTTACCCACCAACAGCGATACATCGTCCACACCGGCCTGTCGCTTGGTCACCAGAGGACTCAAGGAATCTGCTCTTGCACAAGATACCCCAGACTCTAGTCCTTGAAATAGGTGATCCAGGTTTAACATTCAGGAACAGTCTCTACTTTAATTCTGTTTGTTTGTTTTTCCAGACAGGGGTTTCTTTGTAGCTTTGGAGCTCTACTTTACTTCTAAACAGCACAAGAGCAGAACTGATCTAATTTATACTTAAAAGTAATCCCTCTCTCCGGGCGGTGGCAGCGCAAATCTTTAATCCCAGCACTGGGGAGGCAGAGGCAAGGGGATCTCTGTGAGTTCGAGGCCAGCCTGGTCTACAGAGCAAGTTCCAGGACAGGCTGCAAAGCTACAGAGACCCTGTCTCGAAAAACAAACAAAACAAGTACCCCTTTAAGCAAATCTGAGCCATCAAGTTATATCTGGGGCAGCGGGAGGAAGGGTTTCACACCAGAGTTATGGCTGGCCTGACATCCATATATACACCAGTCTGGCCAAGAATTTGAGGTGATCCGCCTGATTGGTCCCCAGAGTGCAGAGACGCACGTTCACCACCTCAAATGTCTTCTCTGGGGACAGGTTAAGTACAGGCTGGTACCAGATGGTCCAACCCCAGTCTCATCCAGTTCCTACTCTGCTTTCCTCCGTCAGGAGAGCCCTGCAGTGAGTGAGCAGCCTTCTGTCGGTGGACCATTTCTCCATGTGAAGTCCTAGGTCAGAACTTCCCCACGGTGTATCCACTGACAGTGACCTGGGACGGACGGTGTGGCCACGATCAGGGGCGTCATCTTGATCTCTGCATACTTAAGGGAGGATGAAACCCCTACTCCGGTTTGCAGTCACAGTTCACATACAAACTAGACAAACACAAACAAGAGCCCTGGCAGAAGGGAGAGGATTGTTGACAGTGGCACCTTTCTTGGCTAGTTACCACCCAGCAGCTCACTTTGAGGGGCACGAGTGATTATTACTCTTGTTCTAAAGTTAACATTTGGAGCATTACTCAAACATTCAGCAGCAAATGGGCTACGCAGCAGACCAGCTGGAGATGTGAGTGCTACCAGGGGAGAGATCTCCCGAGGGATGTCCTCAGCCAAGTCTGAAGGCCACCACCCTAGCAAACCACACTGCTGCTTGTTCTTCACGGCCATACCTTTGTGTGTCTATGTGGTGCTGACTCTCAGGAGAAGAGGAAGAAAAAGTCTGAGCGAATATAAAAGTTTTAAAAATCAAAGGTTAGCCCCAGTATCCTTAAATTCTCAATATAGTCTCTGTAGTTATTTTTAATAGATTAAACTATATCTACAATTTTTAAGTATGTGTGTGTTTTGACTGCAGGTACATCTGTGTATCACATGCATGCCTGGTACCCAAGGAGACCAGAAAAGGGTGTTGGATCTCCTGGAGCGAAATTAAAGGTAGTTTGAGAGCTGCCCCGTGTGTGAGTACTGAGATTCAAAAACAGGTTCCCAGAAGAGAAATAAATGCTTTACCTTTTAGCTATCTTTCCAGCACTGACACCAACTCATTGCTTTGATTTGCATTTATGCTTTGTTTTGTTGTTTAACTTCCAGTGACTTGTCAGGCTCTATTCAAGATGCCCCCCCCCCCTTCTCTCTCTCTCTGATTGCTCAGTCTATCTTAGAAGGTAGCTATTGGGGGCTGGAGAGATGGCTCAGAGGTTAAGAGCATTGCCTGCTCTTCCAAAGGTCCTGAGTTCAATTCCCAGCAACCACATGGTGGCTCACAACCATCTGTAATGGGGTCTGGTGCCCTCTTCTGGCCTGCAGGCATACACACAGAATATTGTATACATAATAAATAATAAATAAATATTTTAAAAAAAGGTAGCTATTATCCCATTTTCTGGTCAGAAAACTGCATCTCGTTTAAAAGGCTTGCTCGGTTTAAAAAGCCAGGCGGTGGTGGCGCACACCTTTAATCCCAGCACTTGGGAGGTAGAGGCAGGCGGATCTCTGTGAGTTCGAGACCAGCCTGGTCTACAAGAGCTAGCTCCAGGACAGGCTCCAAAACCACAGAGAAACCCTGTCTCGAAAAACCAAAAAAAAGGCTTGCTCGGTATTATAGGTATAACTGATAGGATCATTACTTGAATGAATGGCATTTCTCCTGCCTCCCCAGACCATGAAGACTCAACAGTAAGCTATGCTGGCTGGCCTAGTGCCACGGAGAGGGAGAGAGAATTTAGAGAAAGAGAACAGAATTTTATCAAATCCTTTAGGCTGCATTTTCAGATACAATTCACTTCAACAATTACAACTGTATTTTCCACTTTACTGCATGTGATGGGCTCTCAAGATGTGTGCTAACCGCTTAGAGCCACTCTCATTAGGAATGCTAATGTGCCCAGCCACTTCATTTCTTGAGAAGAGCAGTGTCAGCTCTGGTAGGAGCTAGAGAGACAGCACAGTGGGAAAGCATGTGCTTAGCACACTTGATTGAACTCTGGCTCAATCACCAGGCAGTGTGTGTGCACGCACATGTGCGCACATGCAAATTAGGTACCCGTGTTTGTCTTTAGGTCTCTTTCCTTTAATAGTGTTGTGTATAGCACAGTGAGTGTATGGTGGTGTTGCTATCTTTAATGGAAGGTTGGGATTCCTTGGTTATGGATAACCTAATCTAATCTCTTCAGGTTTTCTAAGTCAAATGCTAATTTTATTTGCCACAGACAGAAAGTATTGATTTGATTTTCTCACATTTATCTATCCATGTATTTGTGTGTGCATGTGGGAGTTGGTTCTCTCCTTCCACCAAGTAGGTTCCAGGGACAGAACTCGGGTCAGCAGGCTTGGTAGCAGCATTTACCTGCTGAGCCCTCTCAATGGCTTCTGGTTTGATGTTCTGTTAAGTGATTATTTGAATAGTTTCAACTTTTACAAGTGTTAGACATTTGTGTTTTGTTTTTTAAGATAAAGTCTTACTATGGTTTGTGCTAGTCCTGAACTCAGTCAGGGTTGTCCCCCTGCCTTAGCCTCTCAGATGCGAGGATTACAGGTCTGAACCAGAGTGCTAAAAAGGCTCACTCTACACCTTGAATGCAGCTGCAGGAAAGCAGGGCCTGAGAACTATCTCACCATTTGTGTCTAGAGACAGATAGCACCTCTTGTAGCCCAGGCTGGCTTCCAACTCTATGTACCAGAGGATGACCTAACCTGATCTGTTTTCACCTACCAAGTGCTGGGATTACAGACATGCACCACCACACCCTGTTAGTGTAGTACAGGGATCCAATCCGGGCTCCTGTATGCTTGGCAAACACACCATGGACCAAGCCTCAGCCCTAGCCTGACTTGTACTTTTTGTTTTTTGAGACAGGGTTTCTCTGTATAGCCTTGACTGTCCTGGAACTCACTCCTAGATCAAACTGGCCTCAAACTCACAGAGATCTGCCTGCCTCTGCGTCCCAGTGCTGGGACTAAAGGTGTGTGCCACCATGACCCAGCCTGACCTTGTACTTTCTTTGCTGTTCAGTTGTGTTGCAGATGTCTCAAATTTTGATCCACTTAAAGTGCATGTCCTTTTGCTACATGTATCTTGACATGTATTTCTGAGTTTTATTGATTCCTGCATGAGGTCCTCCTAATGGGGAATTTATTCTTTTAATTCAGGTATTTGTATGTAAACTTACAAAGGTTGTCTATTTTAAATCAGCCCATTTGGGGACTAATTTATTGTGGGGCCAGCTTGACAAACTTTTCCTGGAGAAGACACAGCATACAAGTCTACTCGCCCCAGATAGGGACCAAAGTATGGAAGCCACCGAAGTCCAACTTGGTGAACCAATGAGTTTTACTGGAGTGAGTTACAGGAATATGGGTGAGGGGTTACTCACAGGAGCAGACATGACTCAAAGACAGCTGCACCACCATATCCCATTCCAGCCTGGGTGACAAAGCTGGGAGCCTGGAGAGCACTGCATAGCCTGCAGGCAGCTAAACAGGTTGGAGAGGGTCTGACCTTCCGCAGCTCCACTGGTTTCTGCTTCTTCCAAGCAGCTGGTCTGGTCAAAAGAGTCTTCTTTGCAACATGGTTTCTCTTAGTCCAAAAGGGACTCAGATTTCATTGCTCCTCTGGCAGGGAGAGGCCTAGTGAATCTCTTCAGTTTCAGGGACTTCTGCAGCTATTTTGAGTTGTCTGCCTTCCTACTAAAAGTGCTTCCCTGTAGGATGGAATCTTTCAAATGATTCAATCTCAGAGGCAACATTTACATTACAGAACACTGCTGAGTTCTGCCATAACCTAATTTTAAAAAGATACCCCTACCAAGTACAGTAGCATAAGCCTAAAACTCTAGCACTGGGCTAAGGCTGAAGCAGAACAATTCAGTTTGAAGTGGGGGCTATACACATTGGCGCATACCTTTAATCCCAGCAATTGGGCAGCAGAGGCAGGAGTATCTCTGTGAGTTTGAGGCCAGCCTGGTCTGCATAGTGAGGGCCAGAGAAGCCAGGCCTACAGAATCCCTGCCTCAAAATAAATAAAGGTTTGAGGTCAACCTGGACTACATACATACATACACATACATATGTATGTATGTATATAAAATCAAGACCTTGTCCCAGAAAAGTACTTGAATAAAGAATTGTTTCTAGTCAATTTATTGTCAGGTAATGTTTATTCATACAAATTTTAAGAATCACTGCTAAGATCTGACTGGAGTCTTAAGCAAATTTTGAAATTTGCATTCCAGAAAATGCACCATGTCTGAACAAAATACAAATGATACGTATTTAACTTGGCACAACTCTGGGGAAAACCGACTTTGACAAACACAAAGCAACACATCTCAATCATCACTGGCCAGAGGGTAGAGCTCCTCAGTAGGTTCTAACTTCTGTCCAAGAGTATGACGGCCCTGTCCTGCAGCCACCTGTCCCAAGTCTAAGGCTCCAAAACGCTGCTGCACGTGACCTAACGGGAATCACTGAAGAGACCTCAGGGAGCCAATAAGCCACCACTTAAAACCCAACAATTGAGCTAGAGAGATGGGCTAAAGACTTAACAGCTCAGGCTGCTAAGAGCACTGACTGCTCTTCCAGAGGACCTGGGTTCAATCCCCAGCACCCACATGGCAGGTCACAATCCTCTGTAACTCCAGTTCTAGGGTCCTCTATTAGCCTCTGAGGACACCAACTATATATATATATATATATATATATATATATATATATATACACACAGACAGACAAAATACACTCACCCACATAAAATAAATTATTTTGAAAAGCCTAGTAAGGACTAAATCAGTAGTTAGAAGGGGTAGGCTTTAATTTACACATTTCTGAAGTTGTTCCCTTAGATTTTTCAAACTATCTTAATTCATAAATTCCACAGGTGATTTTCATTTGACGATTGCCAGCCATACTAAAATCCCAAAGATGAGTCTTTTTGCCCCCAAACTGTCTCAATCTTCCTTACTAACAGTGAAACGACACAAAGGGAGAAAGGAGGAAAATACTAGACACAAAAGTAAGAAAACACTAAAATACAAATGCGACAAGCAAACAGGCAAAATCCACTTGTGACCTGATGGCACTATGGACTACTTAGGAATGAATTCAGTCCTTTGAGTCTCCGAGTTCCCAGGGGAAAACTTAAGTCAGCCCCCCCGCCCCCCCCCCCGACGCCCTAGCAGCCCTGATGGCTGGCTGAAGAATACCGTGGACGTTTAAAAGTGAGAAATGAAAACGGGGAAAAGAAAAAGGAATCTTGGAACGACGGAGAAAATTAACAGGATTAACAGTGCCAAAACGGGCAGAAACTTCGAAAATTATAGCGGAGGAAGAGCAAGAAGGGGAAGTAGATTATTTTTAAAAAGGGGGTGGAGAGGCAATGACTAGCGTTACAAATGGAGTGGAAAGGAGACGAAGAAGCAAAAACTGGAGAACAAAATGAAAGAGGGTGCGGAAGTCAGAATAAAGCCTATTTCTCTAGGCTCTTCTGAGTGTCAACGGAACCAGAAGATGGACCTTGAGTGCGCTTCGGCTCCTCTGTAAACTGCACTGCTACAGCACTTGAAGACAGCCTAAAAAAAATCACTTTCTAAACAAACTCTAGCTCAAACGGAGCGCTGCAAACGGACATGAACCAGCGGGGCTCTCGCTGAAATCCTTCCTCCCAGCGTTCCCATCAGCTGCTGTTCCTGCTTTTTCCCCAACAAGTATTTTTTCAAGTAGCTCTAAAAAAGACGCGCCCAGCTCTGACAAAGACCCGTCGACGGGTCCGGGTAACAACCATTCAAGCACACGGTGGATCCCCGCACACAATTCGGCCGCAAGATGCCAAAAGATGGTGACGTGGTTGCTTTGCAGGTCAAAGGAGCATCAATCACGTTAGCGAGCCGGCACCGAATCCCCCGCCTCCCGGGCTCAGTCAGCCTGACTCAGAACAGCACCCTGCGCCTCTCGGCTGCTCCGGGCTCCCTCTGCGCCAAGGCGGACGGCCGTAGCACGAGACCTCCCCGACCAGCCGGGTCTCTGCCCCAAGCGGGAGGAAGACCGGCACCAGGAAGGAAGCGCCCCAAAAGGGGAAACGAGGAGACGGCAGCGCAGCAACTGCGCTCGGGTCCGAGCCATCCCCGGCCCGCCAGCGGCCCGCTCCGGCAAGCCCAGCAGATCGGGCCCGGGCAGCCCGCCGCGGCGAGCCCCGGGACGACAGAGCTCCCGCTCTCCTCCCGCCCGCTCCCTTGCACTCACCTTGGCGCAGCCGTCCGCTCCGTTGTCCAGCCCGGCCCGCCCTGCGCTGCCGCCCGCGGCCGCCAACCCCGCTGCTGCTCCCCGATTGCGGCTCCCGCTGCCCCAGCCACCGTCTTCGCCTCAGCCTCGCTCGCTCTCGCCGCCGCCGCCGCCCGATCGCTGAAGCAGCAGCAGCAGCCTGGCTTCCGCTCCTAGACAGGGTCCCGCGAGAACTTCCCCACGCGGCCCCGCCCCGCCGCGCCCCGCCCCCGCGAGACTTCCCCCGGCGGAAAAGACCCAGAGCGCAGGCGCTCCTCCTCGGCTCGGCCCGGCAGGTAGCCCAGCGGGTGCCTGCACGCATGCGCCAGCCCACCCCGCAGCAGGTGGCACGGGCTGGGCTCCGCCCCTGGGTCGCTGTAACCCTCTGGGTGCCGGAGCTGGTGAATTATAGGTCTGCCCTGGAGGAATAACCCTTTCCACGCTCAGATCACGTTCCTTTCCCGTTCTACCAAACCAAGGCCAAAAGGGAGAAGGAAGAGCGGTGTCAAGATGGCTCAATCCGAGTAGAGGACCAGGCATAGAACTGTTTGGGAATTTGGTTCGTAAGATGAGTTGTTTGGTCTGTTGAATAACTGAGCCACATACCTAATATAGGTAAGCACTGTGTTGGGTAAAGAAGATAAAACCACGAAGAGATCCTGGCCTTCAAGCAGTTCAGTCGAGAGTAGCAATAGAGAGTAAACGAGCGATGTCTTGGGCTGGAGAGAAATCTCGGAGGTTGAAAGAACTTGCTGCTCTTCCAGAGGACCTGAGTTCCGTACCCAGCACCCACATCAGAAGACTAACAAGTGTCTGTAACTCCAGTTCCAAGGGATTTATTGCCTCTGGCCTCCGGCCAACACCGGCATTCACCTGCACACACCCTCATGCAGACACACACCCACACACCTGTAACATAATTTAAAATAATACAAGTAGCCCAGCGTGGTGGTGCGCGCCTTTAATCCCAGCACTCTGGAGCAGAGACAGGCAGATCTCTGTGAGTTCGAGGCCCATTTGGTCTACAAAGCGAGTTCCAGGATAGCCAGAGCTGTTACACAGAAAAACCCTGTCTTGAAAAAAACCAATTAAAATAGTAATAATAATAATAATAATTTTCTAAGCATTAAAATTAATAATGACAGTACTGTTGTAGCTCTTTGGAGGAAATGCTGAGGAAGCCAAAAAGATGGAGAAAGGCTCGCCCTGTTCCTCTCTGCCCATGCATAAAACTTCACAAAGGAGGTGATGCGAAGCAAGTATTGGAGGGTGAGGAGGAGTTCCGCAGCCCAGGAGCCAGGGCGAGAGCATAGCCGGCAAGAGAAACAGCGCTTAAGAACAGAGCAATGGAGGCGTGGGAAAGCCGTGTTCCATGCAATGCAAAGTACATAGCCGCCTATTTGGGGGCTGCTGAGTGTGGGGGAGTGGTGAGTAGGGCTTGGAGAAGTGACTCTCAGTTCCAATTACAGGAGAGCACAGAACGCATCTAATGTTAATGTGTTGTCTAGAAGCCAACAAAATAGCGTTGGGAACACCCAAGCCTCTGGTACAATAGAGGAGATGGGTCCGCTGAAATAAGGACAGAGAACTGGTCTTTCGCCAAGTGTTTGCTGAACATCCTTTGCAGCAAAAGTGCCTTTCAGAGCAAAAGGTGAAGCCGATGAACCCTCTGCTTTGGGCAGTTTGCCGTCTAGATAGAGTTAGTTCCGTCTGAAAGAGAAAAACTCGGCCCTAAGTGCCACGGAACTGCACGCCAATGGCCAGTTGCATGTGTAGTGGCTGTCAGAATCCAAGTGTTTCACAGGGGGGAGGGAGACCAGACACTCCAGGGTTTGGAGGCCGGGAATGAGTAACACAAGGTAGAGGGAGCCATTATCTGGTGGTGTGGCCATCAGAAAGCCAAAGTTCAGTATGCAGTGTGACAGCAGAAGGAGGGTGATCGAATCCAACACTATTTCACGGGGTGGGGTGACGGGAGGGGGGAGGCGGGGGGGGGGGGCGTAAGGGATAAGCGGGGACATTGGGATGTGCATCTTAGGTTTCAGTGTCAGGTGACCTCCACCCGTAGGTTTTGGAGGTGACAATAACAAGAGAATAGAGAGGCTTACTTCCTGTGCGCCAGAGTCAAAGGGCCTCCACAGGGCATCTAATATCTTCATTTCATTCATAGATACAGAGAGTGAGAGGGCAGATGTGGTGCCCTGACACCCGTTAGCCCTGCACTAGGAGGTCTGAGGCAAGAGGATCAAGACTTTCTAAGCCACAGAGGTTAAGAGCATTTGCAGAAGCCCCAGGCTTGGTTCCCAGCACATACATGGCACTAACAACCAACTATGACTCCATTACTAGAAAATCTAAGACCATTTTCTGGCACCAGGCACACATATTGTACACATACATACATGTAAGCAAACCACTCGTACATATAAAATTAAAAAAAAAATAATTAATTTAAAGGGGTTTTGGGTCTAGACAGATTTTTGGCAAGATCCTATCTCAAAAAATTTAAGGAGGGGGCTGGAGAGATGGCTCAGAGGTTAAGAGCATTGCCTGCTCTTCCAAAGGTCCTGAGTTCAATTCCCAGCAACCACATGGTGGCTCACAACCATCTGTAATGAGGTCCGGTGCCCTCTTCTGGCCTTCAGACATACACACAGAATATTGTATACATAATAAATAAATAAATAAATAAATAAATAAATAAATAAAAATTTAAGGAAGAGATATTAATAAGAAATCCAAAAACAGGACTGGAGAGATAAGTCAGCAGTTAAGAGGACTGGCTGCTCTTGCAGAGGTCCTGAGTTCAATTCCCAGCAACCACATGGTGGCTCATAACCATCTATAGTGGGATCTGATGCCCTCTTCTGGCATAAAGGTATGCATGCACATAGAACACTTAAAAACCTAAAATAAACAAATCTTAAAAGAAAGAAAGAAATCCAAAAATAAAGCCTGGCAGTGATGGCACATGCCTTTAATCCCAGCACTCAGGAGGCAGAGGCAGGCAGATCTCTGAGTTCAAGTCCAGCCTGATCTACAGAGTGAGTTCCAGGACAGCCAGGACAACATGGAGAAAACCTGTACCAAAATAAATAAATAAGTCTAGAGAAATGACTCAGCATACTGAGTAAGAATGCATACTGCTCTTGTAGAGAACCTGAGTTTGGCTCCCACTATCCACAGCAGACAGCTCACAACCACCAGTAACTCCAGTTCTGGGAAGATCCGATGCCTCTGATCTCCGAAAGTATTTGTTTCCTCTCTCTCTCTCTCTCTCTCTCTCTCTCTCTCACACACACACACACACACACACACACACGCATGCACACACACACACTTAACTAAAATGAATAATAATAAAAAAACAGGGACTGGAGTGATGACTGAAAGATTAAGAGCACTTTTTGCTCTTTCAGAGGACCTGGGTTCAATTCCCAGCACTTACATAGTGGTTCTCAGTTCCCCAGCTCCAGTTTTGCAGGATTTGACACCTTCTTTTGGGCTCTTTGGACACCACACATGCACAAATTACATAGACATACATGCAGGTAAAACACCTATCCACATAAAATAAAAGACTAATAAGGGGCTGGAGATGGCTCAGTGGTCAAGAGCCCTGGTTCAGTTCCCAGCATCCCCATGGCAGATCACAGCCGTCTGTAACTCCAGTTCCAGGAGATCCAACACCATCGCATAGATATACATGCAGGCAAAACGTCAATGCACATGAAATAAAAATTTTCATAAAAGAATGATAGTAGGGGGACTGGAGAGATGGCTCAGAGGTTAAGAGCACTGACTGCTCTTCCAGAGGTCCTGAGTTCAATTCCCAGCAACCACATGGTGGCTCACAACCATCTATAATGAGATCTGGTGCCCTCTTCTAGCCTGCAAGCATACATGGAAGGAATGTTGTATACGTAATAAATAAATTTAAAAAAAAAAAAGAAGAAGAGCCGGGCAGGCACGCCTTTAATCCCAGCACTCGGGAGGCAGAGGCAGGCGGATCTCTGTGAGTTCGAGACCAGCCTGGTCTACAAGAGCTAGTGCCAGGACAGGCTCCAAAGCCACAGAGAAACCCTGTCTCGAAAAACCAAAAAAAAAAAAAAAAAAAAAAAAGAATGATAGTTGTAGTAATAATACTAAATAGCCAGGTGTGGTGGTGCACACCTATTATCCCAACACTCAGGTAGTAGTGTTGAGAGAATCAGGAGTTCAAGGCCATCCTCAGCCACAGGAGCAGACAAAGCCTGCCTGGTCAACCTAAGACCCTCTCCCAAACAGATAAACAAGAAAGCATCAGGGGTCCTCTCAGGACTTAAGCCTCAGCTCCTCTTTTGTCTTGCCAAATGTTTGCAATGCAAGGTGGGCTCCTAAAAACGGATATAGAGAGGAACAAAGTATCTCAGTAGGAGTGGGTGGCTCAGGAAAGGTGGAAGGGGTGTCTGAGGAAGTGACGCTGAGCTGTCTTTTGATGAAGAATGCCACCCTCCAGGACATATGGATAGAAATAGCCAGACTGCCTTTGTCCCTTTCTGCATCTTTCTGCAGTTAGCAGGATTTTCCTGCCTGGAGTTCGACGCTGAAAGTGGAAGACAGACTTCTAAGAATGTGACACAAGCTGGGTCAGTGGCTTTGGAGCACACAGCAGGGAACTTAACTTCTTCCAGAGCCAAGGAAGACAGGAAGTGAGGTTCAGGTTGGGACTCTGGCTAGCCTGAGAAGAAGGGAGGCATCTAGGTTAAGAAGCATGCAGTTTGGGGCTGAGACAGTTGGAGAGGCTCAGGCAACTCCATCTTGTGTTACACTTGAAGCAGGGCTGGGCCACAGTTTGATTTTCATCTTCAAACTACTTTATCACTGCGACTGCAGAGTGGAAAATCTATTAGAACTAAGATGGCTATCATCTACAAGATAATGTTTCGAGTCTGTTGCAAGGCTCTTAAAGATCAGCTACTCACTGTGAGCCCTCAGTTCACAGCTAGAACTAGCTCCTTTAATACTGAATCACATGTGGTTTCCGGAAGGTGCCATTATCTTTTGAACGTCCATATCTTTGCTAATGCAATTTCCCCTATTCAGTTGGCCTTTTCCCCATGTTAAGGTCTCCAAGTTAGTGTTTTCTTCAAAATTCCTGTTACACCCCGGTGGGGTTGTTCACCCCTGTAAATCCAGCACAGGAGGATGGGAGTTCAGGTTATTCTCCACTACAATGTAACAAGTTTAAGGCCAGTCTGAGCTCCTTCCGTCCATCCATCCACATCCATCCATCCGTCAGGCCCTTCCTCAGAAGTAAAAGGAGGAGAAAGCTGGCTGGATGGTTAAGAGGGCTTACTGCTCTCATAAAGGACCAGAGTTTGGTTCCCAGTACCCGCACAGACTCCTGCAACTCTAGCTTTGTGGGATGTGAATTCCTCGGACATCCACGTACGTACCCCCGTACATAAAAATGATTACAAATAAAATGAATTATATCACCGCCATACCTCCAATCTCATTGACTCCCCATGGTCCTGAGCTTTAGGCCAGACACAATTCCACATTTTCATGTTTATATTAGTAGATTCTTTTTTAAATATTTATTTATTATGTATACAGCGTTCTGCCTGCATGTATCCTTGCAGGCCAGAAGAAGGCATCAGATCTCATTGCAGACGATTGTGAGCCACCATGTGGTTGCTGGGAACTGAACTCAGGACCTCTGGGAGAGCAGGCAGAGCTCTCCTCTGAGCCATCTCTCCAGCCCCATAGTCTTAGATTCTTAGTACCCACATGAAGTAAATAAGCGAACAGGCAGAGGAACTGAGATAAAAATGTGGTTGTTTTTTCTTTCTTTTTTGTGGGGAGGGGTTGAGACAGGGCTTCTCTCCATAACTTGACTATCCTAGAACTCACTTTGTAGAACAGGTTAGCCTCGAACTCACAGAAAACTTGCTGCTTCTGCCTCTGGAGTGCTGAGATTAAAGGGGTGCGCCACCACACTTGGCTGTGGCTGCTCTTCTGTGTGGTTGTATCAGTTGGAGTTAAGAAAGTAGGTGATAGCTCAGAAAATGAGTAGGCATTGAAACAGATTTTAAGAGACGAGAAAAGGTTATGCCCTTCCATTCCACCTGTAGTCCTGATTAAAACAAAAAACCCTACACTGAATATATCTGTGTAAAAATACATGTAAATATACCAGATCTGGAAAAGAATAGTTAATTTAAATTTTTTTAAAAAAAAATTCTCTGTGTAGCAGTCCTGAATGTACTGGAACTCAATCTGTAGACCAGGCTGGCCTCAGACTCACAGAGATCCACCTGTCTCTGCCTCCTCAGTGCTAGGATTAAAGGTGTGCGCCACCACAGAAAGAATATTTAAAGATAATAGTGATCATGCCAAAATGGTGCAACCATGGGTAAGGAGCTGTCACATTCTGGTATACAAACCTGTTGAAAGAGCCCGGCAGTGGTGGCGCATGCTACAGAAAAATCCTGCCTCAAAAAACCAAAACCAAACAAACAAAAAAATTGCTGACCAAATCAACCACTTCTGAATATAAAATAATCACCAAAAGTGTGTGTAGTGTGCCCCTCGCGTTCCCCAGCTCCTATGTTGTGCTTCCCCCTGGTTTTGTTGTTGTTTTGCAGCGCGTGTGTGGGGTTACTTTTAGGGGCTAGATTTCTGCCTGTGACTTTTATGAGTTATTATACTGCCACCTGCAGGTAAGAACTGGGCATTGCCCTAGAATTTACTGTTTCGCAGCCTGTGTGTTGCTGACGGCTTCCTTAGGAGCTGGCCTTAGGTCGGTCACAAGGCCCCCCTATATCTTCCTGCTTCTGTTCAGTGGTTCCTTCAAAATTCTCCTCACATTTGCTCAGTTGACCTCGGAAGCTCACCGAGCTTAAGGCAGCACACCCACTCCTGTCAGTCTTCCTCCGCGGTTCTCCACCTTCCTTTTGAGACAGGGTCTCTCACTGAACCAGAAGCTTGCTCTTCTGGCTAGGCGGGATGGCCAGTGAGTTCCTGGGATCTGTCTGTCTGTACTCCCCAACACTGGCATTACAGACACATGGCCATGTCCACTTTTACGTGGCTGCTGGAGACCCTAGTTCAGAAAGAGCAGAAAGTGTTCTTCCCCATGGAGCCACCCCGGCCCCGCTATAATTTTTAATAAATCACTTTCAAATAGTAGGATACAGCGAGAAAACCTCCACAAGCACCAGGAGAAGCCAAAGAAGCACGTGACCCTTTGATCCCAGCACTCAGGAGGCAGAGGCAGGGGGATTAACGCCAACCTGGTTGGCATAGCTGTTCCGAGCCAGCTCGTGCTACAAGGGGAGACCACGTCTCAAGAAAATTAATAAACCCAGAAAGAAGGAAGACTAGAGTTCGTGGAGGCTCTGTAGAGGAGGCGGTGTCTGAATCGTCTAGAATATTAGCGAGCACCGCCTGCCATAGGTAGAGTCAGGCTGGGGCCCCTGCAGATGAAGCAGTAAACGTTTAAGATGGAGAAAAGGGTCAACAATTCTCATAAATGCAACAAATAACAATGTGGGCTGGGTTGTGATTTGTTTGAGGTTCCAGGATTTCACAGATTTCCAATCATTATTTCTAAGAAGGACCCGGAAATGAGAGGCTAAATAAGCAGCTTCCGGTGGATTTTCAGGTTCGTCTCTGGAGCGGCCCCTAAAAGGCAATGCTTTGTGCCTACGTGACTCTTGGGAATCCTGTGGCTTCCATTACAGGAATCAGAGTGTTAATAGCCCTGGGTGGGGAGGACCTGGGCGCACGTGGGACTTCACGCTGCCCGCAACTGGAAAATGCCGGGAAGGTGCTTCAGTGTGGTCTGGGGCTGGCTGAGGCTTCTCAGTGCTGAGTATAAATAAATGCATACACGCCCAGTGGACTTTGGTTTTGACAGCTCGCCGAAGGGGCTCCAAGACCAAGTTCAGAGGAGGCCGGCACTTTTTCATTCCTTCTGTTTCTGGGTCCACAGCTCCCCCTGGACACCTTCTGTTCTTTAAAGGGAAAGAGTTGAGTCTAGAGCTCAAAAGATGGCTGAGCGGTTAAAGGACCTAGGTCTGGTTCTCAGCATCTGGTGCCCCCACACCCTGCTCAGAGGACTGTGATGCCAGGCACACACTCTGCCACCTGAAGCTCCGGCCTCAGAAGGGCTTACCACCGATAGCTCAGGGTAACTGGGGCCACAGGGAAAGCTCAGGCCGTGCTCACAAGTTTGTCATTATCTCAAATGGAAACGCCATAGCCTTTGAAGACTGAGGACAGATTCTCCCCCTTTCTTTTGTCTACTCAATTTTCTCTCCTTCTAAAACACAGCCTGGGAGGCTGGCTGAAGAAGTGGCTCAACAGTTAAGAGCACTGGCTGTTCTTCCAAAGGTCCTGAGTTCAATTCCCAGCAACCACATGGTGGTTCACAAGCATCTATAGTGGGATCCGATGCCCTCTTCTGACCTGCAGGCATACATGGAGGCAGAACACTGTATACATAATCAATAAATTCTTCTTAAAAACAAAACAACACTGAAAAAAACCACAGCCTGGTTTAAAAATGCTCTCAGTGGCCTGAACCGCCTCTTTTAAGCTAACAGCTTCAAAGGCTGGAGAGATGGTTCAGCGGTGAAGAGCACTGGCTGCTCTTCCAGAGCACCTGGTGTTGGCCCCCCCAGTTCACACATGGCCGCTCACAGTCATCTGTAACTCCAGTTCTGGGGGATCCAATGCCCTCTGAAGACTCATAAATACAAAACATTCATACACACAAAGAAAAAAATAATAATTTAAAAAAATTGTCAGGGGGCTGGAGAGATGGCTCAGAGATTGAGAGTACTGGCTGCTCTTCCAGAGGTCCTGAGTTCAATTCCCAGCAACCACATGGTTGCTCTTTTGGCCTGCAGACATACATGCAGACAGAACACTGTAAACAAAATAAATAAATAAATCTTTAAAAAAATTTGCCAGGTGGTGGTGGCGCACGCTTTTAATCCCAGCCCTCGGGAGACAGACACAGGCAGATCTTTGTGAGTTCGAGACCAGCCTGGTCTACAAAGGGAGTTCCAGGACAGCTAGAGTCATTACGCAGAGAAATTCTGTCTCAAAAAAAACTAACCCCTCCAAAAAAGTTTACAACTTCACATTTGATTGGGACGTTGCTATTGTCCGTAACTGCAAATCTCCTCATTCTCTGGTCGTCTCTTCTATAAGGACAGGTACATGCCTCCGGCCACCTCAGGTCTCTCACCCTTTCCCTTCTCCACAGCAGGCATCGCTCTCTTGTTCAGCGGAAGGAAGAGAAGCCCTGAGAGTGGAATGACAAGGACGCACTGCTGCTGCCTCTGACCTGCACCTGTCCTCACAGGCTCTGCTTCCCAGCCGTGGGAACTTCCGCAGACAAGTTTTTTTCTTCGTTTTCGTTCCTCTCTTCTCTGTGACTTCTCCTTTCTCCCAGGTGATTCCTTTGGCATACTGTACTGGCTGGTTTTGTGTGTCAAGCTGACACAAACTAGTCATCAGAGAGGAAGGAGCATCAAGTGAGAAAATGCCCCCGTGAGATCCAGCTGGAAGGCATCTTCTCAATTAGTGATCAATGGGGAAAGGGGCAGTCCATCTCTGGACTGGTGATCCTGGGTTCTATAAGCAGGCTGAGCCGGCGCCTGCCTTTAACCCAGCACTCGGGAGACACACAGGTGAGTCTTAGTGAGTTCGAGGCCAGCCTGGTCTACAAAGAGAGTTCTAGGACAGCCTGGGCTACTGGGCTACACAGAGAAACCCTGCCTTATAAAACAAAACAAAGCAGGCTGAGCAAGCTAGTAAGCAGCACTCGTCCATAGCTTCTGCATCAACCCCTGCCTCCAGGATCCTGCCCAGTTTGAGTTACTGTCCTGATATTCTTTAGTAATGAACAGAAGCCTGGAACTGTAAGCCAAATAAACCCTTTCCTCCCCAAATTGCTTTTTGGTTGTGGTATTTCATCACAGCAACAGTAACCCTAAGACGGCATACCAAATGCCATGTTATAATCTCACATTTTAAAATCTCTTCCCTCCAAGTCTGAGAGAACAGATACAATGTTCAGTTTCAAAGCCAAACTTAGGAAAAGTTGCCTGGCAGGTTGGAGATTTGGCTCAGTGGTAGAGCAAGTGTTTACCTAGCAAATATAAGACCCTGGGTTTTAGTCTCAGCTGGGGTGGGTTGCCTATCATTGCTGGCTCGTATTCTTGATTCTTAGAAAAGTAATTAGTTTATTCATTTCATTTTGTATGTGCTTTGCCTGCATGTATGTCTCTGTGCCATACGTGTGCTTGGTCCCTGCAGAGGTCAGAAGGCATTGGATCCCTTGGAACTAAGAACAGATGGCTGTGAACCACTGGGTGGGTTCTTGGTTCCTCTGCAAGAGCAAAATGTGCTCTTAACCACTGAGCCACCTCTCGGACACCATCATGTCCTAACTCCTATTGTCTCTTCCGTCCAAGCTCTCTTTGATGGGTTCTATCAAGATTTTTTTACCCCATGGACATAACCAACAATCTGTATTGGGCCAAAATGAGCGGTTTGTTTTCTATTCTCATCTTAGGCTTTCTCTGTAATAATGCTGGACAGAGCTGTAGACAGAAGTTTCTGTCCCTCCCGGTCCTGCAGCCACTCAGTACTAAAAAAACACACAGAGTCTAATATTAATTACAAACTGTTTGGCCTATTGCTCAGGCTTATTATTAACTAACTCTTATGACTTAAATTCACCCATAATTCTTGTCTATGTTTAGCCTCATGGCTTGGCACCTTTTCTCAGTAAGGAATTCTCAGCTTGCTTCCTTCGTGTCTGGCTGGTGACTGCATCTCTGCCTGTCCTCTTCCCAGAATTCCCCTAGTCTGGTGGCCTGGTTACTGGCCAATCAGCGTTTTATTTTATTTTTTTTATATTTATTTATTATGTATACAATATTCTGTCTGTGTGCATGTCTGCAGGCCAGAAGAGGGCACCAGACCCCATTACAGATGGTTGTGAGCCACCATGTGGTTGCTGGGAATTGAACTCAGGACCTTTGGAAGAGCAGGCAATGCTCTTAACCACTGAGCCATCTCTCCAGCCCCAATCAGCATTTTATTAAACCAATATGAGTGACGAATCTTTACAGTGTACAAGAGTATTGGCTCACAGAACAGAACTGAAGAACTCATGTTTCTGGAAATATCTTCCCATCTACAAAATGGGCCTGGCCATACTATCTGTAGTGTATGGTTTCTGTGAGCCCGAAAAGTGTGTCTAAAACCACTGGACATTGGTCTTCTCAGTACTCTGTAAGAGAGTGCAGGATCTGGGTAAAGCATCACCTTTAAAAAAATGAAATGGGCGGGGAGGTGGTGGCACACACCTTTACACCCAGTACTTAGGAGGCAGAAGGAGGTGGATCTCTGAGAGTTCATGGCCAGCTTGTGTAGAGAGCTAGTTCCAGGACAGCCAAGGCTACAAAAAGAAACCCTGTTTCAAAAAAACAAAACAAAACAAAACAAAAAAAGTCAAAATGAAACAAGGCTAGCTATGACTCCGTTTCAAAAAAAAATCAAAATGAAATAAGTCTAGCCAGATGGCTCCGCAGGTAAATGGGCGGTTACTCAGCCTGACCCCTGGAATTTAATGCCTGGAACCTGGGAAAAGGGTGGAAGGAAAGAATGACTCCTCCAAGTTGTCCTCTGACCCCCAAACGTGCACCTACCTCCCACATAGGAGGATATGTTCAACAAATACTTGCTAAATTCTGACTCCCACAAGGATGCTGTGTCACTGGTACATGCCTGCATGTGTGAGTGAGCACACATGCACAGACACGAAAATAAAGTCAATGTGATAAAGCAAAATTGAAAACGTACAGGTGCTGTCTCAAACTGTTATCTCTATCTCTCTTTTTAAAGATTTATTTATTGTGTATACAATGTTCTGCTGCATGTATGCCTGCAGGCCAGAAGAGGGCACCAGATCTCCTTACAGATGGTTATGAGCCACCATGTGATTGCTGGGAATTGAACTCCAGACCTCTGGACGAGCAGTCAGTGCCCTTAACTGCTGAACCATCTCTCCAGCCCCAAACTGTTATCTCTTAAGCCTTCCTGTATCCTGAATCGTCTGATGATTACAAATAAAACCACTCCACTGTTTATAGATTATCACTATTGTTGTTGTAGCTATTTTGGTGCTGGAGATGGACCTAGTGTTTTGTGTGTACTAACATATACTTCTACACCCTGTATCAATTTTCTTTAAAAAAAAAAAGCAATATTTATTTAGTGTGTGTGTAGAGGTCAAAGGCCAACTTGTGGGGGTCGGTCCTTTGCTTCCACCATGTGGGTCCCAGGGATCAACCTCAGGTGGTCAGGCCTGGCAACAGGTTCCTGTACCCACAAGTCATCGCACTGCCTACCCCATTCTGTCTTTCTTTTATTTTTCTTTTTTTATTTATTTATGTAGTTGTTTTTAGACACAGTCTCACTACCGTAGCCTTGTCTGGCCTTGACCTCACTACTAGACCAGGATGACCTTGAACTAATAGAGATTGGAATGGCTCTGCCCCCCAAGTGCCAAGATTAAAGGCACGCGTGATCACCATCACCATGACTGGTTCCATGCAGACCTGGAGTTAGATGCATCTTATTTCATGCTTTGCAGGAAAGTACATCCCTGGGCCAGAGAAGTGGCTCAAGAGGTGGCACTTGATGCTCTTCCAGAGGACCTGGGTTTGATTTCCAGTACCCACATGACTGCTCCCTACGGTCTGTAACTCCAGTTCCTGGAGTTCTGATGCCCTCTTCTGGGCTCTTTGAGCACTGCATACACACTGTGCACAGATATATGCAGTCACAACACTAATACCCATAAAATAATAAAGTTTTTTAGCTGGGCATGGGGTGGCACATGCCTTTGATACCAGCAGCACTCAGGAGGCAGAGGCAGGTGGATCTCTGAGTTCAAGACCAGCCTGGTCAAAAAAAAAAAAAAAAAAGGACCAGCCTGGTCAAAAAAAAAAAAAAAAAAAAGGACCAGCCTGGTCTACAGAGTGAGTTCCAGGACAGTCAGAGCTACACAGAGAAGCCCTGTCAAAAACAAAACAAAAAAAAACAAAAAAAAACAACAACAAAAAAAAACCACCTTCAGTTTTTGTTGTTGACACAGCCCCCAAGTGCTGGGATTACAGGCATGTGCCATCTCACCTGGTGGTAGGGTTTTTTGTTTGTCATCGCTGAGGTCTGAAGGCGGGCACGCATGACAAGAATCTTCTGATAAGCTACATTCCCAGCCCCTCCAGCCTTTCTAGAGGAACAATTTCAAGAGCTAGGTAAGTCCAGGACAGGCTCCATAGCTACACTGAAACCCTGTCTCGAAAAACTGAAGAAAGAAAAAAGAGAGAGAGAGAGAGAGAGAGAGAGAGAGAAATGCCTCCATAAGCTTGAGCCATAGTAGGCAGGCCTGTAGTGCACCTTTCTTTCTTTCTTCTTTTCTTCTTCTTTTTGCTTTGTTTTGTTTCTTTGTTTTGTTTTTCCGAGATAGGGTTTCTCTGTGAAACAGTCCAACTATCCTGGAACTCACTCTGTAGACCAGGGTGGACTCAAACTCACAGAGATCCACCTGCCTCTGCTTCCCAAGTGCTGGGATTAAAGGTGTGCACCAATGCCCAGCCATATGGCAATTTTTAAATTTGTGATTGATGGGGGAGGCTCCAGCCCATTGTGCATGGTGCCATCCCCTGGACTGGTGGTCATGGGTTCTGTAAGAGCAGGCTGAGCAAGTCGTGGGGAGCAAACAAGTAAGCAGCCCCCCTAACACCCTTACACCCCCCCATCAGCTCCTGCCTCCAGTTCCTGTCCTGACTTCCTTCAAGGATGGGCTACAATATGGAAATGTGAACAAATAAACCCTTCCCTCCCCAAGTTGCTTTGGTCATGGTGTGAAGCAGCATGTCAGTCACCCTGACTAGGACACCCACGTTGTCAACTGTACATATCATCATTAATTAGAGAGTAATTAGCGGGTGATACAATCAAGAACCTCTGTGGGAGATCGGGAATCCAGCATTCTAGGGTGGTTCCTAACAGGACTGGGAAGTTGGAACAATTCCCTTTGTTACCATTAGGTGTCACTCTAGTCTAGACAGCCCGGAGCGGTCTTGGCGGTTGTAAAGGAAGACGGCTGTTGGCTCCAAAAATGGATTTGACCTCGCTGCTGGGACTTGCCGCTCTTCGAGTGCCAGGAAACAGTGTTTGCCAGGGCCCAGCCACGGAGGACGGAGGAAATATCCAGTTGCATCCCATGCAACGGAAACCCTGCTTCCCTGGAACCAAAACAGAAACCGGAGCGAACAGCCCTCCCTTCTCACCCTCCTCACCTCGGAATCTTAGTTCGCAAGTTTCGATACTTTGTGGTTCCAAAAGAACAGAACCAATGTTTTCCCGCGTGTTTAGTAAGCTCCATAGCTGCGTTTTCCCCGTTCCTTCTTGAGTGAAACGTAGCTTTGGTCCCTTTGGCTTTAGGTCCCAGAGCAGGACCTAGGTTCTCTGGAAGTTTCAATTGTTACAGGTTCTGGAAGACACAGTGGCAAGGTTTAGATCGAATGTCCTTTTCCCCTCTTTCTTTCTTTTTCTCTTTCTTTCTTTCCTTAATTTCTTTCTTCTTCTCTTTCTTTCTTTCTTTCTTTCTCCTCCTCCTCCTCTTCTTCTTTTGAGAAAAGTCTCCCCCCCTCTATACACACACACACACACACACACACACACACACAGGCCTCAAATGCGTAGTCCCCCTGGGTGAAGGTACTGCTGTTTGACAGGATCTCATGTAGTCCAGCATAATTTAGAACTCATTATGCAGTTGAAGTTGACTCTGAACTCCACCTTCCTGCTTCTACCTGCCAAGCTTCGGGATCACAGGCCTGTACCACCAGGACTGGCTAGGGCCCTTCTGTCTGGCCAGGATCTTCAGTGCCTGAAGGTTTTACACCAAGACGAAACAATACATATTGTGTTTTTCATTTGAACCCAATATAAACTCCTTTAAAAATGATAGCAAAGTCAGGTGGTGGTGGTGGCACATTCCTTTAAGCCCAGCACTCAGGAGGCAGTGGCAGGTGGATTTCTGTGAGTTCAAAGACAGCTTGATTTACAGAGCTTGTTCCAGGACAGCTGGAGCGGTTACATGGAGAAAAACCTGTCCCCCCCCCCTCCCAAAAAAAAAAAGTTTGTGTTCGCTTCCCACAGCTCAGTTGGTAGGGTGCTCGCTGAACAAGAATGAAATCCTGGTGTAGATGCCGGGCACCACATGAGACTAGCCATGGTGGCACACGTCTGTAGTCCCAGTACTCAAGAGGTAGCGCCAGGAGGATCAGAAGTTCAAGGCCATCCTTGGCTATAATAGCCAGTGCAAGGTTATCTTGGAATAAACAGACTTTTGCCTCCAGAAAAGGGAAGGGCCTCACTTTAAAAAAAAAAAAATAACATCATTGTTATTACAAGGTCATGACCTGGAGGAAATTATCAGTCAGGATCTGGAGGTAAATGAACAACCTGAACCAGGTTTTTCCAGGGACCAATGTCTGCTTGAGCAGCTTGACCACAGAGGGAGAAGGCTACGTGATGTGAGGGAAACCAATCGCTCTGGTGGTAACAGACATGGTTTATTGGCTGTGTGTCATAGAAAATAGAGCCAAAGGCTTGAACTGACAGCTAGAATGTCAAGACCTGTTGCGCTTGCCTGTAACCCTTCATATGCTAATACGCAAGTGAGGAGAGAAGGAACTGGCAGCAAAGTTTATGTATGGAGGGGGTGTTTGTTTGTACTTCTTTTTCAAGACAGGGTTTCTCTCCCCAGAACTCGCTTTATAGACCAGGCTGACCTTGAATTCACAGAGATCTGTCTGTCTCTGCCTCCTAAGCGCTAGGATTAAAGGCATGTGCCACCTGTCTGTCCAGTCTTGATCCAGGACAGGCTCCAAAGCTAGAGAAACCCTGTCTCAAAAAACCAAGAAAGAAAGAAAGAAAAAAAATCCTTCCATTTTCCCCTAGCTGATTATGTCAGATGTGTAAAAAGCCTTCAGAAATGGGGGGACCCCTTTTCCGCTCTGCCTCAAGTTGCAAGGGTGAAACAGTTTGCTCCCAAGTTTTGCTGGCAGCTTTTCTGGAGCTACAGATCAACCAGCTCTCAAATGTTTGGCTCTGCCTGAGACACCAAATCCCCATCCTCTCCCAAATTAACATGAACATTAGATTCTTAGGATAATTAAATCTCTGTAAGCATCATGAGCTAAAATCAATATAAATACCAGAACTGCCTGGCAACCAGAGGGGACAGCATTACTTACCCTTATATTTGTGTGTGTCAGATGGGGAAGAGCGTTTGCTTTATATAGCTGTGTTTATGTAGACACAGAGAGATGCGCTGGACAAGCAGCTTCCATACACGGAAGATGAAAGAGATGTGACAGGTACAGACTATGCCCGCAGCCAACGAGTCCACCAGTGATGGAGGAAGGTCATTGGCTAATAAAGGAACTGCCCTGGCCCATTTTATTGGTTAGGACATAGGTAAGTGGAGTAAACAGATCAAAATGCTGGGAGGAAGAGGAAGTGAGGTCAGAGACTCCACCGCTCTGCTCTCGGGAGCAGACGCCTCAGGGAGACCCATACTCCCAGCTCCCAGGCAGACACACGCCATGAAGCTCGACCCAGGATGGACTAGGCTAGAATCTTCCCGGTAAGACCGGTGCTCACCGATTATTAGAGATGGGTTGATCGGGATATCAGAATTAGCCAGTAAGGGCTAGGGCAGAAGGGCCAAGCAGTGCTTAAAAGAATACAGTGTCTGTGTAATTATTTTGGGGCATAAGCTAGCCATGTGGGCGGCCGGGTGTGGGGGACGCAGCCCTGCCGCCCCATATTACTTCACACCAGGTTCTTGTCTTCATGGGGACCTGGTGTGCAATGGCTACACACAGCAGCCCCGTTGGTAGCGTTGGCAGTCTCTTGCCTATCTGAGCTGTCCTAAGGGACTTTGGAGACAGCTTTCTGGTAGATATTCCTATCTCTGATCACAATGTTGTCCCCAGTGTAGATTCTAGACAGGTGTTCAGCATGTCTCTGGGAAGCTCCAGGGCACAGTGACTAGGCCAGGTCACCATGTCCATCTGTACCAACCTGTGGAATAAGGAACATAAGTTTGAGAGTTCAAGTTCCTTGGCCGTCAGAAGATCCACATCTCAAAGAAGTGGGGTTTCATCAAGTGTAGATGAACTGAGGACTTGGGAGCTGAGAAGCAATTCATCCCTGACAACGATGGGGTGAAATATGTCCCTAATCGCGATCCCCTGGACAAGTGGCGGTTCTGAGCTTCTGAGGGCTTCCACTGTGCTGCGTCCTACAATGCCACCAAGTCATTTTCAGTAATAACTTTCACATCTAGTCTGCCAAAAGAAGCAAAACAAAACAAAAAAAAATAGTAGCTGATTCTATAAGGAGGCAGGCTTGGTGCCATGCATCTGAAGTCCCATCACTCAGGATGCTGCAATAGGAGGATTGTTGTCTTTGAGGTTGGCCTGGGACATAAAATGAGATTTAATAGATTTATTCATTTTATTTTATGTGTGAGTGTTTTTCCTGTATGTATGTCTGTAGAGTGTCTCCTGCTTGCTTAGTGTCTGCAGAGGTCCGAAGAAGGCATTGGATCCCCTGGAACTGGAATTACAGATGGTTGTGAACCATTATGTGGATGCTGAAAGTTGAACCCAGGTCCTCTGCAAGAGCAACAAGTTCTCTTAGCCCCTGAGTCAGCTCTCCAGCCCTAGTGAGACTCTAATGTGTGTTTATGAGTGTGTGTGTGTAATATATATGCTATAAGGTATAACTCTGTGGTAGAAGACTCATCTAAAATACATAAGATTCTGAGGAGAGAAAGGAATGAAGGAAAGAAGGAGTGGGCTGTGAGGGAGTCATCCCTGATACTGTAAACATAAAAGGTTCATCCGTCTGGACCTCAAGGATCAGAGACAGAAGTTAGACATGACCGTCAGCGGAAGAAGAAAGAACTGGATGGGATTGTCTTTGGTGTTAAAGGGGGAAAGTGGGTTTGGGGAGATGACTCAGTTAGTAAAAGAGCCTGCCACCCAAACAAGAGAACCTACATTCGGATCACATATAAAAATCCAGGCACTGAACTGCACATCTGTCTTCTCACATCTGGAGAGGCAGAGAGAGGAAGCGCTCAGGGTTGGCTGCTTAACTAGTCTAGCCAAATTGTCGACTTCGGGTTCAGTGAGAGACCCTGTCTCAAAAAAGAAGGTAAAGAACAATTGAAAAAGGGCATTTATGCCGGGTGGTGGTGGCACACACCTTTAATACCAGCACTCGGGAGGCAGAGGTAGGAGGATTCTGTGAGTTTGAGGCCAGCCTGGTCTATATGAACTAATTCCAGAACAGCTAGGGCTGTTAAACAGAGAAAGCCTGTCTTGAAACCCCCCCCCCCAAAAAAAAAAGAAAAGAAAAAAAAAAGAAAAAGGGCAATTAGGACTGGAGAGACGGCTCGTGGTTAAGAGGACTGACTGCTCTTCCAGAGGACGCAGGTTCAGTTCCCGGCACCCACATGACGGCTCACAACTACCTGTGACTCCAGTTGCAGGAGACCCGACACGCATGTCAAAACACCAATGTACCAAATGAGGAGCAGAAGGCGGGAGAACATGAGCAAGGAAGTCAGGACCGCGAGGGGTGTGCCCACCCACTCAGATGGTGGGGCTGATCTAATGGGAACTCACCAAGGCCAGCTGGACTGGGACGGATGGAGCATGTGATCAAACCGGACTCTCTGAACATGGCAGACGATGAGGGTTGACCGAGAAGTCAAGGACAATGGCACTGAGTTTTGATCCTGCTGCACGTACTGGCTTTGTGGGAGCCTAGTCTGTTTGGATGCTCACCTTCCTAGACCTGGACAGAGGGGGAGGACCTTGGACTTCCCACAGGGCAGGGAATCCTGACTGCTCTTTGGACTGGGGGGGGGGGGGGAGATGAGGAGGGAAGTGGGAGGAGGGGAGGAGGTATAATTCTTTAATAAAAAAATTAATTAAAAAAAACCGATGTACACAAACGGAAAATAAACATACATACAATAAAAATAAATATATTTTATTTATTTATTTATTTATTTATTTTGGTTTTTCGAGACAGGGTTTCTCTGTGGCTTTGGAGCCTGTCCTGGAACTAGCTCTGTAGACCAGGCTGGTCTCGAACTCACAGAGATACGCCTACCTCTGCCTCCTGAGTGCTGGGATTAAAGGCGTGCGCCACCATCGCCTGGCCTAAAAATAAATATATTTAAAAAAAAAATAAACAGGGATTTAACATTAACTTCTGACCTACACATGCGCGTGCGCACACACACATTCTAGAGTGTCAGTGTTGTGTTCCTTGTTGGGAACTAGACATGTTCTAGCTTAGTGTGTTCAGGAAAGCTCCAAGTGGGATTTCCTTTTGTTGGAATGTTTTCATTAATTATTAGTGTGTGCATGTGTGTGTGCACAATCTTTGTGTGTGCATGCGTGTGTCACGGCTCTCTACCTCTCTCCCTTTTTAAAAATATGCTTGTTGAATGCTGGACTGTGTTTCTGAGGTTGCAGACTCGCTTTCAGTTGGGGTGATTAGGTCTGTTTGTTTGGCAGGACACTGGGGACATGTCACTTCCCTTAGCTCCCTATATAAACACACAAGCAGTTGGCCTATTAACAGCATGACGGCAAATAGCCCTGTTTGTCCCATAAACAGGTGCCCTTAGGACTGAAACTGGGTTAAGTTCACCAAACCCATCTAACATGAGATCTCATTTTGAAGCTAGCAAGATGGTTCATTTAGCAATGGGACTTTCCAGCAAATCTGATTGGCAGGCTGAGGTCGATACCTGCCGCGGTAGAAAGAGAAAACCAACTCACCCAAGTTGTCCTTTGACCTTCCCACGTATGCTGCGGGTGCTTGTACTCACACATGTGCACACGCACAAACACACACAAACACGCACACACACAAACAAAACAAAACCCTCAGCGAAACACATTCTGTCGCACAGAAATACACCCCAACAGCCAGGGAGAATATAGGACGGGACCCTTGGGTTTTTATATAAGTTAGTGTTCCCTCTACCCTCTCCTTGAGACCCCAGCAGCTGAAGGAGAAGCTATGTGACCTCAAGTATCTGTGTCCAAGAGGCAAGAAGAGAACCTAAAGCAAGGGGAATGCAGACAATGTGGGCTTGGCGAGCGGAGAATGTCGGGCACGAGCCACCGTCCAGAGTTCAGATCTGCAAGCCTGGCTTAGCCCCTCCCTGACACCCTTCGTGAAAGATGAAGCCAACAGACTCCCCAAGAGGGGATCTTTGCTCCGGGAGTTGTGGTTCCTGCTTCTGAATCATATTGCTTTTCTGAGCCCACGTGTCTTATTATAGCCAGAAAGATTTCACCCCGTCTGGCACAGGCCATAGAGAAGTAAACATGCTGTCAAAATACTCCCTGTACTCAGGGTCCGATAGGAGGGCACAGACAGCTGCTTTTATTATCAGACCACTCCGCCACAGGCTTAGCAAGGCATTTTGTTTGTATCTTTGCTTTTCTGGTACTGGGGGTAGAACCCATTGCCTTGGGTATGGTGGACAAGTACCCTCCCACAGAGTTATAACTCCAAATCTCTTTTTACTTTTGACTTTTGAGGTCACATCTCCTTAGGTTGCCCCGGCTAACCTAGAATCCACTGTGCAACCCAAGCCAACCTTGAACTTGAGACCCTCCTGCTTCAGCTACCCAAACAACTGAGATAACAGGACTGCACCTCCAGGCCCAGCTCGTGACAACACTCCAATCCAGTGCTCTTCAAGAGGAATTTCCTATGAAAGTTGATTTTTTGTTTTATTTTGTTTTTCGAGACAGGGTTTCTCTGTGCAGCCCTGGCTGTCCTGGAACTCACTCTGTAGACCAGGCTGGCCTTGAACTCAGAGATCCACTTTCCTCTGCCTCGATTAAAGGTGTGTGCTTCCACTGCCCAGCTGACTTTTTTTTTTTTTTTTTTTGGTTTTTCGAGACAGGGTTTCTCTGTGGCTTTGGAGCCTGTCCTGGAACTAGCTCTGTAGGCCAGGCTGGTCTCGAACTCACAGAGATCCGCCTGCCTCTGCCTCCCGAGTGCTGGGATTAAAGGCGTGCGCAACCATCGCCCGGCCCCAGCTGACTTTTTAACTCAGTCATTTAATGTGGTATACTGTGAACCTGTCCCCAAGTGGAAGTCATCTGTTTTTCAATAATCACAGAGATTTCATGAAACACATTGTCAGATTTATGGGGTTCATTTGATGAACTCTGTTGACGGATTGATGCAGTCTGATATACTAAAAGATGTGATATTTTATTTATGCTCTAGTAAATAAAGCTTGCCTGAAGATTAGAGGGCAGAGCTAGCCATTAGTTAACCATAGAAGCCAGGCAGTGGTGGCACACACCTTTAATCCCAGCACTAGGGAGGTGGAGACAGGAATATAAAGTGGGTGGAGACAGGATCTCAAGCCCATTCATTCTGATTGCAGAGTTAGGAGCTCTCGGCCATTGGATCTGAGTATTCTGTAGAAGTAAGAACTAGTGGCTGGCAGCCCTGCTTCTCTGAGCTTAAGACCAGTTAGAATTTGCGCTACATCTGGCACCCAATGAGGTGCTGGGACTCGCTGCTTCTTCCACCCTGGCCTGACCACAGCAGAGGGCATCTGTTGCAGTCATGTCTGCTGCGATTGCAGCTCTAGCTGCTTCGTATGGTTTGGGTTCAGGGTCTGAATCGGACTCCGACAGTGAGGGCAGTCTGTGTCCGCTGCCAGCCTCCGGCTCTCTCATGCACTTGACCAAATCGCCTTCAGCCAAGCCCTCTCAGACAGTGGCAGTGACTGGGCACTGGAGGTGGCAGTTGAGAAAGATTTGGAGATTGGAGTTCACCTTGACCCTGTTGTCAAAGAATTCAATATAATCCTACCTTTGAGATTGCTCCTATGACTGCTCCAGAAATGAGATTTCTGGACATCTAGAGCAGCTCATGTCAACGACTTCATGTTTGAACAGCAAAGATGGACATTTGTATTTGAAACTGGTCAGAAGAAAACAGAAAAGAGGAAAAAATTCAAACAAAATGATGCTTCTAATATTGATGGTTTCTTGGGACCATGGGCAAAATTTGTGGATGAAAAAGATGTAGCCAAACGTTCAGAAGAAGAACAAAAGGAGTTGGATGAAATCACAGCAAAGAGGCAGCAAAAAGGCAAATGGGAAGAGGAGAGACCTGTGGAGGAGAAGACGATCTTATACGTTGAAGAAATGTATGGTGCTCAAGGCGGTGTTAATCTACAGTTGTCTGGGCCACCTGAAAATGTTGTCTTCCCCAAAACCAAATTCCTGTGTGGTCTGGACACACAAAGGGTGTCAGTGTGGTCAGGCTGTTTCCTCTTTCTGCTGTCTTGTTCCATGGACTGTAAAGTTAAGCTATGGGAAGTTTATGGAGACCCGCGCTGTCTGAACACATTGATTGGTCACAGTAAAGCTGTGAGGGAATCTGTGTCAACACTGCAGGGACACAGGTCCTCAATGCGGCCTGTGACAGGTACCTGAAGCTCTGGGACACAGAAACGGACAGGGTAAGCCAAGGTTTACAAACCAAAAAGCACCCTATTGTGTCGGGTTCAATCCCGATGAAGACAAGCAAAATCTCTTTGTGGCTGGGACGTCTGGCGGAAAGATTGTGCAGTGGAGAGATTGTTCAGGAATACGATCGGCATTTGGGAGCTGTCAACACTGTTGTTTTTGTTGATGAAAATTGAAGATTTGTGAGTACATCTGATGATAAGAGCCTAAGAGTTTGGGGATGGGATATCCCTGTGGGTTTTAAGTACACAGCAGACCCAAGTGTGCATTCAGTGCCTGCAGTGATTTGTCTCCAAATGGAAATGGCTAGCATGCCAGTCAATGGATAGCCAAATCTTAATTCTGGAGTGCGGAACAGATTCAGATGAAATAAGGAGAAAAGTTGTAAGGTCATCTGGTATCAGGCTACGCTTGTCAGGCAGACATGAGCTGTGTGATTTCAGGAGATGGAAATGGGAAATTAAACATTTGCGACTGGAAGACCACAAAACTCTACAGTTTGTTTAAAGCCCATGATAAAGTGTGTGTAGGTGCGGTGTGGCAGCCCCGTGAAACGTCCAAGTGTAGTTGGGATGGCCCACTAAGTTGTTGGACTAATGGGTTTAGCCCTTTTACAACCTGTGATTATTTTTGATCCAGTGTTGTATTTAACTATTTAGTTATTAAAATGTGTTGGATGATAATTTGATTTGTAGGTAATCTTTCCATCCATGGCCTTGTGAAGTTGACCCCTGGTTTTTGTTAAGAGCATTGTAAAATTGCCTCACACTACGGTGGACAGTTTGGGAGTTTCCAACTTTTGAAATAGAATGATTTTTTTTTAAATGTTAATGAGAATTTCTGGAAGAATATGTAAGAAGTTTGTGTTAGTGGCCCCAGGAGAGAGAGATTAGGAGGCAGGGGACACGCATGGGAGAGAGCAATATTGATAAGCTAAAAAGGTAGATTATTGAACCTTTTATTTTTATTTAATTTATTTGTGTGTGTGTGTGTGTGTGTGTGTGTGTGACAGGGTTTCTCTGTAGCTTTGGAGCTGTCCTGGAACTTACTCAAGTAAACTAGGCTAGCCTTGAACTCACAGAGATCCACCTGCCTCTGCCTCCCGAGAGCTGAGATTAAAGGTGTGCGTCACCACCACCCAGCTTGAATCTACTTTTAAAAAGTAATGGCTAGTTTTAAATGTTTTACATTGGATTGGGTTTTTGTATATTGTATAAAAAATTTATGCCGGGCGATGGTGGCGCACGCCTTTAATCCCAGCACTCGGGAGGCAGAGGCAGGCGGATCTCTGTGAGTTCGAGTCCAGCCTGGTCTACAAAGCTAATTCCAGGACAGGCTCCAAAGCCACAGAGAAACCCTGTCTCGAAAAAGCAAAAAAAAAAAAATTATATATTGATACAAATTTGAGATGAACTTTGTTCTTTGTTAGAACATAATGTACATGCATTTCTACTCGTGTTCAAGGTATTGTACCCACACAGCTCATTTAATAATGTAATACAAATTTCTAGTCCTTGAAAGTTATTATTACTGCTTACAATAATAAGGAAATGCAGGTGAGTAGTTAATCACCTATTATAATCAAACTTGTAGTCACATTAGGTATGTTGTTCTTATTTCTGGCTTTCTTGTCTGCGGGGTTAAAGAGTAAAGACGTCACGCGGGGAAAGGAGACACAGACACATGGCGGTCCCACGTGGGTGCACTTTAATGGGGGAGGGGTAACGACAGGTAAAGTACAGGTGTGCAAAGACGAAAGGGGAGGCGGGAAGAAGAGAGGAGAGAGAGGGGGCTTGTGGCGACCCCCGCCTTTTAAGGGCATCTGCGAGAGGTGTCCTGTGCTTGCGGGCTCTGGTATCCATAGTCCAGGGGAATGTTGGGAGCTGTAGTTTGCAAAAGGAACAACAAGGTATGTTTTCAATGTCAAACAAAGATATATTTTAGATAGGTCATTTTCAAATACTTCAGAAATCTACAGAATATGGAATTTAAGATATTTTTTGTCTAAAATTTTAAAATAAGCTATAATTAATATAAGAAAAACTATATATAATAAATACAATAACTATATATATGTACACACACATATAGGCAATAATTATATCAACAATGTCTAGTCCATTTGCATTTGACAAATTCAGAGAAAAATACTCCATATCTATCCCATCTTGGTGAGTTCAAAGTCTTGGACTAATTTACTTTCTACATAACTTGCTTTTTGCATCTGGCCACCAAGGAAAACTAAAACTATCCAGTCTTCAACTTCCTTAGAGACCCAAGAAGGAATTAATATTAGCTGAGTAAGCAGGAAGTGCAAGCAAGCAACTTCCAAAAACTGTGAGAAATGACAGAAGCAGCTGGCTGCCTGGACAGTCACCCAAAGTTTCTCTGCAATGTTGGGGCATCCATCTTTGGCCTACAGGCCTAGATTATCTGACAGGCTTTTCTGTGAAGCTGGATATTCTGAAGGGCTATCCCTCCTTGTCTTGATAATGTTTGGCAGTTACTTTCTTCTGTATCCTGCTTCTCCACTTAGGACAGCGTACTGTCAGTAGTTGAGGCAAGGGCATTTTCTTGCCCAGTTGTTTACTTTTGCCACAAAGAAAGTAAACTCCATGTGGCATTTCCTTGATGCTCATTATCTTCTCTGAAGTAGATTGGTGCTTCTGCCTCCCGAGTGCTGGAATAAAGGCATGCGCGCGCCACCACTGCCTGGTTAATCTTATACTCTTTAACTCTTTATAGTTTTTTTTTTTTTGGATTTTTCGAGACAGGGTTTCTCCGTAGTTTTTGGTTCCTGTCCTGGAACTAGCTCTTGTAGACAAGGCTGGCCTCGAACTCACAGAGATCCGTCTGCCTCTGCCTCCCAAGTACTGGGATTAAAGGCGTGTGCCACCACCGCCCGGCTCTCTTTATAGTTTTAAAATATTTAGTTATATGTATTAATTATTCCAAAATAAACGATGCATGTAAAATTCCAGGGCTGGCCTGGTCTACAAGAGTGAGTTTCAGAACTGCCAGGGCAGAGAAACTCTGCCTCATTAAAAAAAAAAATCCAGCCAGGCGGTGGTGGCGCACGCCTGTAATCCCAGCACTCGGGAGGCAGAGGCAGGAGGATCTCTGTGAGTTCGAGACCAGCCTGGTCTACAGAGCTAGTTCCAGGACAGGCTCCAAAACCACAGAGAAACCTTGTCTCGAAAAAAAAAAAAATCCGAGTTCAAGACCAGCCTGGTCTACAAGAGCTAGTTCCAGGACAGGCTCCAAAACCACAGAGAAACCCTGTCTCGAAAAAACAAACAAACAAACAAACAAAATTCCATTTATTCATCAGTGTCTGTGTGTCTTCCTGCATGTGAGTGTGTGACAGTTCCGACTATAACCTGTATCAGAATATATAACCTGTAGGAGTCTGTTTTCTCCTCTTCTTCCTCTTCTTTCTATTGTTATTTATTTATTTATTTATTTATTTATTTATTTATTTATTTTGAGACAGGGTTTCTCTGTGTAACATTCCTGACTGTCCTGGTACTCACTCTGTAGACCAGGCTGGCCTCGAACTCACAGAGATCCGCCTGCCTCTGCCTCCCAAGTGCTGGAATCAAAAGCATGTGCCACCACCTCCCAGCTTCCTTCTCTTTTTCTACCCTGCGGATCCTGGGAATTGAACTCAG
This sequence comes from Microtus oregoni, assembly GCF_018167655.1. Taxonomy (NCBI): domain Eukaryota; kingdom Metazoa; phylum Chordata; class Mammalia; order Rodentia; family Cricetidae; genus Microtus; species Microtus oregoni. Next base: position 4,396,863 of record NW_024543222.1, on the reverse strand, counting down.
GTCATCAGGCCTGATGGTAGCGCCTTTCCTCACTGAGCCACCTCAGCAGGCACTGAAAAAGTTTTAATACATCTTTTAATATTTGTAGAATTCTCTCTGAAGTTGAATTTAGCTCTTCTTCTACCAGGTCAAATTCCGGCTCCTTCTTCACTGCAACCACACCTGTCCTTTGCTGACCACTGACCATGTGACCACGGTCTTATCGAACAATCCTGTCAGAAGATTCCATCAATACCTAAAGTCCTCTAAGGAACCCGAGGCTTAGGAAGATTCCTCACAGAACATGCCACATCTAAAATTCAGACTAAAATTTGTCTGACCAGCCACAGCTCATACTTCTATGATCAATTAATATCTCAATGACTATGAGAACACATAAATATTGATTATATTGGAAAATTTCTCACAAATTTAGGTGTATGTATTATCAACCAGATTTCAAACACCATAAAATACTCTGGCATGGTGGGGCACATCTTTAATCCCATCACTAGGGAGGCAGGCAGGTCTCTGGGGGTGCAAGACCAGCTTGGTCTAAACAATGAGTTCCAGTCTAGCCAGGGCAATATAGTAAAACCCTATCTAAAAAAAAATAAAATGGGGTGGGGGGAGCACTGGAGATATTATCTCGTGGTTAGGACATTTGCTCATGCAGAGGACCTGGATTTGATTCCCAACCTACGTGGCTCTAACAACTATCTGCAGCTCTAGTGGATCTGTTCTAGTGGCTCTGATGCCCTCCTGGCCTCCTTGGGTACCAGCCAGACATGTGGTTTACATGCATATACATGCATATATGTAGGCAAAACATTCATACATACAAAATAAAAATAAAATATTTATCTGGGCAGTGGTGGCACACACCATTAATTCCAGCTCTCAGGAGGCAGAGGCAGGTGAATCCAAAATTGAGGAAACCCTGTCCTGAACACTGCCCCCCCTCAAAAAAAGGCTGCTCATCCAGAGGTACTGAGTTCGAAGCCCAGCAACCACACAGTGGTTCACAACCATTTAGAGTGGGATCTGATGTCCTCTTTATAGGCATACATGCAGACAGAAAACTCATATATATAAAATAAATAAGTAAAATCTCAAAAGAAAAACAAAACTTAAAAAAAAAGACTTTTAAAGCTGTCTATAGTGGTGCATGACTAACCCCAGCACTTGGAAGGCAGAGGCATTCAATCTCTGTGAGTTAGAGGCCAGCCTGGTCTAACATAATGAGTTTCAGGACAGCCAGAGCTACACAGTGAAGTCCTGTCTTAAAAGAACAGCAAAAAAAAAAAAGCATTAAAATTATAAAACATTATTTCATGTATGCCCTTTGCTTGATGACAAACCTGGGGCATATGCTTTTTATGTTGGATGCCACAGTTTATGTAAGCACGGAGCCCCTAATCCCCCCATAACTACATCCTGAACCAGGACCCTCTCGGGAACACATTGTAAGCCATAGTCAATGGCCAGAGGACTGTATGGACTTAGTTAGACGACATCACCAAGAGACCTGAAAGTCCTGTGTCTGGTTTAAGGGCAAAGAAAACTCTTGGGCTCCAAGCAAAATTCTGGGACTCATAGGGACACCTAGGGCAAGCCCCCTTCCTGCCTTACTGTTTGTTTCTATGGACACAAGAAGAAAGGACAAAACTACAATAAAAAACTAACCAGGCAGCCTGCAATTTGAGAGGAGGCTGGGGAAAGCCAGGTGGAGTAACAGCTGATCGTCCGTCATATGCCGCACAAAGCCCCGGCTACCCCAAGATAGAAAAGGCATTTTATCAACGGTCATCAATTATGCCAACTTTTTATAGTGACAAGCCAGGCAGGAATCTAGAACTCATCTTTAAATAAACCTGTCTTCCCTCACGTAGCTTATTCACACTGTCAGGGGGACACTTTATAAGAATATCCTTGATAAACTTTGCTATTCTAGGGCATTGGAACGGGCACATAGCAGGCGAGGGCTGAGCCACCCCCTGGTCTGTCTCTCAGATAAACCTCTCTCCGCATGCGCGTGCGCGCGCACATCCTCGCCCAGCAACCTTGGGAGAGAAGCTGTCTTAGAACAGACCCCGGATGCTACAGCGATCAGGGTTCCGGGTCAGCAGGCTCTGTCCAGGGTGGAGCATAAGGAGACTCATGCTTGAGTTTAAACAGTTTTAGTAAAGCCAAGCCAGGAGTGGTAGGCAGTCCTTTAATCCCAGCACTAGAGAGGCAGAGGCAGGCAGATTTTCGTGAGTTCCAGAAGCCAGCTTGGTCTCCACAGTAAGTTTTAGGCAGGCCCGGGCTTCACAACAAAACAAAACGAAACAAAAACCAATCATGGTAATTCAGTTGGCACGAGAATAAAATACCAGAGAGAGTCTTCTGTCTTCCTTTCCCAAGCTTGTAGTCATGATTTTTTTTTAAATTAGTATTATTTTAAACTTGATGTGCATGGGTATTTTGCCTGCATGTATGTTTGTTCAGTATGTGTGTGCAGTGCCCACAGAGGCCAGAAGAGGTCATCTGTTTCCCTGGAGACTCAAGTTACAGACATTTGTGAGCCACAGTGTGGGTGCTAGCTACCCAACCCACGTCCTCTGAAAGAGCAGTCAGTGCTCTTAACTGCTGAGCCATCTCTCCAGCCCTGTATAATGTTCTAAAATTAACCTCAAACGTTTGGGACTGGGAAAATGGCTGAGCAGTTAACTGCTTGCTACAGAAGAATGACCAGAATTCAGATCCCTTGAACCCGCGTGAATGCCAGGTGGGCCTGCCTATAATCCTGCCTCACTGAGGGGGAGCCTGGGAGTCCCCAGAGTGAGCTGGCTAGCGGCATTTCCCCACTGGTGGGCTGGATCCTGGTTGATGGAAAGACTTTGCCTCCCTCATGAATAAGGCAGAAGGTCAATAAATGGTGACGATTCTTGACATCAGCATTTGGCCTCCACGTGCACCACATCCACACATGTACAAAATTTGCACACACACATGCCCAGCACACACATGAAAGTGGGAAAAATGTTAACCACATATAGTCTAGCAAGATGGCTGGCCAAAGCACTTGATGTTAAAAACCTGTAGGATTTTAACTGGGCAGTAGGGCTCAGGCCTTTAATCCCAGCACCTGGGACCACCTTGAACACTGGGTTTCCGCTACCTCCCTGAGAGCTGGGATTACAGGCCTGCATTTCCAAGCGTCATGTATGCAGTGCTGGTGCTCAGACGGAGGGCTGTCTGTCTGCTAGCATCCTACCCACTGAGCCGCATCAGCAGCCCACATACATGCATCATCTTAATTCAGGAATTAAGAGTTGTGCCCAGCAACCAAGGTTGTAATGCTGAATAGAAAGCAAAACAACATCAACCAAAACAGTTGGCTGTAAATGTTTTGTTCAGTGACTTTCCTTCCCTTATTCGAACTAATTCGCTCTTTTCTTTGCTTAATTTTTTTTTTTACTCTTTAGCCCTGGATGGTCTGGAACTCACTATGTACACCAAGCAGGACCCGAACTCACAGAGATCCACATCCCTCTGCCTCCCTACCTCTGGGACTAGGGTGTGTGCCACCACACCTTGCTCAGGTTTACTTTTGATAATATATATTTTGATATATATATTTTGATATATATATAAAAGGATCTATCAAAAACTAACTGCACTGAGGCTGGAGAGATGGCTCCGGGCTTAAAAGCACTTAGTACTTTGTTTGTTTATTTGGTTTTTTTTTTTTTGAGACAGGGTTTCTCTGTGTAGCTCTGACTGTCCTGGAACTCACTCTGTAGACCAGGCTGGCCTCAAACTCAGAGATCTGCCTGTCTCTGCCTTCCAAGAGCTGGGATCAAAGATGTGTGCCACCACTACCGAGTCAGCAGTACTCTTGTACTCTTGTAGAAGACTTGAGTTTGGATCCAAGCACCTGCATGTCATTCATGACTATTGGTAACTCCAAACCCAGGGGCTCTAGAGCCCTCTCTGGCCTCCCTGGGCACCAGGAACTCACATGGTGCATATAAACACAAACAGTAAAAGCCCTACACACAGACAATAAAAAATGAATGGATCTTCAAATCTCATTCTGGTGTTAATACATGGTCTCTTTTTACAATGAATTCATAGCTGGGCAGTGGTGGCACACGCCTTTAATCCTAGCACTCAGGAGGCAGAGGCAGATGGATCTCTGTGAGTTTGAGGCCAGCCTGGGCTACAAGAGCTAGTTCCAGGGCAGGCTCCAAAGCTACAGATAAGCCCTGTCTTGAAAAGCCAAAATACCAAACAAACAAAAAACAATAACAAAAAATTAAAAACAATGAATTCATGACCACCAGATGATACCAGTGTGACTTATATCAGAGTCCCCACTGTCAACTGTCATTTCTCCTGCCATTATGTTCTTAAAACATTCCACAAGAATTTTCGTCATTCCTAGTTAGTTCTGGAGCTATGCAACAACCAATGTTATTGCAATCTCTCCAGGGCACTGACCCTACCCTGGTGGCTTCTGGGGTGGACACCGTCAACTAAATCTCAGTTACTTTGGCACCCGCAGAACGTCATCTTTGCTGAAGAGGCTCTTCTGCCTCTCTGGACTGGCCTAGCTGTTTACCAAGGATAAAGAAAGCATAGTAGTGTCGTCTTGTACCTTCAAGATAAGCCTGGCCTTTGCTTTGTAGCCTTTGGGCTGGAATGACAGATTTAAATGGCTGGGATTACTGGGGGTGGGGGTGGTAGGCACCTGTTCCCTAAATAGCACGGCCCTTCCCCTGTAAACCCAGACACAAAAGAGATTAACTCCTGATCTCTCCCACCGTGAAGAGGGAGATGATTGATGGGCTCAGGGTTTATTTTCAACCCAAGCCCATCTACTCTGAACCTGAGTAAAGGTCTTAGCCTGTTTGCCCCACAGTCCTGCCCTCTAGAACACAGAGACGGCGTCCCTACTCTACAGCTCACTCCCCTGGGATAGCCAGAGAGGAGAACAATCTTCGGGGAAAAGCCTCAGAGGAGCTGAAATGTGGGTAAATTCGAAGATTTATTACAAGAATTATAAAGAGACCTGGACTTCAGCCCAATAAAGACGTTCAGGAGTTGTAAAGTCCCTGTGGCTCTTTCTGAACGTGTGCTAGCCACACCCCATGATAAAATCAAAACAAAACCTAGGCAACAACCTCTGTTTGTTGGCCTTTTCACCCAAGAAAACCGCCAGCCTGTTGTACGTGCTCTGATTTCCCAGGGATGCTCCTGTGTTTATTACTGACATTGGTCCTTGCCAAGTGGCCTGTGGACCCAGCCTTTTTTGCTGGAGAAAGTGGCAGAGTGGAAGGAAATAGTGAGAGTTTGGACATCTTGAAAATTCCTGCCTTGATTAGAAAGGTTGCAGGGCAAAAAATGATACAGAGGATCTGATGCTCTGGCTGGGTCTCTTGGGAAAGGAGTAACTACACCGGAGAGATTTTCAGTAGGAGTCTGTCTGTTATTGGCAACAGTTTCTCCTCTGGGAGTATCAGCATCAGGTCTTGAGGCCATCTGTCACGAATAGGTGTACTCAAAGTTGACCAGGCTCCTGGGTCAAGCAGGTGCTGACCGTGCTAGCCAAGGCTCTGGACTGGAGACAGAACTGGAGAGATGGCTCTGCAGTTAGGAGCACGTGCTGTGCTTGCAGAGGACCAGAATTCAGTTCCCAGTACCGCATTAGGCAGTCCACACCGCCTGTATCAGACCATGGGAATACAGCAGCGTCTTCTGGTCTACATCAACACACATGTTCTCTCTCAATTTAGTTTTATATGTACAGATGTTTTACCTGCATGTATTTGTGCACCATTTGCATGCCTGGTGCCAATGGAGGCCAGAAGAGGGTGTCAGATCCCTAGGAACCGGAGTTACAGATGGTTGTGAGCCACCAAGTAAGCAGTGATTTTTTTTGCGGGGTGGGGGGGGGTGTTTTTAAGGCAGCTGTTTTTCTGTGTAACAGCCCTGATTGTCCTGGAACTTGTTCTGTAGACCAGGCTGGCCTTGAACTCACAGAGATCCACCTGCCTCTGGGATTAAAGGTGTGCACCACCACTGTCTGACTGTAGTCAGTGCTCTTAACCTTTGAGCCATTTCTCCACAAATCTCTGGCCTCTGTGGGGTCTGCACACACTTAGTGCGCATACACTCATGCAGGCAAAATACTCATAAATAAAATACATCTTAAAAAAAATAACCTCTAGGAGCTGGAGAGATGGAGAGTGGTTAAGAGTACTGGCTGCTCGTCCAGAGGACCCACCATCTGTAACTCTAGGCTCCAACACCCTCACACAGATATACGTAAAAGCAAAACACCAATAAGATAAAAATTAAAAGAAAATAGCCTCTAGAGTAATACGTCAGCTAAACTTGTGATGGATTTATCCATTCCGGTATGCAGTAGAACAAAGCCATAGTGAACCTGGGCTTTGCAGCCACACGTCCTGCAGTCCACTCCCAGGTATTTGCCTAAGAGCAGCCAGTACAGGCACAGTGCCTACAAACATTCACACATGAATGCTCACAGTGGCATGAGTCAAAACAGCCAGAAAGTAGCAACAATTCAAATGCTCCTCCATGAATTGCTGGGCAGAATCGCTGATACACACATGCAGTAGAGTACCATTGTTTTCTTGTCGGCGGCTGCCTACAAGCAAGGTGGGTCACCAGGAACTCTACTGTAGTCACCCGCGGGTCCAGCCAGGGTCGTGGCTCTTGCCGAGTTGGCTCTAACCATCATGGTCCTACCTGATCTGGAAATACGGGCTGAAATGTGCTGTTACTGTTTCAATCACTACTCGAAAGACTTAGGCTTCAGTAACTTTGACTAAGCGACCCTGAATGGATTATCCAAGGCTGTCTACCCAGCGACATGGTCATGTTTGTCTTTGTACATAAAGGATATAAAAATCGAAAACCTTCAAAAACTACCATTCAGAGAAAAGAGTGAAGTAGTGGCAAATGGCTCACTATGGATGAACCTCGAAAAATATCACCGGTAGTGGGTCGTGAAGGAGACCGGTCAGTAAAGGTACCTACCGGGTGAATGATCGCATTTGCATGGGACACCCACCCAGAGTAGATAAATCCATAAACACACAAAGTAGATCAGAGTTTGCCTAGAGCTGGTGGGGGGCGGTGGAAAAGAATGCTGAAGGATATACGGTTGCTCTTTTGGGTTCCCTAAACTTGGTTGTGTTGAGGGCTACACAACCTTGGATATACTGAAATCCATTGAATCATTTACTTTAAGTAGGTAATTGTTCCTCCTCCTCTTCTCCCTCCTCCCTCCTTCCTCCTCCTCTCCTCCCCATCTTCTCCTTCTCCCTCCCTCCTCTCTTCCCCCTTCCTCTTCTTCTCCTCCTCCCCTTCCTCTTTACTGGGAACCAACAACTCTAAGACCTTCTGCACCCTACGCAAAAGCTCCAAATTAGGTACCCTGGTATAGATCTACAACCCCAGCACTTAGGAGGTGGCGGGATGAGGAGACGTTCAGGTTATCTTCAGCTATATAGTGAGTGAGTTTGGAGTTGATCTGGAGTACAGGAGACCCCACCTCAGGATAAAAAATAAACTTATAAATAATAGAAAAGGTTCTCTGGTCCTGGCAGAAGCAAGGTGACAGGAGCTAATGTCACATGCATGTGCACTGCTACCACCTTCAGAGGTCAGCACGTGGTGAACGTGACTTCCCTGCCCCGGCTCAGATGACGCACTACAGAGCCTGGGGCCAATGAGGTCCCCAAAACCTGTCCATTGCAGACTCAGACATCAATTCTGAGACGGAACATCTGAACTCCAGAGCATGGCTCTGCAGCACCCAGGTCATCCTAGTGACTTTGATTCAGCCATAAAATGAAGGTTCTTTTTTTTTTTAAAGCTACACAACTGACTACTTTTTACAAATGTATTTATGTTGCCGGGTGAGAGGGCACATGCCACGACAACATGTCTATGTGGAGGTCAGAGGGCAACCGTGGGAACTGGTTCTTTCCTTTCATCACGTGTGGTCTCAGGGATCGAACTCAGGTCGTCAGGCTTGGTTAGCAGCAGGCACCTTTACCAGCTGAACCATCTCACTGGCCCCACATTCCTCCTGTTTGTTTTGATGACAGTTTTCTGGGTAGCCCAGGTTAGACTAGAACTCAAAATCTTCCTGTGCCTGCCTCCCCGGTTCTGGGACTACAGGCATGTGCCCATGCTTTATGCCAAGCAAGTGAATTTTATGGCATGTGAATAATATCTCCATAAAGGATTTTTTTAAGAGTTAAAAGAATACAAATGTTTTATTTAATAGTCGCAGGTCATCATGGGCCAAGTGGTGGATACTCAGGACCCAGCAGGAAGGTCAGTCAGTGCGACCTCCGAGCCTCTCTTTCTGACTCCAATAGGGTGAGCACATCTCCCTCTCGAATGGGACCTTTGACGTTTCGGATGATGGAGCAACTGGTGTCATCCATAAATTCCACACGGACCTGCGTGCACTATCCCTGCGAACCAGTCCTGCCCAGCACTTTGGTTATCGCGAGCTTGATGGGCTGCACGCGACTCGTGTCCATGATGGCGGCGATCGGGCAGAGAGGGCTCCATAAAGGATTTTTTTGCTATTGTTGTTGGTGGTGGTTTTTGTTTGGTTTGGTTTTTCGAGACGAGGTTTCTTGGTGTATTGGCTGTTCTGGAACTCCCTCTGCAGACCAGGCTGGCCTCGAATTCACAGAGATCTGGTTGCCTCTTCCTTCCAAATGCGGGGACTAAAGATGGGCGTTACCACTGCTTGGCTTCAATAAAGGTATTTTATAGACACATGCTCAAACACACAGTCCACAAGAATGACCCTGGCCTCTGACATCACGCTGCCTGCCATGAGTCCTGTCATAGGACACACTGAATGTGCTACTTAGACTTACTCAGCTGCTGAAATAAAGATGACAGTTATTGTTTTTTTAATTTATTTATTATGTATATAGTGTTCTGGGCACCAGACCTCATTACAGATGGGTGTGAGCCATCATGTGATTGCTAGGAATTGAACTCAGAACCTTTGGAACAGCAGTCAGTTCTCTTAACTTCTGAGCCGTCTCTCCAGCCGAAGATGACAGTTATTATGTAGAGATTTGGAACATGTGGAAGTATATGGCAAAACTCAGAATAAAGGTTAACTATGCAGAGTCAAGACATGGAAACAGTTGGGCGGTGGTGGCACACGCCTTTAATCCCAGCACTCGGGAGGCAGAGGCAGGCGGATCTATGTGAGTATGAGGCCAGCCTGGTCTACAAGAGCTAGTGCCAGGACAGGCTCCAAAGCTACAGAGAAATCCTGTCTCGAAAAACTAAAACAAAACAAAACAAAAAAAAAACATTAAAAAAAAAAGACATGGAATCAACCTCATGCCCACTGACAGAGGAAGAAAATGTGTTGTATCTACACTGGTGGGTTACTATTTAAACATAAAGAAGAATAAAATACTGTCATTTGCTGCAAAATCAAAGTGGAGATATATGCTATATGCGGAAGGAAATTAAAACAAAGTTGATCGGGATGTGGAAGAGTGATGGTTGCCGGTAGCAGAGAACAGAGGAACGCAGGGTATTGGTGTGTTTATGGACTGGATGTAGAATGTCCATCCACTTGTTGAAACACTTGGTTGTTAGCTGGCAGAATTGCTTTGGGATGTGTTTATTGTCTGTTTTTGAGACAGGGTCTGTAGCCCATGTCACCCTGAAACTCATGACATGACCCAGGCTGCTCTTGAACTTGTAGCAATCCTCCTGCCTTAGTCTCCCAAGTGTTTGGATTACAGGAGGAGCCATCATGTAGATCTCATTTGCGCTCCACCCAGAAAGCCCTTCACTGATGTGTTTGCTGAAGTTATATGACTGTGTGCTGGGTGCCGTTCTGACGGCTTGGAAAATGGCAGTCCCTAAACTGCACGGAATTTCCTGCTCATACAAAGCTTGGATCCCGTGGAGGGAGGCTGGCATCCCATGAACACACAGAAACACATGGCAAGCAGTGATCGGTATTCTGAAAACGAGAAGGTCAGCCTTAAGGAGACTGGGGAGGGGGTGTTAGGTGGGATGTTATACGTGGGAAGGCGGCAGGAGTGTGGAATCACAGCAGAGCCCAGGGGGCTGTGCGTGAGTGTCCTCTAAGATGACACTCCGGGCAGTGACTCCCTAAGTGATCCTCTCCTGCACTCTGTAGGGACTGCTCTGCTTCCAATGACAAGAGTGAAAACTTCCCAGGAGAGACCCTACAATACCTTGAAGCTCCTGTTTTGTTATTATGCACATGATGTTCTCAAGGGAGCCAGTACTCTGGCCTGAGGTCAGGCAGCTCTGTTGAGGGGCCAGGAGAAGGGGAACGGAGGGGTCCTATCATCTAACTGCATTTGGCTTTTCAAACTTCAGCAAGCTTTCAGACGGGAGCTGGAGAGGAGGCTCAGCGCTAACAGCACCTGATGCTCGTATAGAAATCGCAGGTGGGAGCTGCCTGGTGGTGGTGCACGCCTGCCTGGTGGTGGCGCACGCCTTTAAACCCAGCACTTGGGAGGCAGAGGCAGGAGGATCTCTTTGCGTTCGAGTCCAGCCATGTCTACAGAGTGAGATATACAGAGAAACCCTGTCTCGAACCCTCCCTCAAAAAAACAAGAAGAAGAAGAAGAAGAAGAAGAAGAAGAAGAAGAAGAAGAAGAAGAAGAAGTTGTCGTCCCTGGGTGGCTCACAACTTCCTGGTGCCCCCTTCTGATAGCTTCAGGTTTCTGCATACATGCTATAGACATACACATAAAATAAATATTTTATTTTTTAATTTTCAGAAAAAGCTTTCAGATAGCTATAGCCCTGCTAGCATCTTTTTATTGCTCAACTTTTGTTTTGAGACAGGGTCTCACATAGCCTAGGCCAGTCACACACTTCCTAGATAGCTGAGGCCAACCTTGAATTTCTGAACTTCCTCCTGGGGAATGCTGGGATCATAGTGTGGGCCACAGACATCTCAGTGTGTGTGTGTCTGTGAGTGTGTGTGTTTGTGTGTGTGTGCGCGCGCGGGCACGCGCAAGTGTGCTTGTGGAGGCCAGAGGACAATCTGAGGTGTCATTTGTTCCTTTTGTGCCTCTGTTGCTTTTTTTTTTTTTTTTTAGACAAGGTTTCTCAACACCCTGGAACTCAACCTAGCAGGCCAGACTGACTGGTTGGCCAAGAGTCGGGGGAGCCAGCTGTCTTGCTTCCTCAGTACAGAGTTTATAAACACACCTCTACACCTGGATTTTTTTTTTATCTTGTGTTTTTCCTTTTTTTTAAATGACTGAAGGAAAGGAACCAAGATGTCATGTTTCAGCTTCAGGGCTGGGCGTTCACAGCACCGTTTGTGCAAGGCGGGGGCGTGGTGGGAGCTCCACTAGAAGAGGCTGAGTGTGGATTGCACGCGAGAGTTTGGGCTGCCTAGGAGAGGCACGCACGTGGAGGAGTTGGAGAAGCCGCTGCACAAAGCAAAAACTAGAGCTTAAGGGGTGAGCACAAGACTCAGGAGTGTGGGCTCCTCACCTTAAGACCAAGAAGCAAGATGTGGTGGCTCCCACCTGTGATCCTAGCACTTGGAAAGCTGAGGCAGGAGGATTGCCATGAATTTGAAGCCAGCTTGGGTTACAAAGTGAGTTCTAATCTAGCCTAGGCTGCAGAGTGAGACCCTGTCTCCAAAATAAACAAATTTTAAGAATGAGAGTAGATTTATGTTGGAGGAGGCCACTAGTTAGTTTCAGGCTACTTAGCCCCAAAATAATCACACAGAAACAGTATTAATTAAATCACTGCTTCGCCCATTAGCTCTAGCTTTTTTTTTTTTTTGGTTTTTCAAGACAGGGTTTTGCTGTGGCTTTGGAGCCTGTCCTGGAACTAGCTCTTGTAGACCAGGCTGGTCTCAAACTCACAGAAATCCACCTGCCTCTGCCTCCCGAGTGCTGAGATTAAAGGCGTGTGCCACCATTGCCCGGCTTAGCTCTAGCTTCTTATTGGCTAACTCTTACATATCAGTTTAACCCATTTCCACTATTCTGTGCATCACCATGAGGTCGTGGCCTACCAGCAAAGTTTCAGCACATCTGTCTCCGGTGGTGACTCCATGGCTTCTCCCTAACTCCTCCTCCTTTCGCCCAGCATTCAGTTTAGTTTTCCCTGCCTAGCTCTGTTCCCCTGTAGCTCTGCTATAGGCCCAAAGCGGTTCCTTTATTAACCAAAGGTAATCCCAGCATACAGAGGGAAATCCCACATCAGATTTAGCCAATTAGAGAGATGCTAGCAGACAAGAGGAGGCCCTGAAGATGCTCACATCTTCAAGACGAATGCAGAACAGGCTGGTGAAGACGATCCCATGATGGGCCTGTGAGCGGCGTTGAGGAGTCAGAACCTGGGCTGGGGTGATGTTCAGTTGTGCGAGCAATGGAGACCTGAACACAGCCCTGAATTCTTGGTTTTTGCTTTCTAAAAGGTGGGTATGTTGAAGTGTGTTTATAATCCTGGCAGTGGGTGGGGAGGCAGAGGCCAGCGGGTCCCCTGGGCTCTCTGACCTGCCAGTGTGACCAGCCTAGTTGGTGAGCTCCAGGCCAGTAAGAGACCTTGTCAAAAAAAAAAAAAAGCCTTTTAATTCCAGCACTCGGGAGGCAGAGGCAGGCTGTGAGTTCGAGACCAGCCTGGTCTACAAGAGCTAGTTCCAGGACAGGCTCCAAAACCACAGAAAAACACTGTCTCGAAAAACCAAAAAAAAAAAAAGTCACAAAACCAAACCTGGATGGTGCTTGAGGAAGGAAGGACTATGAAAAGTTCTCTGCCCTCCACTCATGGGCACAGACACTTCTGTACCCACACGCACACAACAAACAAAAATTCTGGGACTGGAGAGATGGCTCAGGGGTTAAGACAGTGTATTGCCCTTGCAAAGGACCCAGGTTCAGTTCTTAGCAGTTCAGTTTTAGACAGAGAAACCCTGTCTAGAAAAACCATCCCCCCCAAAAGAAAATTGAAGCAGGGTCTCACTCTGTAGCCCTGCATGGCTTAGCACTTCCTGTATTGCCCTGGTAGGTCTTGAACTCACGGCAATACTCCTGCCTCAGCTTCCCAGATGATGGAATTACAGGTATACAGCAGTACACCCAATAGATCTAGGAGGGAGAGGAGCAAGCTGTCTTAGGGTTTCTATTGCTGAGATGAAACACCATGACCAAAGGCCATTGGAGAGGAAAGGGTTTATTCTGCTTACACTTCCAGACAACAGATCACCGAAGGATGCCAAGGCAGGAATCAGACAGGGCAGGAAGTAAGAGGCAGGAGTTAATGCAGAGGCCATGGAGAGGTACTGGTTACTGCTTTCCCCCTATCCCCTCAACCCAGATTGCTTGGCCTGCTTTTTTTTTTCTTTTTCTTTTCTTTTTTTCTTTTTTTTCTTTTTTTTTTTGTTTTTTTGAGGCAGGGTTTCTCTGTAGCCTTGGAGCCTGTCCTGGAACTAGCTCTTGTAGATCAGGCTGGTCTCGAACTCACAGAGATACGCCTGCTTCTGCCTTCTAAGTGCCTTGGCCTGCTTTCTTAAGAACCCAGGAGGACCACAAACCCAGGGATAGCACCACCCACAATGGGCTGGACCCTCCCCCATCAATCACTAATTAAGAAAATGCCCCACAGGCCTGCCCTGAGCCCAGTCTTATGAAGACATTTTCTCAGCTGAAGTTCCCTCCTCTCGTGAAACCCTGTCTTGCCGTCTGCCTCCCCATCAAAATGATGGTTTTGGTTGCAGGAACTATAGCAGTCACCCTGCATGGACCAGATAATTCACAACAAAGAGCAGCCCATGCAGGATGTTGTTTTCCTTTGATGTTGTCCATCCTGTTTTGACTGGCATGGCTCCCTTTGGAGATGAGTCAGTGTTGCACTGGCCCGAGAGGAAGTGGGCTACCTCTTCCAGTTAACGTACCTGCTAGGCTAGAGCAGCTCAGCTTTAGAGGGCCCGCTCCTGGTGATAACTAGGCAGGAACAGTTCCTAATAGCACAGGGAAATCCCTTAGACTTTTTTTTCTTTCTAAAGACTTCTCTGGAGGGTCTAAAGTTCCTTTGGCAGTTGCTGGTTCCCAGCCAAATTGACTGCTTTATAGATTCTTCCACAGCCCCACGGGTGCAGTTACTGATCCAACACTATTGATCAAGATAGGGAACACATCCTGCGTCTCTTTTCAATAAACCAGCTGCTCACAGAGGGGCCTGCCTACGTGGGCACTGATGTAGAATATTAACTATGTAAAGGTTTGTTACATTTGTTTTTGTTTAAGAATATTACTTTAACTGTGCAAAGGTGTGTTACTTTTGTTTATGCTGTGATTGTTTAACAATATAAGAATGTATGCTTAATTATGTACAGATAAATTGCACTTGTTTCACCTTGCCTGGTGAGGTACCTGATTGGTCAAATAAAGAGCTGAACGGCCAATAGCTGGGCAGAGAAAGGATAGGCGGGGCTGGCCGACAGCAAGAGAATAAAGAGGAGGGAAAACTCTATGCTCAAGCTAGACGAGAAAGAACAAGAGAAGAAGAGAGGAGAGGCAAGGAAGACACCTTGGGCCAGAAGCCAGGCAGCCACCAGCCAGACATAGAGAAGCAGTGAAGGTATACAGAAGAAAGGCTCTAAACCCCGAGGCGAAAGGTAGATAAAGAGAAGCAGGTTAATTTAAGTTAAAAGAGATAGCCAGAAATGAGCCTATGCTAGGCCAAGCATTCAAGACTAGCAAGACTACATGTCACGATGTGGGAGCTGGTTGGTGCCCCAAGAAAGAAAGCCTGGCACAAGGGTGGGAGAGATGCAAGGACTTAGCCAGTAGGAAAACTGAGTGGCAGCCAGGGGGGTGTGGTAATGCATGCCTTTATTCCCAGCACTTGGGAGGCAGAAACAGGTGAGTCTATGAGTTCCAGGCCAGCCTGGTCTACAGAACAAGTTCCAGGACAGGCTCCACAGCTACTGAGAAACCCTGTCTCGAAAAACCAAAAAAAGGAAAAATGTTGAGTCATCTCACCAGCCCCTGAGGGGTATTAATTTTTTTACACATCTATGGTGTGTATTTGAGCACACTTTTGCACATGCCACAATGCAGTGTGGAAGTCAGAAGTCAGCTTGTGGATGTTGATTCTCTCCTATGCGTGGGTTCAGGAAATCCAACTCGAGTCGTCAGACTTGGTGGCAAGTATTTCAACCCGCTGAGCCATCTCACCAGCCCCTTGGGGGAGTGATTTTTATCTGATTCCTGCTGTGGTCAATACTCCCTGCACACACACACACAGAGCTTTGGACTTCTTTCCATAAGAAATGACAGCCATGACAAAGAGCTGGTCGTTTTCTGTGTTTTACTGTCTACTGTCAGACTGCCCCACAAAGATATTCTCACCCTGCAATCACATATAAATCACAGGTAAACGTGCCGGTGTCACCGTAGCCTCTGCCTTGTTCAATTTTATTATCTCGTGTGACCGAAGCGATGGGAAACGGACTCTGCGTTCTTTCCAGGTCAATCTTATTTTTATTAGGAAAATAAAATCTTCCCCTCCTCCAAATCAACTCCTGACGTTTGCTTTCTTGTCTCAACTGTCTGCTTGTGTCCTTTGACCATTTGACCCATCCCTTCAGAGAACCTGAAAGTGTCTGAAACTTTGGCTGTGGCAATAGACAGAGAGAGGATTAGCGCCCACAGCAGGAGGCTCCTCACTCTGCTGTTTCTGGCCAGGGACTCTGGTCTGTTTCATCCGGCAGAGTTAGAGGCTTTTCAGCCCAAAGACTTTTAATATATGCAAAGGTTTTTATTTATGAGTGTCTATGTGTGAGTCTGTGCCATGTAAGGTGCCCTTGGAGGCCAGAAGACGGTGTTGGAATTATAGGCGGAGCTGGGTTGTAGGTGCCACTCCTGGCTCAGTAATTTGTGTTTGAGATGGGGGAACCCAATATGTTGCTCAAACTGGCTTCAAACTCTTGGGCTCAACTGATCACCCTACCTTAACCCCCAACTGCTGGAACTATAGGCGTATTCCAGTTTCCCCATCTAATTGCTCGGTATTTTCACTGTGTGTTAGCCTTTCCCGGGTATCTTGGCACAGGACGCAGACAGCTTCTGTCGTTGTAATTGAGGTGATACGAGGCCCAGGGTTTAAGAGAGACGTTCCACCATTTTCCACCTGGGAGCCACAAGCAGGACCTCTGGAAGCAGCCAGAGCTCTTACCCACGGAGCCATCTCTCCAGCAGCTCCGCATAAAGATATTAAGCCATGCCCGTTTCTTCCTGTCATCTTTAAGCAAATGATTAGGTGGAAAAGATGGCGCAATGACGAAGGATGCTCCAGTGGGCGGTAGGAGGGGCTTGTTTCAGCTTGCAGGTCATTCAGCTTGTTGTTCCTTGCTAAAATCCTGAATCAGGCCTGAGTCACTCATGGCTTCTGACTCAACTCCACTTGGGCGACGTCCTAGAAACAAGAAGGTTCTCTAGGTGATGTCCTGTTCATCGTTTTGGTTTTTTTCTTTCTGAGAGATGGTCTCACTATGTAGCCCAGGCTGGCCTCAAACTCAAAATCCTCCTGCCTCAGCCTTCCAAGTGTGTGGATTGCAGGTGTGTGTCCCACCCTGACTTGTCCAGTTTACAACTGCTTTCCTTTTCTCTCTTCCTTCCCTCCCCCTTTCTCTTCCCCTCCGCTTTGGTCCTCCCTCCCTCCTTCCCTCTTCCTCTTCTATGTGAATACAGGTATACAGTTTCTGCAGCACAGCTATGGGGGCCGGGAGAGTCAGTTCCCATCTCTACCTTGCTGAGGTTGGATTTCTCTTGTTTCTCTTGAACTGTGTGTTCCAGGCTAACTGGTTCATGAGCCTCTGCAATTCTGTCTTCACTTCCTATCTTCCTGCTGGGCTTATAGCCCTGCACTATAGCATCCAGCTTTTCTTTCTTTTTTTTTTTTTAATTACTTTATCTTTTTATTTTTTATTTTATTTTTTGGTTTTTTGAGACAGGGTTTCTCTGTGGTTTTGGAGCCTGTCCTGGAACTAGCTCTTGTAGACCAGGCTGGTCTCAAACTCACAGAGATCTGCCTGCCTCTGCCTCCCAAGTGCTCGGATTAAAGGCGTGCGCCACCACCGCCTGGCAGCATCCAGCTTTTCACTGGGAATTGAAACCTGGGTTAATGTCAGGTTGCTCGCACTTGAAGCCAGTGAGCCGTCCCTCCAGACTAATGGTCTGTTTATCCGTTTGTTTTGACACAGGGTTTCTCTACATAGCCCAGGCTGGCCTGGAACTCGCTATGCTCATTGGGCTGGCCTCTAATACATCCACCTATCTCTGCTTCCCTAGTGCTGGGATTAATGGCATTTGCTGCCACTCCTGGCTCAGTAATTTGTGTTTGAGATGGGGGAACCCAATATGTTGCTCAAACTGGCTTCAAACTCTTGGGCTCAACTGATCACCCTAACTTAACCCCCAACTGCTGGAACTATAGGCATATTCCAGTTTCCCCATCTGATTGCTCGGAATTTTCACTGTGTGTTAGCCTTTCCCGGGTATCTTGGCACAGGACGCAGACAGCTTCTGTCGTTGTAATTGAGGTGATACGAGGCCCAGGGTTTAAGAGAGACGTTCCATCATTTTCCTAAGACATTTGAAATCAGCCATTAGGTTTTGCTCAATAGCTCTGGGACACATCTATGTCTTACCACCCAGGCTGCTGAGACCTTAGCACAGGCCCAGAAGGCTTACCCTACTGCTCAGTAGAACCCCCACCTCTCATAGGCCCATATGGCAACCCTCCATCTTCCCAGTGCCATTTTCGCTTCTCTGCCGTCCCGTTTTCACTCAGCACCCAGCCTGAGGATTTTTATAAATGCCATTCACAGCGTGCTGATGATCTTCCCACCGTCTTTCCTGGTCTCAGAATAGAGTTCAAAATCCTTGACATGGGATAAAAGGGCTAATGTGGCTGCTTCCAGAAGCTTCTTTCGGGTATTTGGGTCAGGTGGGGATCTCCTTCAGTTCCTCACACCCTTGCTTCCTTCTCGTGACTGTCACCGATGCAGCATCCTCTGGTGGGAGTGGCCTTCTTCCTTCCCTTCCCCTTGATAACTTGGAGTCACCATAAACATCACTGCTTTCGGGAAGCCACAGCCACACAATGGAGAAAGCTGCAGTTCTCTGTTTGGCATTGGGTGCTCCTCGGGCTAGTCTGACAGAGATGTGTCACCTAGACCAGGTCACCTGATATTGAAGGCATTTTCCTCTTCTCCATCCCATATTTTTTTCTCTTCTTTTTGCTTTATATACTTTTACTTCCTTTTGTTTTAAGGGGCGAGGACACCTACGAATGCTTATATGTTTAGGGAGAAAGATGTGTAGTGGGTACTGCCAGTCTCTAGACACAACCACTGCAAAGAAAATGAAGTCGGCATCCAAGAATAATTGCCACGCAACTTCAAATGCCAATGTGGTTTCTTGAGGAAAATGTCAAAGAGAATTACATAAATTAATGAGCTGTCATGTGGATGTTGGGGTCCCATCCTGAGTGCCCTGTGAGAGCAGCCAGTGATCGTGGATGTTGGGGTCCCATCCTGAGTGCCCTGTGAGAGCAGTCAGTGATCGTGGATGTTGGGGTCCCATCCTGAGTCCCCAGTGAGAGCAGCCAGAGCTCTTGACCATTGAGCCTTCTCTTCTGCCCAACTTCTTCCGTCCTGAAATTGTTTAGCAGCAGCAGAGTAGCATTTGAAATGAACTTCGTTACCCAATCAGCCAGAATGCTCTTCACTCTGTCCTAAAGCTCTCTTTCCCTCCCTTCAAATTTCCTCCAATTCTGCCCTACTTCAGACCATTCTGCTCCCTCCCTCCTTCCTTCCGGCCCTTCCCTCCCTCCCTGCTGGGCTTATAGCAGATAGGACGTGGGGTGAGAGGAAGAAACGTTGTAGGGATTTTTGATATGATTTTCTTTCTTTCTTTCTTTCTTTCTTTCTTTCTTTCTTTCTTTCAAGATAAAGTCTCCTGTAGGCCAGGTTGGCCTTGAATTCACTTGTTCACTGAAGGATGATCCTGAACTTCTGATTCTCCTGCCTCTCCCTCCCAAGTGCTAGTATCACTGGTCTGTACCAACACGGCAGGCTTACGTGGTGCTTGGGATAAAATCCTGGCTTCATTTATGCTAGGCAAGCACTCTACCAACTGAGCCACACCCACAGCCCTCTTCCTTCTTTGAAAATGCATCCTTCTCTTGTATGTACTCGCTCCTGCACTTGGAAATGGTGGCTACAGTATAAACTCCCCAAAATCCAATAATGTGCAGGGTATGGGGGGGCAGAGGTGGGCAGGTACCCAGGAGGCAGAGGCAGGCAAATCTCTATAAGTTCAAAGCTAGCCTGGTCTACACAGCAAATTTCAGGATATCCAGGGTTACACAGAGATACCCTTTCTCAAAATAAAACAAAACAAACAAAAACAAAGCAAACAAACAAAAACCAACAATAACAAAAAGCCAAAACCAACAATGTAAGCTTGATTACCTGAGTAGTGGAAGGAGAGAACTGACTTCTTTTAAATTGTGTTTTGACTTTTAAACACATACTATGGTTCCCACATGCCCCCAAAATAATAAAAAATTTAAAAAATCATCACCACAGGCAGGGCATGGTGGTGCGCACATTAAATCCCAGAACTCAGGAGGCAAAGGCAGGTAGATCTCTGGGAATTTGAGATCAGCCTGGTCTACATTGCGAATTCCCAGCCAGACAAAGCTACACATGGTATCATGTCTTTAAGAAACAAACAACAAAATTAAAAAAAAAAAAAACCCTGCCATCACCATATCAAAAATCCCTACAACGTTTTTTCCTCTCACCCCACGTCCTATCTGCTAGTACCTGCCCCCAGCAGGCGGGAGAGGGAAAGACATACACATACTTATGCTTTATTAATATTTTCTGTCAAAGATACAACCCAGTGGTAAGCAAGGTGCTACCCTTATCCACAGGCAACTGTGAGAAAACAGGGACAAAGCCACCAGATCTGAAAGGGTGAGGAGGAGCCAATGAGGAAGCAAGGAGGCCGGGAAGGGCAGTTCAGGAGCAAGGAACAGCACCAGCTGAGACCTTAAAATGGGATTAGCATTTGAGGTTGGAAAGGAAGAAACTGAGAACACAGGAGTGGTTTTCTTTAGAATCCTAAAGGAAAAAAAGAGAGACGGAGATGAAAAAAATCTCCCTTGGAAGGCCTTGGGCTCTTCTCAGGGCTGTCTTAGAGAGATTGGGGATGCTTCAGAAAAATGAAGGATTGTACAGCTAGCTGCTTGAAATGGCTAGATTAGAAAGACACGGCCAAAAGGCCCTCAGAGCTTTGGAAGAGCTATCCAAGGTGCTTTAGAGTACGCTAGTGGCAAGTTTGGGCTTGAGCCATTTGTTCTTTCAGCAGGTTTTTATGGGTGTCAGGGGCAAAGGAGCCTTTCACAGCCCTTCAAACTGGCAGGCAACCCAGTCAGGTTCACTTAAGTGATGTTCAGAAAATTTAAATGGTGCCCAGAGGCATGCGTGGTCCAGAGGGGCCAAGGTAGGGTGTGGTGGTGCACACCTTTAATCTTAGCCCTTGGAAGGCAGAGACAAGTGGATCCCTGTGAATTTGAGGCTAGCCCTGTCTACATAGTGAGTTCCAGGACAGCTAGGGCTACATAGAGACCCTGTCTCAAAAAAAAAAAAAAACAATATGAATTACGACAGTGTATCGGCTGATTTTATGTCAACTTGACACAAACTAGAATCATCAGAGAGAAAGGAGACTCAACTAAGAACATGTCTCCATAGGATCAGGCTGTAGACAAGCCTGTAGGAAAGACATTTTCTTTCTTCTTGTTTTGTTTTGTTTTGAGACAGGGTTTCTCTGTGTAACTGCTCTGGCTGTCCTCGGAGATCTGCCTGCCTCTGCTTCCTGAGTGATGGGATGAAAGGTGTGCGCCACCACCGCCCAGTGAAGGACATTTCCTTAATTAGTGGTTGATTCTGGAGGTCTCAGCCCATTATGGATGGTGCCAGCCTAGGCTGGTGGTTCTGGGTTCTGTAAGAAAGCAGGCTGAGGCTGGGTGGCTGTGGCACGCCTTTAATTCCAGCCCTTGGGAGACAGGGGCAGGTAGATTTCTGAGCCTGGTCTCCAGAGCTAGTTCCAGGAAAGCCAGGGCTACACAGAGAAGCCCGGCTTAAAAACAAACAAACAAACAAAAATAGAAAGCAGACTGAGCGAGGCCAGTAAACAACACTCCTCCATCAGCTTCTACATCAGCTCCAGCCTCTCGGTCCCTGAACACTTGAGCTCTTGACTTCCTTTGCTGCACTGTAATGTGACAGCGTTAGCGGAATAAACTCTTTCCTCCCCAAGTGCTTTGGTCATGGTGTTTTATAACAGCATCAGTAGCCCTGGCTGAGAGAGGCAGAATGGAATGTCCAGCATTTCCCAAGGGCACCATGTTTTGTGGAGTGAAGTGAGAAGACCTAAGACCCAAGCAATACCAGTTCTGTTGAAGAAACAGGGACAGCGCCTGGGAAGGAAGTGTTGGGGCGCGACTTTTGGACAAGCACGGGTTTGCATACTGGCTGTTATTAAAGGGAAAGAAACAGTGCAGAGAGCCACCCGGCAACGTTCTCCAGCGTGTTTGAGACTGTAGTGAGCCCATGTGGCAGTGAGCCCTGAAAATGCATACATATCTCCATCATGTTAGGAACATCTATGATTACATGGTGAGATTTAGACTTCTCCGTGGAATCTGTAACGATAAATTACAGATATTTGGGGCAAGTGACATGATTCTGTGGGTGTTTTAGGTAACAGCTGAACTGGTTTAAACAGAGTTAAATCAGTAAAATGATTTCTTGTCTAACTGAGAAGAGGAATTTTAATTACATGATTAAATTTAATAATATAAGGAAGGGAAGTCTTTCTTCCCAGGACCAGCTATGACCCCTTCTGATTTCATAAACAGATTTTTTTTTTTTTAAGCAACTCTTCCAGACTTAGATCTCTGGGAAAACGAAAGTAAATACTGACAGGCTTATTTTGTTTTCCCAAGACATGGTTCCCAGGCGATTTCTTTAATTATCTAGAAAAAAAAATTTTTAAAACTTGTTTTTCCCTTTAGATTTCAAAAGAACTGAGGGTGAAATAACAGTATTGCTTTAGATTCTCCAGCTTTGGCTTGGCTGCAGCATTAGTCTGGTGGGACTTTAAAAAAACCAGGAGGGAGAATTTAAAAAAACAGAGATAAGGCGCTCTTGCAAGGGGCTTTTTAAAAAATAATAAAGGGCAGAGGTATCGCCTGCTCATGGCTTTAAAACAATTTACTGGGAAAACTAATGGGGAACAACTTGTGTGATCGCTTCTAGGCAGATTCTCTATAGCTAAAAACGCCAGAGCATTGTGCCCAAGGTAGGACCCAGGCTCCCGGCTTCAGAGCAAGTTATCGCATAATTCCGCCAGGCTCCCTGAGGGGCGGTTAAAGCTACATCTTAGCGCACCCAAAGACCAATAAGAAATCCAGAAACTGCCGCCATCTCGACTTTCAACCAATCAGCGTCCGGATGTTTAGCAGGTCTGCCCGCACCTTTGTTGTCGCAGGAAGGAGGCAAGTCGCCTCCGAGCTGCCCGTAATGGACATGGCTGCGGCCCCTGGAGGCGGGGACGTGAAGTGAGGAGGGGGCAGGGAGGGGAAAGGACGCGGGCGAGGAAGACCGGTCCGGGGGTCCCCCGGTAAGTACGAGAAGGCCGGCGGCCCGAAGTGGGGAGCAAGGGGGCGTGGGGCCCGACTTTCCCCGTCCTCTGAGTTCTTACCCGAGCCGAGGAGTGTCTGGGGTGTGCACCCAGCAAGTGGCATCAAAGGGGACATCTCTCTGTGGGGGAGTCGAGGGGCCCGCCTCCAACTCCCGGCAGGCTCCTTCCCTCACGTCCTCAGGGTGTTTTTTTTTTTTTTTTTTCTTATTTTCCCTCTCTGTCCTGGTTTGCCCCTTGCCTGCGGTCCCCTCGTCGGAAATAAAGGTTGTGTCCAACAAAGAGTCCTTGGCCCAGGTTCGTCGTGGCCGGGCCCTGGGCCAGAGGGCTGCCCATTCTGATGCCACGAGTGTTTATTTGTAGGCCTCTGGGTTGTCCCAGCCCAAAGGAAGACGGTTGTCACCCACTGCGCGCGCTGGGCTCGCCGGGGCCCCGGAGCTGACAGTAGCTAGTGCACCCGGTGGAGCTGACAGTAGCTAGTGCACCCGGTGAAATTGCGAGGGTCTTTTAGTTCATCTGCAAGACTGCGATGTTGCAGTTGGGGTGGGCTCCCCCCGCTTTCAGAGTCATGCCAAGGTTCTTCAGAAGCAACCCTAGCCCCCCAGTGTTTGCAATTCTGTAGAGCAATTGCCGTGCGATGCCCTCGTTTTCTCTCCCATGAAACCCTAAAGGCAAAAGCAGAGCTGAGATTCAGTATCTTAAAAGTCAAATAAGAGTGAGTGAAGGGATAAAGAAGTTTGACAGTCACTTTCCGAATCAGGCCACTGTACCATGTGGGCTTAGCCTGCAGCAGGACGAAGCCATGCGGATAGAATCTCACCTGCTTCATTAGCCCTAACTTCTGTTAGGTTCCCTCTTGGCAGATTGATAGGCAGGGACACCTAGAATCTGGGGAGCAGTGCACTGATCAGCGGGGGGAAGTACAAACCATCCCTTTGATAGCTGGCCCCCAGCTAGCTGGAGAGTTAACTATCCTGGAATGCCCACCTCTGCTCACCCCCTTTGGTATCCAGACCTCATAGATGATTAGACCACAAAAGGCTGACGGGGCAGCGAGATGGAGAGAAAACAGAAAACACTTGACGTTTCTATTTTAAGTGGCTACAGAGTGCCAGCTCGCAGCTTTTGGAAGGGCTACCTCCTGGGGAACAAATGAGATCTAAAGGTCACAGGCTTTGGTTCCTCCCTGCTCCTTTCCCCTAAACTGGACTCCAGTATCAGTTTCTGTACAGGGAGGGAGGAGCTGTCAAACTGCCTACATCTAAGGTGTTATTTAACGACCCGGGCTGTCAAGTGCAAGCTGGAAAGCCCCTCAGCGCCTCTAAGGCCATTCCTGGTTTTCAGGTAAAAGGCTCCCCATCCCTGTTGGCACCTCCGGTGAACACGTGTCCGGTGTTCTAGTCCTGTTGCTCTGGTGTCTGTGTGGCTTTCACCACAGTGTCTTCCATGGCTGAAAGTCAGGTTTCTTTAAAACGGTTTTAAACCCGAGTTTCCAGTTTTATTCTTGGGTGAAATAAAGTTCAGGCCATGGTTGGAACTGGGATGTTTTCCTTCTGAAAGAAAGACCCAGTGTGTGGTTTGGTGATCAGGGGTTTGGGTAATAATCAGCTTTGCCTGCGGCTGCTGAGACAGTAGTAAACAGTGAGGGTCACGTGAGGTGGCAAGGAGGGTGAGGGCAAGATTTTAGCCCAACCTTGATGCTTCCTAAACCTGGCAAATCTCACTGATGGCTTTGAGTTTCAGCATAATCATGTGATCTCAGTTTTTATAATTTTAGCTTCCACTTGAAAATGCTTTTGATAGCAGTCTTCCTTTGTAGGAAGATAAACAAAAAACTCCAGGAATCATAGGAAAGATGTTACTGGAGACTCAGGTGAGCTCCCAGGGCATAACCCTGCCCTGAGCTGACAGCAAATTCCAAAGAGAACATTGCTTTGGTAATGTTAGGCAGAGCCGGAAATTCGCTGACTTTTTTAAATGGTGATAAAATACATATATTGCATGAAATTTGGCATTTTAACAAGTTCTGTAGCACTCAGTAGTCTGTGTTATTGTGTGACCATCACCACTACCCATCTCTAGAAGTTTCTCATTTTCCCTACCTGAAACTACCATGAAAAGCCAACTCTCCATTCCTCAATGTTTCTGTCTCTGTGGTTTTTGAACCTCATGTGAGAGAAATCGTATGGTGTTTGTCCTTTCTGACCGCTCAGTCCATTTAGCATAATGTTTTAAAGGTCCCCCTCAGCTTGACTGTTTTCTTAGGAAAATTTTCTTTTTCTTTTTTCTTTTTGGTTTTTCGAGACAGGGTTTCTCTGTAGCTTTAGGAGCCTGTCCTGGAACTAGCTCTTGTAGACCAGGCTGGCCTCGAACTCACAGAGATCCACGTGCCTCTGCTTCCTGAGTGCTGGAATTAAAGGCATGTGTCACCACTGCCCGGCCTTTCACTAAAATTTTCATTGTGTATATTCATTGTACCTACTCCTGTGTTATCTAAGGACACACTCAAGTGTCTATCATAAAGGGAGCACATTGTCCCCTGCTCGTCCCCTCCCATTTCTCCCTCTCCTAGTTGTCTCCTCTGTTCTCCTAGATAGGTTTGCTTTTCCTTTCATGTCATTTGTGTGTGTGTGTGCATGTGCATGTGAATTTTGTATCCATGTAAAATTTAGGAGCCAAAAATGAGAGACAAGATGCAAACAATATTTAAGACAGGCTTAATTCACTTAATATATTCTCTCCAGTTATATCCATTTTCTGCAAATGATAAAACTTTGTTCATGATGACCAGAAAAAAACCCCATGTGTACATGGAGCACATTTTCCTTCTCTGTTTCTCTGCTGTTGGTCACGGAGGCTGGCTCCATGACTCAGATGTTGTGAACAGCGCTGTGGTCAACAAGGATGTGCAAATGTCTGTGGTGTTGACTTGGAGACACAGGAGCCATGTAGCTGTGTCTAGCTGTGTCATATGGTAGATCTATTTTGAGGTTTTGACTGTTTTGTTTTGTTTTTGTTTTTTTCAAGGCAGGGGCTCAGTATGTAGCCCTAGCTGTCCTGGAACTGTGTAGACCAGGCTAATCTCTAACTCACAGAGATCCGCCTGCCTCTGCCTCCTGAGTGCTTGGATAAAAGGGGTTGCCACCATGCCTTTTGAGATTTTTGTTTGCTTGTTTTTTTGAGACAGGGCTTCCCGTTATAGCCCTGGCTGTCCTGGAACTCTATCCTAAAACCAAGCTGGCCTTGAGCTCAGGGATCCACCTGCCTCTGCCTCCTGAGTGCTGGGATTAAAGGCGTGCGCCATCATGCCCAGCGTTATTTTGAGGTTTTTGGCAGCTTCCATATTGAATTCCGTGGTGACTGGAGTGCTTTTCGTTCCCACCAGCAGTGGATGTCTTTTTGTCCATGTCTTTGCCAGCACTTGGCTGTTACTTGTGTTTGTTTGTTTGTTTGTTTTAGTTTTTCAAGATGGGTTTCTCTGTAACTTTAGGGCCTGTCCTGGAACGAGCTCTTGTAGACCAGGCTGGCCTGGAACTCACAGAGGTCCGCCTGTCTCTGCCTCCCGAGTGCTGGGGCTAAAGGCACGCGCTCCCGCCCCTGGGCTGTTACTTGTTTCTAGCTGCCACTCTGACTCAGGTGAGGTGGAATCTCAGTAGTTTGGGTTTGCATTGCTCTGATGGCTGGCGGGGTTGGGCGATTGTCTGTGTTTACCGGCTGTCTGCAGTTCACATTTTGAGAACCAGCTGTCCATTTTGAAAGCTCTTTTATTGACTGGGTTGTTTGATCTCCTGTTGGTTAGCTTTCCTAGTTCTTACTATAGTCTAGATGTTAATGGTCTTCTGTCAATGGTATAGCTAGACAAGATTCGTCTGTCGGTTGTCTCCATTCCGTTAACAGTTGCCTTTGCCACACAAAGACTTTTGGCTGTCAAGAAGTTCCATGTGGGGCTGGAGAGATGGCTCAGAGGTTAAGAGCATTGTCTGCTCTTCCAAAGGTCCTGAGTTCAATTCCCAGCAACCACATGGTAGCTCACAACCATCTGTAATGAGGTCTGATGCCCTCTTCTGGTGTGCAGGCATACACACAGACAGAATATCGTATACATAATAAATAAATAAACTTTTTTTTTTTGAAAAAAAAAAAGAAGTCCCATGTGTGGTCAGTGGCATTCTTCTTTATTTTTCGGATTGTACTATTCAGTTGTTCCGACTGCCTTTGGTAAACACTTTCCTTCCTTTACTGAATCCTTTTTGTACTTTTCTTAAAAATCAATTGTCCAAAAATGTCTGGATCTATTTCTGGCCTTTCAAATACCAAGCCAATACCACATCGCTTTGAGTGCGGTAGTGTTATAATCCTTGACGTCACGTGGCATCTTCTAACTTTTGTATGCTTTTACTCCGTCCTTGCTCCACTCTCCCTCCCTCCTCCTCTCCCCTCTCTTCTTTTTCTGCTTTTTTGAGTCTCATTATCACTTGATAGATCAGGATGGCCTGGAATTCACTGTGTAGCCCAGGCTGGCTTCAGGCTTGGGACAATTCTGTTTCAGCTTCCCAAGTGCTGTGCATACCACTGTATCAGGTTAAGCAATCCTAATCACATAGAAAAATATTTCTCATACTGCTTTTGTTTGTTCTGGTTTTGTGTGTGTGTGTGTGTGTGTGTGTGTGTGTATGTGTGTTTGCGCGCACGTTCACATGTTGAGAAAAAGTCTTCATTTGCAGTCCAGGCTGGGGTTGTGGGCATGAGGCACCACAGCTGGCTCTAATCTTTATTTTATAGGTGTTTCCCTTCCCTTAGAGGTCCTAGTCCCTACTGGGGGGCTTCTCACAGCAAGACTGTCTCCTGCCATAGATAGCACCATTCTCCTCTAGCTTTTTCATCCCGTGTGTGCTTTTGGTGTCGGATAAGCACCTTCTCTTCTTCGCGTTTCTCCTGTCAGTTTCTCCTTCTGGTTATTGCTCTCCAGAAGCCTGCTGTATTCTCCTCCTCTTCCTTTTCTTCCCTCTTGTTGGCTATGGCATCCCTCTGCAGCCCAGGCTGGCCTGAACCTTGCTATGTAGAACAGGTCGTGGCACTCTTGGAGATCCTCTTGCCACAGGCTCCCGAGTGCTGGGATTACAGACGTAGACCACCGGACCTAGCTTCTCAGTTTCCCTCTCTGTGTTCTGTATTGCGGGGACTGCTGAGACAAGTCAGCCGTTGAGGAGCCTTTCTGTCGAGCCCCGCCACCTGAGTTCAGGTCCCGGCCCCACGTGACGGAAGATAGAATCAACCCCTGCAAGCTGTCCCCTGACCTCCACACCTGTGTTATGCAATGATGGCACGGGCCTGGAATCCCAGCAACTGGGAGGGAGGTGGATCTCTGTGAGTTTCAGACCAGTTTGGGCTACAGAGTGAGTTCCAGGACGGCCAGTACTATGTACCCTGTCTCAAAACAAAACAATGCATGTGTGTTGTGCAACTGAATGAGGTATTCCAGACATGCTCTGCTATAAGCAGAGATCAGATGTCTTTCTTGCCGGGAAGAAGGCATGTCTGTTAACTGTTAGCCAAAAGATAATGAATTTTGAATGCCATGCGCATGCTCACGTGTTGGAATTGTGTTTGACTAAGCCATTTATGGTAGTTTTTGAGCCCAAG
The DNA here is from genome assembly GCF_018167655.1 of Microtus oregoni. NCBI lineage: Eukaryota > Metazoa > Chordata > Mammalia > Rodentia > Cricetidae > Microtus > Microtus oregoni. Next base: position 4,368,439 of record NW_024543222.1, on the reverse strand, counting down.
CTGAGGGCATATTATTCTTTTCAGTTAAACTGAGCTATTGGATTTGGCTCGTCTTTGCAACCTGTTGCGATCTCCTTGGATCCTGTCTTTGATATTTTCCCCGGGTTACGCTATCTAAGAGTTTGATTACCATACCATCTGTTTCCTTCTTCAAGCCATTGATAAAATTATTGACTAGGATGCAAAGGATGAAGCCGGATAACTTGCTGTTGAGACCTTCCGTTCATCGTGGCGTTAACACACCAATTAGTTCCTTCTGGTTTCAGGTCCTTAACTAAGTATGGGCCCATCAAATACTGTGGTGTGTTAAGCAAGGCCGCCGTGCAAGCCTACCTGATGCAGATTGTATCAGAAGGGTCTAGAAGGACAGGCAGCTCCCAGCTCATCCTCAGCTTGAGCCTTGGACCTGTACTTGTTTTTTGGCCTCCGTTCTGAGCTTGGCAGCAGGAGGACCATCCATCCCTTCTTTCCATGGCGGTTGATGTAGTCGTTTTTAGCTACTTGTTGTGGCAAACCAAGATTATTATAATTTTCTCCTAACTCTCCTGCATGTCATGTCTTCCCCTTCTCCCTCTCATTTTTTTTTTTTAACTATTAAATACTTGAGTCTCCTGAGGAACTGTCAGCAACTCCTCACGGCCTCACGGCCCTGGCCTTTGGGGCCATGTTGGTCTGAGTCCTTTCCTGTGTGTGTGTGGGGGGGCTCTTCACCTCTTCACTTTCTGCTGTCTCCCAAGAGGGCTGTGCGCCTTTCTCCTTGGTGCCCTCTTGAGACGGGTAGCGTCTGTGTGGGTTGCCCCTTGCCCAGCCCTAGCCTCACCTCAGTTCTCCCGAGAGACTTTCCTGGTCCTGCGTCCCACGCTCCCCTGCGAACTGCAGGCCCCTGTAGCGCCTGTTGTTTGGAAATTCCTGTTGAGTACTTCAGGGCCAACCGGAATCATAGCTGTTTTTAAAATTATATTTTTATTGTTTTATTATTTACTGACTTTCTGCGCGCATGTATCTGTGCAGGCTCATGAGAATCACGGTGGATGTGGAAGTCAGAGGAGTTGGCTGCCTGCAACCACGTAGGTCCTCAGGTGGTTAGCTTGGCAGCAGGTGTCCTTATCGGCTGAGCCGTCTCACCAGCCCTTAGCTATCTGTTTTTATAATAGCCCTCAAACTGTTTATGTTATACCTTTCTCTGTGGCTTATGCCTGTAGTCCCAGCTGTTCGGGAGGCTGAGAACAGAGGGCTAAGAGTTTGAGGCCGTTCTGTGTACGGTAGCATAGGCTGACAGTCCCAGACCCTGAGAAACTGAGGCAAGGAAAGCAAATCTCTTTTCCTCAGGAAGAGACGTTACATCTTACACTTTGAAGGTCATCATTCCTTATCCTCTTTTGTTTTGTTTTGTCTTATTAATTATTATTTATCTATTTATTATGTATGCCTGCAGGCCAGAAGAACACAAGATCTCATTACAGATGGTTGTGAGCCACCATGTGGCACTGGGAACTGAACTCAGGACCTCTGGAGAGCAGCCAGGGCTCTTAACCACTGAGCCACCTCTCCAGCCCCTTACCCTCTTTTGTGAGGCATAAGGAGTGGAGCATGGTGGTCAGCTTTCTGTTGCTGGAATACAATCCCAAGATAATCACTGAAGAAGAGGGAAGCTTTGCTTTTGGCTCCTGGGCTCATGGATGGAATCATATACCAGGAGCTGTTTTGTGCCTGGCTTGTGTCTCGCAGCAACCATTTGGAGATCCAGTTAGATGGTTGTATTATCGGTCCTACCGTTCACCTTATCTCCCGGTGGTTCCACTGCATCGGGAGACTGAGTTTATTCACCCATTCTCTTGTGAATGGACACTTGAACTGCCGCTGGTTTGGGGCTGTTGTGAATAAAACTAAGGGTAACTTTTCTTTCTGCACATGTATGTGTATGTATGTGTGTTTCTCATATGTAAGGCAGCATGTGTGTATTCATATTCATGTGTGTGTGTGTCAGAGCTGATGTGTTTCCCCCTTCTGCTTTTCACCTTGTATATTGGAGAGAGGTGGACCTTCTCACGAAACTGAAAGTGTGGCTGTTTGGCTAGTCAAGGTAGTCAGCTTGTTCTGACTTCACTTTCTCTGCCTTCCAAATGCTGAAGGTGGGTTGCTGTGTCGTGGGCATCGAGACTCCAGCACCCACACTTACATGGAAAGTACTTTGTCTTCTGAGCCATTCCTCCAGCCATGTCTGCTTTATTGCTCTTGTTTGTTTGTTTGTTTTCAAGACAGGGTTTCTCTGTAGCTTTAGAGCCTGTCTTGGACCTAGCTCTTGTGGACCAGGCTGGCCTTGAAGTCACAGAGATCCTCCTGCCTCTGCCTCCTGAGTGCTGGGATTAAAGTCACCACCCGGCTCTGTTTTTTTTTTTTTTTTTGGTTTTTCAAAACAGGGTTTCGCTGTGGCTTTGGAGCCTGTCTCGAACTCACAGAGATCCGCCTGCCTCTGCTTCCCAAGTGCTGGGATTAAAGGCGTGCACCACCATCGCCCAGCCTCTGGTTTTTGTTTTATAAAATATTTGGGACTAAAGAGATGGCTTCATGGTTAAGAGCACTTGTTGCTCTTCCAGAGAGTCTGTTTGGTTCCCAGCACCCACACAGTGGCTCCCAATCATCCCTAACTCCAGCCCAGGGAATCTGATGCCCTTTTCTGACCTCTGAGTGTGCACGGGGCACGCACATAATACACATACATACATGCAGAAAAAACACCTATCTTGGGGCTGGAGAGATGGCTCAGAGGTTAAGAGCATTGCCTGCTCTTCCAAAGGTCCTGAGTTCAATTCCCAGCAACCACATGGTGGCTCACAACCATCTGTAATGGGGTCTGGTGCCCTCTTCTGGCCTGCAAGCATACAGATAGACAGAATATTGTATACATAATAAATAAATAAATATATATAATATATTTATATATTATATATAATATACAATATATATAATATATTATATATTATATTATATAATATATATTTATTTATAATATTTATTATATATTATATATAATATATTATATTATATAATATATATTTATTTATTTATTATGTATACAATATTCTGTCTGTGTGTATGTCTGCAGGCCAGAAGAGGGCACCAGACCCCATTACAGATGGTTGTGAGCCACCATGTGGTTGCTGGGAATTGAACTCAGGACCTTTGGAAGAGCAGGCAATGCTCTTAACCACTGAGCCATCTCTCCAGCCCCCTAAATAAATATATTTAAAAAAAAAAACACCTATCTTACATGAAGTCAGTCCGACTAATTTAAACGGATTTATTCATGTGCTTATTGCGCCTGAATGTAGGTTTGTGCACCACATGCTTGCCGGTGCCCACAGAGGGCAGAAGGAGTTTGTTCCTCTGGAACTGCAGTGACAGGGGCTTGTGAGCTACCATGTATCGAACCATGGTCTTCTGCAAGAGCAACAAGGGCTTTAAATCGCTGAGCCATCTCTCTGGCCTCTGCATTTCTCTATTTGTGTGTGTGCGTGCACGTGCCGTTCACGTGTGTGGAAGTCGGAGGACAGCTTGCAGGAGTCTGTTCTCCCTTTTTACATGTGGGTGCCAGGCACTGCACTCAGCTCATTGGGCTTGGCAGCAAGGGCCTTCCACCTACGGAGCCGTCTGGCTGGCATAAGAAATATAATTTATATTTGTATTTTAACCTTACAACCTCATGCTTGCAGACTTCATACCGTTTTCTGGAGACTGTATTATTTATTCTGTAAACAGAAGCGGTCTTCCTTTAACATTTTTTTAAAAATTAAAATCTAAATACATCATTTTTCCCCTTCCCATTCCTCTTTCCAGCTCTTTCTATGCACCCCATGCCCCGTTCTCTCTGAAATTCATGGCTTCTTTGTGTGTGTGTTTTGTTTTATTTTGTTTGAGACAGGATGTCACTGCGTAGCCCTGGCAGTCCTAGGACTCACCATGTCCACCAGACTGTCCTTAAATTCATAGAGACCCACTTGACTCCGTCTCCCAAGTGCTGGATTTTAACTTAAAGGCATGAGCCACCATACCTGGCAAGGTCTCTATTTTTTTTTTTTTTTTCTTTTTGGTTTTTCGAGACAGGGTTTCTCTGTGGTTTTGGAGCCTGTCCTGGAACTAGCTCTTGTAGACCAGGCTGGTCTCGAACTCACAGAGATCCGCCTGCCTCTGCCTCCCGAGTGCTGGGATTAAAGGCGTGCGCCACCACCGCCCGGCAAGGTCTCTATTTTTTAAATTGTTACACACACACACACACACAGAGAGAGAGAGAGAGAGAGAGAGAGGGAGAGAGAGAAAAATGACTATATATTCCTAAGTATTTAAGTACAACCTGCTCAGTCCCTATGATGTTTGTTACTTGTACGTATATAATTTTAGGGCTGTTTGGTATTGGGTAACCAGTTTGGGGGCTCTTCCCTGGGAAAGTCTATTTCTCCCACATGCGGTAACCCTTGGTTGCCTGCAGTTCTAGAGTTGGGACCCCATCAATTTCCCCCCTTCCTTGTTGGCATGTGTGTTGCGGGCGTCCTTGCTCAGGTCTTGTGTAGGCAGTCATGTTAGTGAGACTCGATGGGTGCAGCTTCCCTGACATTTCCAGGACATGAAATCTCGCAGCAAACTTCCTGCTCCCGTGACTGTTACGGTCTTCCACATCCTGTTTTGCTATGATCCCTGAGCACTGGGTGCAGGAGCTGTGTCAGGGGATATGTCAGGGGCACTTGCTCTCCACATTTTGACCTGCTGTGGTTTTTGTGTGATAATTTCTGTCTGTTGGTGTGCACGGAGACTTTTCATCTCCATCTCTATACCTTCTGTTTCCACTGTGTACACACGGAGGTCAAGGGACTTCTACCATGTGGGTCCCACTGCCCAGACTTAGGCTTGGCAGCTTGAGTCCTTATTCCTTTTTCTTTTCTTTTTTTAAAGATTTATTTATTTTTTTATGTATATACCGTTCTGCCTGTATATATGCCTGCAGGCCAGAAGAAGACACCAGATCTCATTACAGAAGGTTGTGAGCCACCATGTGGTTGCTAGGAATTAAACTCAGGACCTCTGGAAGAGTAACCAATGCTCTTAACCTCTGAGCCATCTCTCCAGCCCCTCCCTCCCTTTCTTTCTTTCTTTCTTTCTTTCTTTCTTTCTTTCTTTTTGGTTTTCAAAACAGGGTTTCTCTGTGTAACAAACAGTCCTAGCTGTCCAGGAACTAGCTCTTCTTTTTTTTTCTCTGTGGCTTTGGAGCCTGTCCTGGAACTAGCTCTTGTAGACCAGGCTGGTCTCGAACTCACAAAGATCCACCTGCCTCTGCCTCCCGAGTGCTGGGATTAAAGGCATGCGCCACCACTAGCTCTTCTACACCAGGCTGGCCTTGAACTCACAGGGATTCACCTGCCTCTGCCTCTCAAGTGCTGGGATTAAAAGCGTGCGCCAACACCGCCCAGCCGAGTCCTTATTCTTGACCTGGACAAACTTGAGTGTCATTTCTTGTTGTTCATCATAGTAGTGGCTTCTATGGTTTATTGAGCACCAATACTGTACCAAGCCCAGCACATATACTATTTTTCATAATTCTCATGGCACCGCTGTGAAACAGGTGTTGCCACATCCATCCTAAGGACAAGGAGCAGAAGCCGAAAAGGACAGATAATAATTTACCAAGATCCTTCAGTATCTGATACACGTTGGAGCTGAGATTTGAACCCACAGGTGTTCATTTAGCTGTGATGCATCTGCTTTTTGCAGTGAGATATAGGCAGAGCTGGCCCTTTAAGGGTTCTGCTCCTGATTTCAGGTCAGATGTTAAGAACAGTCCTCTCCCAGAATCCCATGTATGGAAGGATGGGAATACAGAGACTCTTAGAAAAATGTCATGTTCCTGGCTGCCCTCTGCACTGCTGTGGTTCCAGCTGGCCACAGTCATTTCCCTCTGGTTGTGTTGGCAGAAGACGTTAGTAGGAACAATCCCCTTCTGGACCCTGGTTCCTTTCCCTGTGTAGTGAAAACCTTATTCAGCCCCTGCTGGGATGGGGTGTCATGGGGACCTCAGCCATAGCTGTAAACAAGGCTCAGGCCGCTTGGTCAGAGTGGCCTTGGGGAGGAGTGATTTGGCCTCTCAGGATCCCATTTCAGTTGGCTGCCAAAGACTGAATGTCACCGCTTTGCAAGGCCACTGCCAGCGTCACTGTCTCTGACCCTGAGGGGGTGTCTCAGCTTTGATTGAAGGTCCTGGCTGAAAGGAAGGGGTAGGGAGAAACTTGGCATCCTGGCAGGTGACATCAACATGGGTGCCGCTCGGAGGAACTGGGTGGGATTTGGGAGTGGAGTTGGTGGCTTCCAACCAGAGTTTCCTGGCTGGCCCTCTGGACATAGATTTTTAATTTTCTCGACAGCTCTTTTATGGGTCAGCTCTCCGAGGCCTCTGATTCCTCGTAATGAGGTTGGCCATGGCCCTGGAGAACTGCCCTCATCAGCAGGTTAGCGCTTCTCCGAGAGGCGGCCTCTGGCACCGGGCCAGATCACTCTGTCACTTTTTACTGAGAACATGCCCTGAGCTGAGATTGTGAAAGTTGTGTTGGCTGCCAGGACGGAAGGGTGAGGATCAGGGCTCAGGTGGGGCAGGTGGGACTGGTGTCAGGGTCACATGTCTCTGTTTTTGAAGCAGGAGGGATGCTGAGATCCAACCCAGGCTATGGCCCCTGCTAAGCGCCTTGTTCTGACACGGCTGCATTCCAGCCCTTGGGCTGGTTTCGTCGTCCAGGCACCTAGCTGGGTTTTGTCACACTGTTGTCAGATCGGCTTGCTCATCCTGGCCGACCTCTGCCCAAAGTGCCTGTCTAGCACTTCTGTCACCCACACAAGAGGCTCAGAAGACCCATGGGCATGCATGTGCCGGCAAGTGTGGCACCTGCTCAGCCCAGAGAGCATCGTGTGCCTGCTTCCGCCCGGTCTCTTTCCGGCCTCCCTCCCGATGTCCCTGATGACTTGGCTTGTGGTAGATTCCAGATGACTTTACCGCTGTCTTCAACCCTAGTTGTGAGATTAGCCGGGGCTCCTCCAGGGACCACCCCCAGGAGTGGGCCTCATCCAGGGCTGACTCCTGAGGGACGGCCACCAGAGGGCCAGGCCAGCAGGGTGCTGCTGGTCGGGCTTAGTTGAGGGTGTCCTTTCGCACAACAGTCTCCCAGTCCTGTGACCTTGTGACCTTATTTACGGGATTTCTTTCCTCTTTTTTCCCCAGATGCTGTGACTGTGGCAGACTCACCGGGGTTTGTCCATGTTGGGGAGGAAGCTTCCTTCCAGGTGTGACTGTGTTCATCTGGGCATGTCTGAAGCACCCTGTGCCCATGGACCTGAAGGAGAAGCATCTGGTGGGCCCTGCTCTCTTGCTGTGTGTCTGTCGTTGGGGGTATCTCTATTGGGCTCCCCTCCCCTGGGTTTCCTGAGAGATCTCCAGCTCGAGGTTTTACACTGAGTGTGAGCAAAGGGGGTGTCGTGAGGCCTGTGGGGGATATAACTGTGACCCCTCCTCAGAGGTCACTATTGCCAGGCTGCAATAAGGGGAGCCCGGCTAACATGGCTGCATGACAGCAGGCTTTCTGATTGGGTTTGATCCCAAGCCAGCTTTGCCCAGAGCTGTGTAATTTGGTTTGTTTGCACTGTGCTAGGGCTGTGCCCCAACCTGCCTGGCCATGTTGAGGACTGCTGGGCACCCTGTCTGTGGTTAGGGACAAACACCTCATCAGATTCCAAACACAGCTGCGTGCTAATCAACAGGACTGAGCTGGGCCTGGTGGTGCGGGTCTGTATTGTCACTTACTGTAGAGGCTGAGGCAGGAGAATTGCGAATTTGGGGCATGCCTGGACTACAGAGTGAGTTTGGCAACTGGGTGAGGCCTCCTCTCAGAGGCCAGTGTCCATCGAAAGTCCCTGGGCCTGAGTAGTTCAGGCAGGGAAGACTGGCCCTGCCTTCAGGCGCTCTAGCTGTCTCTGGATGGAAGTAGATTTAGAATAGTCTCCTCCTGTGGCAAAGACTGCCCCCGCGAGTGCTTTACCCACTAAGCAGTCTTGCCAGCCCCAAAAGGATCTCTTCAATAACACGCTGGGCTCCAAAGGTGAACTCTAATGATAATACTACCCAGGTATCTCAGATGGCTTCTTGGAGAAGAAGGATTAAGGGGACTTTGCATGGTGACAGTTGCTCCTCAAGTTGACTATAGCCAGCGCCTTAGTCCAGGACTGGTTTGCCTGTCCCTGGATGGCTTTTAGCACCTGGTCCCCTCTCTTTCGGACCCACCAGTTCCCAGCCTGTCTGGAAGCACATGGAGGATGAACTGTGGCCATGCCAGCTTGAGCCCTGTTTCTGAGCTAACAGGGCTGTTCTCCTGCCCTTGAGCAGGCAGTGCAGGAGTGGGTGAGAAGGGAAAGGACCATGTTGCATAGCACCCTGTGCTCTCTGAGGTGTGCCCTGGAGCAGGGGGAGCTTTGCTGCCTGGTTCTGTCCTCACAGAGACTGGTACAGAGGCTGACCCCGCCCATCCCTCTTTCCTGCTCCCAGCAAAGACTTCCTGCCCTTAACCTCTGGACTGCCCAGCCCCTCCTTTCTGTCCCCATTCTACTGTTTGGCAGGGGCCCCACAGGGAGGTACATAGGCCAGTGAGGGGGAGGGGAGAGGCCGGCTTGTGCTGGGAGGTGCTCTCTTTCCTCTCAGCAGCTGGAGAGGGTGTAGTCTAGGAGACAGAGGGCCCTGGAGAAGCACGCTCAGCCTCCAGCCTGCTCTCCAGCCAAGGGACCCATTAGGCTGTCCTCACTCCCTGGGGCATTGTGTCACCATGCTGAAGATGGCCTATCCATTAGCAGAGGAATGTGTCTTACCTCTCCTTTACCCAGAGTGCCTGTGTTGATTTCTTTTATGTCAAACTAGGGACCAGCGTCACTTGGGCCAGGCTTAAAGTGCAGCCTGGGAGCCTTTTTGCCTGTACCTGGGCCTGGTGGCACATGCCTTTAGCCTGAGCACTGAGGAGACAAAGGCAGGCAGATCACTTGAGTTCGAGGCCAACCTGGTCTACATACACACTGAATTTCAGGACAGCCAGCGCTATACAGAGAGACTCTGTCTCAAACAAACAAATATACAAAAATCAAGCCAAAAAGAGATCACGGTGTACCCAGGCAGCCCTGGTCTCTACTGTGCCTAAATATAATGCTTCCCTTTGTGGGTCAGTGACTTGTGGGATCTCTAGATCTCCTGGAGGGAGGGGTTAAAATCCTAAGAAGCCCTTTTAGATGGCCTGCTCTCTCCCTCTGCTACTGGTCTCTTCCTCCAGACTCCTAGAAGTCTCTGCAGGAATCCCTGCTGGCCACCCCTCCTTGCTGCAGGATGTGCTGCTATTAATAAAACCCCCGGTTCTCTCCCCTCCTCCCTGCAGCTCTCACGGTGGAGGTCTGCTGGGTGGAGATCTGCTCTTGCCTGGGCTCCGCTCTCCGAGAGGCAGGGAGCTCAGCCACAGTGGGATGCTGACTAGTGACCTAGGGGTGGTGGACAGGTAGTCCGGCCGGAGATTCAGAATCTGTTCCCCAGGGTACTCCTGGATGCCAGCATTTGCCCTGGGGGCTCCAGGCCTTTGACAGCTCCCTTCATTTGTCCAAATATCCCTCTGTCCGTCTGGCTGTCCTCTAGCTGGATCTCCCCTCTGTGCTCACCCTGCACTGGACTCTTGGACATCAGGCAGATCGGGGACCAACTTTGGCCTCTCAGCCCTCCTTTCTTCGCCCTCCTTCTTCCCTCCCTCCTCCCTCCCTCCCTCTCTGCCTCCCTCCCTCTCTGGGCTGCTGTTGCTGCCTGCTGCCTCCTCCTCCCTCCCTGAATCTGCAGCGTGACTGGAAATAGGCTGAATTAATCAGCAGATTGAAGCTCTGCTCCACTGCGCCCAATTCTCTGCAGCACCAGCCTCTCACTCACACACGGTCCGGCCCTCTCCCCTCTTCTCGCTCACACAGTCTCTCACTCTCTGGTTCTGTTCTGCGTCTCCTTCTCTCCTCGAGGGTGGTTTTGGGAGTGACCATACCTGACTGCTTGTCCCTCAGGCTCTGCCCCATGCTCTTCAAGCAGACAGAGCTATGGATGCCCCACCAGGGCAAGCACAGCACGGTGAGTATGCCAGCTTGGCTTCCCCAGCTCCTACTGCCTCCTGCCCTGCTTACCAGGGTGTCTTTGGGTTATGGTTGCCAGAGGAGTCCTGAAGATGCTGCAGGGCAGGATGAGCCTGGGTTAACCAGGGCTTTGGAAGGAGATTGGGACTGAGAACCGAAAAGCTAGTGTGTCTTGGAATGGCCAGCCAGGTTTTCAAGTTATCCAGAGCAGCCTTGGGGACTGAGTTTCCCAGAGGGGAAAGGATGCAGGGTCCCAAAGCTCCATGTACAGGTAACGAAAGCCCAGGGCCTGGCTTCCATTCCTTCTCTATAATGAGGGGACTTTCCCCTGCTGGATCATTCAGGTAACCGAGTCAGGAGTCAGGGCTGGGATAGTTCCTGGGTTTCGGTGGCTGCTGAAGATGCAGAAGCAGGTGGGTGGAAATGCTGGGGTCTGCGTGAGTCTACGAGGAAGGAAGAGGAGTAAGTGGTGCTGCTCTGCCTCTGGCCAGCCAGGCTGCAGACTAGCCCAGATGTGCTGGCTGCAGATGAGCCCAGATGTGCCAGCCAAACTCAGAGGGATTCCTCTCCGTCTGTGCTGACTACAGCAGCTCTGATGGGGTGACTGGCGAGGGGACCCAGCTGATTATAACTGGTGGCTGTCTGTTGTCAAGGCAACCAGTCAAAGTTTATTTTGTAACCTGCCTTCCTGAATGTATAGCCATAATTTTGCTGCTTCTAAAGCAGGTGGAGTAGGAAGAAAAGTGGAGTGAGCCTCAGAAGTTCCCGACAGGGACATGGGCTAGGTGCTGGGGGCGGGGGGCTGGGGCTCCTTGCTGAGGTAGGTGTACCAGCTATTGGATGCTGAGTTATACACCTTGGCAGTGGGGTCCCGCTCAGTGTTAGATTACTGCTGGCGACTGCCAGTCATTTTGCCCTCGGTGTTCCCCACAAATGTTCAGTCCTGCTGGTGCTCCTCCTCAGTGGTGGAACAGAGAGAACCAGCCCAGCTGGCGAGGGCATCCAGCCTCCCAAGTCAAGACTTCCTTTTTGCCCAGCATGGTGGGCAAATCTCAGCGCTTAGGAGGCAGAGGCAGGCAGATCTCTGACTTTGAGGTCAGCCTGGTCTACGTAGTGGGTTCCAGGTCGGCTAGGATTACACAGTGAGACCCTGTCTCAAAAAAACCCAGCAAAACAGAACCCAACCAAATGACAGCAGCTGCCTTTCTGAGTCAAGTTGTTTCCTCTTCGCTCTGGCTGAGTGTGAGCGCTGACAATAGTGGGAAGGGCTGGCTCTGCCTGAATGACTTCAGCACCCTTCTGTCCAGGTCCCTCCTGGCCCCACAAGTCCGTCTAGGGGTGCCAGTGCCAGGGAAGGGGTAAGTTTTTAGCATCAGAGAAAGGAGAAATCTCTCGTTAGCCTTGGGAACTTAAGGCACATCAAAATGTTCCTCACCCTTCTTGACCTCAGTAGGTAAAGAGAAGCAGGCCTTTGCCTGTGCTGACTTAGTTTATTTATTGTTCAGATAATAGGAACTTGCTGCGTCTCTCAAGGCGCCCAGGAACACGGAGTGCTCCGTGTCACTCTGCCTGTTCCCTACCAACCGGTCCTGCTCCTCCTAAGTACGATGGTTTTCCACTGAGCCCCTTCCCTCTGGATCTTCTGCCACCTGGGGAAAGCTCAGGCAATGAGGGTAGCAGTGATCTGACCCTGAACACTAGCCCTCCTTCCACAGAAGGGTGAGCCGAACAGGCTTAGGAGTTGGATCAGCATGGTTGAACCCTGCAGAGAGTAGGCTGGCTCAGAAGGCCCAGTCCTCACCACAGGCTGGCCAGCCTGTGTGGGCAGGCACTTCCTTTGGGCAGCATGTAATTACAGAATAGCTTATTTTCCCTCTGCTGCACTGTCTTTAATCCCCTGTCTGGAGTTGGTGGCCCCGGCCAGACACAACATGCGGGGGGGGGGGGGGGGGGGCAGATGGGCAGATGCGTGCAGGCAGCTCTGCAGGTGTCTTGTCCACGGAGCATCTGTCACCTTCTGACCATGCCTCTCTCCCCCGGAGAAGAGCAGAGTACCTGGGACAGGGAAAGCAAGTGATGATGAGGCGGGCGATCCTGGGCTCCGGGCTGCAGAGAAGGAGGCAGGAGATATCTGGGTGGTAACGGTGTAACCCGGGAGTCAGTGAGTGCTCTGCAGGCCTGGCTAGAGGAGGGATGTCTTTCTGGTTCCCTGGCTTCTCATAGACTTCTCTCAGTCCTGCAGGGAACTGCTCCTTCTTGGGCAGAAGGTCCTAGCTCGAGGTCCAGCAGCTTCCCATGTTACCTTACAGCCTGTGCACGTCTCCTGGACCCTTTTACTGCTTGTCCCATCTCTTGGGCATGCAGCCCTTACCTCTCGCAGTGGTCCTCTCTCCCTCCTCTGTTTTAGAGGTATGGTCTATGAATCCTGTCCTGTCCAGGAACTCTTGTATCCGGCTGTGGAGAGGAAGCCAGGAGAAGATGGAGTCCAAGAGGAGAGGCTAGTGTGAGGGAAGATGCTGGGGGCACAGGCCTCTTACTCTGCCCCCAGGTCCTCTTCCTTCCTTCAACAGGGAGGAACAGGCCCAGCCTGCCCTTTGGAGCCCTTTGTCTTTCTTATCTAGAGCCCCCAAGAAGGCTTCTGCCCTTCTAGGAAGTTGTATAATGGATTCTAGCTGCACTGAATGCTTGATTTGGACCCTGGTCTCTGGAGGGTCAAGATCCTCCTGGCTTCAGGCAAAGGAGCTAAGAGTCGCCAGGCAGTGGTGGCACACACTTTTAATCCCAGCAATTGGGGGTAGAGGCAGGCACATCCCTTGTGAGTTCCAGACCAAGCTGGTTCACAGAGAGAATTCCAGGACAGCCAGGCAGGGCTATACAGAGAAACCCTATCTCAAACAAACAAACAAACAAACAAACAAACAAAAAGAAGCTGAGACTCTTGGGGTGAATGCACCCTGGAAAACTGGGGTGGCCAGTGGTGAGGTGGACACTGGGGACTCTATGTGTACCTACAATTCAAGGTGTGTGGCACTGGGCCCCTGCCCCTCAGGCCTGGCAGGCCCTTAGGGTCATGGAGGTGTGTGTCCCACCAAAGCCAAATGGCCAAGGAGAAAGCCAGGGGATACATTTGGAACTAATCAGCAAAGAGAAATGCAGAGTGGCCTGCCATAGGCAAAGCCAGAACAAGTCCCTGCAGAGGACAGAAATGGGGCCTTTGGAGTGGTGAGGTAGGACAAGGAGTCAGAGTGTCCCCACAGCCCTTCATTCTCAGTAGACAGTCTTGAGGTATCTCGGGCCAAGAGTTTGCTGCTTTTGCTTGGACTTTTCCTGGTGGAAGCTCTTCAGGTGGCCTCTGGGGAAAACTTGTTGCCCCTTCAGAACTCTGTTTCTTGGTCCCATTGCCTTGTATTTTACAGTTGGAGATCTGTCCACTGAATTCACCCTGACATCAGCTTCATCCCAGAAATTTTAAAATTTTAAGTTTTGGTCAGGATGGTATCCAGACAGGCTCCTCCTCCTCCTCTTCCTCCTTCTTCATTTTTGGTTTTTTGAGATACAGTTTCTCTGTAGCTTTGGAGCCTGTCTTGGAACCCACTCTGTAGACCAGGCTGGCCTCAAACACACAGAGATCTGTCTACCAGCCTCTGCCTCCCCAGTGCTGGGGTTAACAGCATGTGCCACCATCACCTGGTCTTTTTTTTTCTTCCTTCTTCTTTTTTTCTTTTAAGACAGGGTTTCTCTGTGTAGCTGTAGCTGTCTTGGAACTTACAGTGTAGACCAGGCTATCATCAAACTCACAGAGATCTGCCTGCCTCTGCCTCCTGAATTCTGGGATTAAAGGCATGTGCCACCACCTAGCTGGCATGTCTTTGAAAGCTGCAGGTACCACTGCAGGCTTTGTTTGACGTCCCCTAACTAAGGTGCCATTGGGATCGTTGAAGCTATTTCTGTGCTCATCCATTCAACTCATTCACTGAGTTTGTGTGTGTCTAGCATTGTCTGTTGTGGTTCAGTGGGGAGGGCTTGTGGGAATAGGAGAATTCCTCTTCAATTCTGTACCAAATACTATACCAAATTCAAGGAATTTAAGGTACAGTGAGAGAGCCAGACATGCAAATCCAGAATCAATTCCATAAGGTACCAGCTGAGAGCCAGGTTGCCCCGATGCCCTTAGACCACAGACCTGAAGCTCTGGGCTTTTGGGAACTGTTTGTTCCTCCCACGGGAGATGATATTTGAGCTATCTTGAAGAAGCAAGAGTTGCCTGGTGGCAAGTATGTCCTTGGTCAGGAAGTATGTGTCCCTTTGCACGTGAGCTGAAGGAGCAAGGACTGCAGAAGGAAGAGCAGGGAGAGGCTGGGAGGCCACAGGCTCCTAAGGCCTCACAGAGCAGGCGCAGGACTGTGGCAGTAGAGGAGAGGAGGCTGCAGAAATGGCTCAGTGGAGAAACGTGCCTGCCATCAGCCTGACAACATGAGCTGGGTCCCCGGGGACCCATGTGACGGAAGGAGAGAACTGACTCCCGAAAGTTGACCTTTGACACAGTCAGTCAATCAAATATCATAAAAATGTAAAGATAAAGGGAGTCAGCTGTTGAGGGCTGGGGTATTGCGGTGGGTTTGGAAAAGGTAAAGAAGGGATGGGAAGGAAAGGTGTGGGGGCCAGGTTAGAGCCTGGGGTGGTGCAGAGGTGACTGGGTAGTGGTGGTGTGGGAGGAGAGGTGACCGGCACGGATGAGTTTGGAGTTTGGGATATTTCCTGTTTCCTGTAAAGCATCTCTGAGGCAGTCAGTAGACAGGCCTGAGTTCAGAACGGGCCTGGCCAGGAATGAAATGCAGGTCTTGGAGCAGGGAGGTGGCAACGGTGGCAGAGGTCTCCTGGGAGCATCCACCAGCTGGCAAGGATGGGCTGTGGGGTGAGAGGAGGGGAGAGCAGGAATGAGTGGTTCTCAACACAGAGGGCCCAGGTGGAGGTCCCTGTGTCCCTGTGCCTCCACTGTGGAGAGGAGAGGGGCCGAGTCACGGTGCTATCTGTAAGAACGGCTAGCTGTCTCTCTCCCTGAGATTATGTCCTGCCTAATTTCTAGTGTCACAGACCCTGTCTTGCGAAATAGTGGTACTAGAAGGCGAAGGTGGCAGGGTCTTCTTTTTTTATTTTTTTTTAAATATTTATTTATTTATTTATTTATTTATTTATTTTTTGGTTTTTTGAGACAGGGTTTCTCTGTGGTTTTGGAGCCTGTCCTGGAACTAGCTCTTGTAGACCAGGCTGGTCTCGAACTCACAGAGATCCGCCTGCCTCTGCCTCCCAAGTGCTGGGATTAAAGGCGTGCGCCACCACCGCCCGGCCAAATATTTATTTATTATGTATATGATGTTCTGTTTGTGTGCCAGAAGAGGGCACCAGACCTCATTACAGATGGTTGTGAGCCACCATGTGGTTGATGGGAATTGAACTCAGGACCTTTGGAAGAGCAGGCAATGCTCTTAACCACTGAGCCATCTCTCCAGCCTCTCTTTTTTTAATTTTTAAACGTTATTATGTCTGTTTGTGTGTGTTGGTCAGGGAACAGCTTGCAGAAGTTGATTCTCTCCTACCACATAGGTCCTGGGGCTTGGACTCGGGTTATCATGCTTAGCAGCCCACACCTTTACTGGCAAAACCATTTCACCAGCCTGCTGTAGAAATTCCTACCACCAGTAAACTTTAAGTTACCCGCCCACTTGGGCATGGCCTCTTATTTATGCCTATGTAAAGTGTGCTACTGGCCTCTTTTCTGGCTGTGGGATTTGATTGCTGTTTTCTGTTCTAGCAGAGGATTGTGATTTGTAAGTCAAGTCTACCCCTAAATAAATAACCCTGTCTTATTCTCAATTCTGAGCTAGTGTGGGATTTCTTTTAAGTGTCCTTCTTCTTCTGGTGCCCCACGATGGGCGCCAGTTTGTAGTAAGAGGGGCTGCTTGTTGGTTCCCGGCCGCTTAGTCCCAAAATAATCACACAAAAACTGTAGTAATTAAACCACTGCTTGGTCCATTAGCTCTGCCTTCTTTTTTTTGTGTGTGTGTGGGGGTTTCAAGACAGGTTTTCTCTGTAGCTTTGAGCTTGTCCTAGACCTAGCTCTTGTAGACCAGGTTGGCCTCAAACTCACAGAGATCCGCCTGCCTCTGCCTCCCGAGTGCTGGGATTAAAGGCGTGCACTACCACCACCTGGCAACTCTAGCTTCTTATTGGCTGACCCTTACATATTAATTTAGCCCATTTCTATTAATCTGTGTATCACCATGTGGCGGTCTCTGGCGGTGGCTCCATGGCTTCTCTCTCACTCCGCCCTTCTTCCTCTCACCAGCCAAAAGTTTTTCCTAAATGCCTTCCCCAGGAATGATTAAGAACAACATCTGAGTTAACTCTCTTAAAGAAAGAGATATATTCCAGGCGGTGATGGCACATACCTTTAATCCCAGCATTAGAGGGCAGAGGCAGGCAGATCTCTGAGTTGGAGGCCAGCCTGGTTTACAGAGTGAGTTCCAGGACAGTCAAGGGTACACAGAGAAACCCTGTCTCAAAAAACCAGAGGGGGTGGGAGAGCAGGAGAGAGAGAGAGAGAACAGGGCAGGGTGATGCATGTCCTTAATCCTAGTACTTAGGAGGCTCTGTGAGCTCTAGGGCAGCCAGAAATAGATGGACAGACCTGCCTCAAAACATAAAACAATAAATAAAAAAGAAATAGATACCCTCTGGTCTGTGAAATCTTGAAGTAAAATGGGGTAGGGGATGGGGCTGGGAGCAAGAAGAGTTGGAATGGGGCAGGAAGACCACCTGGCTCCATGGGTCGATGGTCTAACGACGAAATGAGTTGAGAAAGTTCTTTTTTTTTGCTTTTCTTTTTCACTTGGCTATAAGGAGTGTAGGGTTAGGATGGGGAAGAAGACCTGTAATCAAAGAGTGAGTTTGGGCAGGGCCCTGGGAGATGCTGACTGTTTCTATCACCCTGCAGGGAGAGCCCCCCTTGGCCCTGGGCCTGTCTACCCGGAAGGCCCTCAGTGTCCTGAAAGAACAGCTGGAGGCTGTGTTGGAGAAACACCTCAAAGAACGGAAGAAATGTCGCACATGGAAGGTGACGCTTCCTCCGGGGTGACAGGAGCATGGCTGCACAGGCAGCGAAGCAGGGAGGTCCTGTCTTAGGGACATACTGTGCTTGTCCCCTGGACATCAAAGACTCCACTGACACTTCACGTAGTCCTAAGTTCCAGTTTACTGGGAGTGGTGTCCCACCCTACTTGCTGGAAGATGTGGGCATACTGGGACGAGCTGGGAGACTCACTGCCTGCCTGTCGTGTTGCTCTAGGAGACGTGGAGAAGCAGCTTCCTGCACCTTAGTAACCGCTGCTCCTGTTTCCACTGGCCGGGGGCTTCTCTCATGCTGTTGGCTGTGCTGCTGTTGCTGTGTTGCTGTGGGGGCCAGCCAGCCGGGAGGTAAGCACGGACCCTGGCTTCTGCCAACTCCGTTCTAACCCCTCGGCCATCCCAGGGCTCTGAGGGGGCTGTTCCCTGAGCTGCCCATAGTGACCCGAGTACAGAAGAGTCCCCTTTCTATTGACTGGGGACAGAGGTGCAGGAAGCAAGCAAGACCACTTTTAAAAGTGGCTAGAGGAATGGGCGGAGGGAGCTGGCTGGGAGGCCTTTTCTCTGGAAATGCATGTCGTTCTCTGTGTCCCTCAACACCAGCCATGGAGTGGAGCTGGTAAATGCCTCTGCCCTGTTCCTGTTGCTGCTTCTGGATCTCATCCTTATCGGGCGGCAAGATCGGCTGAAGCGCCAGGAGGTGGAACGCAGGCTCCGGGGGATCATTGACCAAATCCAAGGTGAGGCCGAGGGTCAGAGCAGTCTCTAGGAATGAGGCTCTGTGACATGTCAGAACACCGCCAGTCCAGACCCAGGCAGGCAGGTCTGGGGTGACAGGTGCCTTCAGTGGCTCCCTCTTGCTTCTCCAGGCCATCCCTGATGCCACACACAGCTCCTGAGAGCTGCTTCTGCCCAGACTCCAGCTGTCCTGTCCAGCCTCTCCTTGTAGCTCATCTCCATCCTAGAGCCCCTCCGTCCAGCCTGCTTCCTGCTTCCTGCCTCTGTTCTGCTCCTCTCCACCCAGATTGCTTCTTCTTCTTTGTCTCTAACTCATGAAGTCTTGTCCATTCTTCCTGGCCTACTACCCATGCTGTCCCTGTCCTCCTGGTCTCTTCCCATGCTGTCCCTGTCCTCCTGGTCTCTTCCCATGCTGTCCCTGTCCTCCTGGTCTCTTCCCATGCTGTCCCTGTCCTCCTGGTCTCCTCCCACACTGTCCCTGTCTCCCTGGTCTCTTTCCATGCTGTCTCTGTCCTCTTGGTCTCTTCCCACACTGTCCCTGTCTCCCTGGTCTCTTCCCACACTGTCCCTGTCTCCCTGGTCTCTTCCCATGCTGTCCCTGTCCTCTTGGTCTCTTCCCACACTGTCCCTGTCTCCCTGGTCTCTTCCCACACTGTCCCTGTCTCCCTGGTCTCTTCCCACACTGTCCCTGTCTCCCTGGTCTCTTCCCATGCTGTCCCTGTCCTCCTGGTCTCTTCCCACGCTGTCCCTGTCCTCCTGGTCTCTTCCCATGCTGTCCCTGTCCTCCTGGTCTCTTCCCATGCTGTCCCTGTCCTCCTGGTCTCTTCCCATGCTGTCCCTGTCCTCCTGGTCTCTTCCCATGCTGTCCCTGTCCTCCTGGTCTCTTCCCATGCTGTCCCTGTCCTCCTGGTCTCTTCCCATGCTGTCCCTGTCCTCCTGGTCTCTTCCCATGCTGTCCCTGTCCTCCTGGTCTCTTCCCATGCTGTCCCTGTCTTCCTGGAAGTAATCTCTTGTTGCCTGGCAGACAGGTTCACTCCTTCTGTACTCCCTCCCCACAGTGCTGGAATCATTCTTTATTTATTTGTCGCTAGGAAGGATTCTCAGGGCAGGTGTTGTTGAAATATGGGGTGCATTTGCATGCATGGGATAGGTGTGCAGAGCCAGCGCTGTTGTTTTGTTCTCATTAGATGCTCTCAGGGATGGAAAGGAGATCACATGGCCGAACGCCATGTATCCAGACCTCCACATGCCCTTTGCACCGTCCTGGTCCCTGCACTGGGCTTACAGAGATGGACACCTGGTGAACCTGCCAGTTAGCCTGTTGGTGGAAGGAGACATTATAGCCCTGAGGCCTGGCCAGGAGTCCTTCGCCTCCCTGAGGGGCATCAAGGTAGAGGGAGCAGCTGGGGGAGGATCTGAAATCCATTGGGAGTCCTGAGGCTAGACTTTGAAGCTTCCTGCCCAGCGTGGGGGTTACCAGGGCACCAGGGCAGGGTTGAAACCTCCTCCTGCTGTTGCTCTGTCTCTTCCTGGAAACCCAAGTCCCATAGGGCCCACCCCAGCAGGCTCATTGCTAGAGGAGAGACCATGACCTTGGGGAGCGATTTCTACTTTGGCTGGCTCTGTCCGGAAAGAGTGGTCTTGCCAATCATAGTGCTAGTCATGTATATTCCTAGCCCTGTAGAGGCTGAGGCAGAAGGATTGCAGGTTCCAGGGCAGTGTGACTGTCTCAAGAAACCCAAAACAAAACAGCCCCACCTCCCCATTCCCAAAAGACCCACAATGCTCTCTGATGGAGCCTTTCACTCCGCATCACTGCTGGCAGGACGACGAGCACATTGTCCTGGAGCCGGGAGACCTGTTCCCCCCCTTCTCTCCACCGCCCTCCCCGAGGGGGGAAGTGAAGAAGGGACCACAGAACCCCCAGCAGTACCGGCTCTTCCGCGTCCTGGAAACTCCTGTGATTGACAGCGTCAGGTAGCACTGCCTTCCTCTTGTCCCGCCCTGCTGGCTTCTCCTCCAGTGCTTCCTGGGACAAGGAGGGGGCCTCATCCTACCTACACCTGTTCAGTGTCTTGTGAGCATTTTTAGGCTGAGGGAATAGATGGTGGTAGCTACAGCCCCTCTCTCATGGCACTGTGCGGCCCAGGCTGGGGCTAACGCTGACTAGGGAATTTCAGGACTTGGAGGTATTTAGTGATGATTTGTCCAGGAGAGAGGCCCAGAACCCTTTTGAGGTATAGCTGTCTGGCATCTTGCCCTCAGAGAGACTTGAGGGTTGCCGTTTTTTTTTTTTTTTTTTTTTTTTTTTTTCTGCAGATGGTGCCTGGACATGGCCCTGTTGCGCCCGGTCACCGCTCTGGACAATGAAAGGTTCACAGTCCAGTCGGTGATGCTTCACTATGCCGTGCCGGTGGTCCTGGTACGTGAGGGACTGCAGGGCGGGGAGAGGGCCAGACATGGGTGAGCTGCGGGCCCAGCCCAGGGGAGAGGGCATGAAGGGGTCAGAGTGAGCCGGCAGTGTGAATAACAAAGGAAGGGGCCTGCAACTCAGTCCCTCTCCAGGGAAGTCACTAAGGCTATGCCCCTTCTGTCCCCACAGGCTGGTTTTCTCATCACCAATGCCCTGCGCTTCATGTTCAATGCTCCTGGGGTCACTTCATGGCAGTACACCCTTCTCCAGCTCCAGGCAAGGGTGACCCTTTCCTCCCTGTTGAGCTTCTCTATCCTGCTCCTTCTTTCTGCAGCCTGGGGTGTCTCAGGGTTTAGCTTAAATTGGCTCCTGTGCTGCCCTTCCTTCCAGCTCCCTGGGGGATGGCTGTGTGGCAGGACATCCCTCCCCTTCTTCTTCCCTTTGGAGCAGCATCTCCTAAGGATCCTGGCATGTGGTTTGCTCTTTCTCAGGTGAATGGCATGTTGCCCATCCTCCCTCTGCTCTTCCCAGTCCTCTGGGTCCTGGCTACCGCCTGTGGAGAAGCTCGTGTCCTGGCCCAGATGAGCAAGGCCTCACCCAGCTCCCTGGTAGGTTGTTCCAAAGCATCCAGAGGACAGTGGCAGGAACAAAAAGAGCTAATTGGCTGTGCCAGGAAGTGGGGCCTAAGTCCAGATCCACGTTGGTTTTAGCATGTTGAAGCCCTGGGAATCTCTGCATGGTTTCAGGTACTTTCTGTTACCAAGTAGGTTCCAGGCCAGGCCCAGGGGTGGATCCCATCAGTGAGCCCAGCTGTGTAGACATGGGGGTCTTTGCAAAGGTAGCTGTCTCCTCACTGATGCTCACCCTGTCTCTCTCTGTGTAGCTGGCCAAGTTCTCAGAGGATACTCTCAGCAGTTACACTGAAACTGTCTCCTCTCAGGTAAACTGCTGAGATAGATGGGGTTTCCTCCAGGCCCCTGCTGGATCTCTGTGATTCTCTGGCCTTGACCTCCAGCTGAGCTCTTGGAGCGCTTGCCCCCTCCCTCATCCCTGCTGAATGTGTGCACGATCCGGACCTGATCCTGTATCAGTATCTTGTCCCACAACTCCACTTGTTGGCGTCTCCTGGACTCCTCTCAATTTGGGCCCTACAGGCTGTCGTCAAGGAAATAAGACTGAGCCCCAAATAGCCTCACAGACTGTCTGTCTCCTACCAGGAAATGCTACGATGCATTTGGGGTCACTTCCTGAGGGTGATCCAGGGGACATCGCCAACGCTGAGCCACAGCGCCAGTCTGCTGCACAGCTTGGGCTCTGTCACGGTGAGGAGACCCTGCGGGGAGGGTAGGCCTGTTGACTGGACCTCCTGCTGGGTCTGGATGGTCATCTGTTTGTGTGTGGCACAGGGCAGTTAGACTAACACTGAATCCTTTCCTAACCCTGCTTCTTTTCCTCCAGGTGCTGTGCTGTGTGGACAAGCAGGGGATCCTGTCATGGCCAAACCCTAGCCCAGAAACTGTGCTCTTCTTCAGTGGGAAGGTGGAACCCCCTCACAGCAGCCATGAGGACCTCACAGACGACCTGTCCACCCGCTCCTTCTGCCATCCTGAGGTAGAGGAGGAGGTATGGTCAGCTCCCATGGAGGTCGGTTAAGGTGCTTAGTCTCAGAGCTGGGCCTGTAGCCTTTGGAGAGTGAGGCCTAGGAAGGAGAAAGGAGCTCCGGATTCCTGGGTCTTCTGAGTGGTTAAGATGAAGGATGAGTGGCCAAATGTGGTTGCACATACCTTTAATCCCAGCACTTGGAAGGCAGAAGCAGGTTGATTTCTGTGAGTTCGAGGTCAGCCTGGTCTACAGAGTGAGTTCCAGGGCTACCTAGAGAGACCCTTGTCTCAACAACCAAAACCAAAAAAACTAAGGCTAAGGCAGGAGCCCAGAACTGCCCTGTCTCCCTGATCCTCAGGAGCCATGGGACTCTGGTCCGAGACCTGTGCTCCTGTTCTCCTCAGCCCCATGAACGAGATGCCCTCCTTGCTGGCTCCCTGAACAATACCCTGCACCTTTCCAACGAGCAGGAGCGTGGTGACTGGCCTGGCGACGGCCCCAAGCCCTCGGAGCCCTACTCTCATCACAGAGTACACGGCCGCAGCAAGCACCCATCTGGTTCCAACGTGAGCTTCAGCAGGGACACTGAAGGAGGGGAGGAAGAGCCCAGCAAGGTAAGAGGAAGGAGACAGCGTAGAGAAGCCACCTTGTCTGTCCCAGGCCTTCCTGCTTCCCCTATCAAAGGGAAATAGCTCAGTCTGAACCAGTGGGGTTGGAAGAGCAGAGGAGGGAGGCACAGGCAGCCTTCTTCCTGAAGGAGGTGAGCGAGAGCACTGGCACCCGGCTGGGGAAGATGGGCTCTCCTGTGGGGCTGGTTCCAGACCTGGTTGGGCATCGGGGTCTTTCCCCACCTCCTCCCAGCCTTACCCCACATTTCCTCCAGACCCAGCCTGGGACAGAAGGTGATCCGTATGAGGCCGAGGACTTTGTGTGTGACTACCACCTGGAGATGCTGAGCCTGTCTCAAGACCAGCAGAACCCTTCATGCATCCAGTTTGATGATTCCAATTGGCAGTTACACCTCACCTCCCTCAAGCCGCTGGGCCTCAACGTGCTGCTGAACCTGTGCAACGCCAGCGTCACCGAGCGCCTGTGCCGCTTTTCCGACCACCTATGCAACATCGCTCTGCAGGAGAGCCACAGTGCGGTGCTGCCCGTGCACGTGCCCTGGGGCCTCTGCGAGCTGGCCCGGCTCATCGGTATGGCGCTGTGGCGGCGGTGTCTGTGGTGGAGCCGCCTGAGTGACTGCTGACCTTTCAGGATGGGCCTGGCACTGACTGTCCCTGGCACGGCATCCATTTGTCATGAACGTAGCCACCCTTAGCTTTCTAGTTCGGGACAATGACTAAACGTTGGCATATAAAGATGGCCAGCCAGGTCAACTAGATTCTGCCTTTCCACCTGTTCCGCAGTGTAGCTTTGGAGCCTGTCCTAAAGACCAGGGTGGCCTCAAACTCACAGAGATCCACCTGTCTCTGCCTCCGAGTGCTAGGATTAAAGGCGTGTGCCACCATTGCCCGGTTTGTCTCCTCTCTTAAGGCCCTTTGTGCTGTCCTTGTTCTTAGGCTTCACTCCAGGGGCCAAGGAACTCTTCAAGCAGGAGAACCACCTGGCGCTCTACCGCCTCCCCAGCGCTGAGACGGTGAAGGAGACAGCGCTGGGGCGGCCCTCCTGTGTCACCAAGCGGCGCCCCCCACTCAGCCACATGATCAGCCTTTTCATCAAAGACACTGCCACCAGTAAGCCTCACTTGAGCTCAGCCAGCATTCAGACAAACCTTCTGGCTTGGTGGGCAGACTATACCCTGTCCCATTTATTCAAGTGGATGCTAGGCAGCTCCCCAAGTTCTCTGATGTGGCAGGGGCTGGGCTTGGGGACCAGAGTCACAGAGAGTGGGATTCTCCAAAGGATGGGGATTGTAGCGCCATCATTAGTAGTCTAGAAGGTTCCATGGTGACTGACTGACAGGAGGTCCCGTCCTCTACCAAAAGTACTTTCCGCCCTCTGAAAGGGTCAGGATGAGGTAGGAGCTGGTTTGTGGCCTCACGATGTGGTGTTTTTCCCCGTCCCAGGCACAGAGCAGATGCTGTCCCATGGCACTGCTGACGTGGTGTTGGAGGCCTGCACAGACTTCTGGGATGGCGCTGACATCTACCCTCTTTCGGGTTCTGACAGGTAAGTGAGGGGCTCTGCCGGTTTGCCTGCCTGTCTAATGGTCCTAGGCATCTCAAGGCTACTTGTCTTACGTCCTCCCTTCTTCTCTGGCAGAAAGAAAGTGCTGGATTTCTACCAGCGAGCCTGCCTGTCTGGTTATTGCTCTGCCTTCGCCTACAAGCCCATGAACTGCACCCTGTCCTCCCAGCTCAATGGCAAGTGTATTGAGCTGGTACAGATACCCGGCCAGAACAGCATCTTCACCATGTGCGAGCTGCCCAGCACCGTCCCCATCAAACCCAACATCCGCCGCAACAGCTGGAGTTCTGATGGTACCGTGAGCCTGCATTTCAGTGGGGATGACACGGGGGCTCCCTGGGGCTGGGCAACCCAGAGCCAACGAGCTTCAGAGGAAAGTGCCCCGGGCAGTCTAGGGTGGCATTCACTAGCCTGTGACATGGGGCATCCCTCAGTTTCTCCTCATCTAAAGCTAGCTGCCTTCTCTCCCTTCCTCAGGGGTTTCTCCTGGTGCTCAGGAGGATCAATGTATATAAAAGTGTTTCCTTAGAAAGGTTTAGAATGGCGTGTTTATAAAGCATTACCTCTCAGAATTAGCTCAAACTGTTAGAACAGAGGGACATAGACCCTGCCTTCTGTCCCAAGCCTGCATATTTGGCCATATCTTATAAGCCCAGGAGACATGTGTTAGGGGCCTGGAAGAGGGCTGGGCAGCTGAGCCGTGTTTAGCGTGGCTCCCAGCATGGCTGCCTTGCTGATGAGCACCTCTCATTGTCTCTTCTCTTGTGTGTGTTGGCTCGTATGTATCCTGACTCTGTGCACCTGTGTGGCTGTGTGTGTGGTCCCCTGGGGCCCTTACGCTCACTGATTTGGGTGTGACCTCTATGTGTGTGGCCCTGAGCTGCCTCCTGGAATCTGCTGGTTCCTCCACGTCCTGACTGGGCTGTGTCCTGATTGTCTTGCCACACATGCCGGCTGGCTTTTGTGTCTTGTGCCCGCCTGAAGAAGGGATCGGGGAGGTGCTGGAGAAGGAAGACTGCATGCAGGCCCTGAGCGGTCAGATCTTCATGGGCATGGTGTCCTCCCAGTACCAGGCCCGGCTGGACATCGTGCGCCTCATTGATGGGCTGGTCAACGCCTGCATCCGCTTTGTCTACTTCTCTCTGGAGGACGAGCTCAAAAGCAAGGTGAGCGTGCCTTCCCATGTGTCCCCACCGCTCTTCCCGAGCCCGTGCCGCTCATCGCCATCCTCCTTCCGCAGGTATTTGCTGAAAAGATGGGCCTGGAGACAGGCTGGAACTGCCATATCTCCCTCACACCCAACGGCGACATGCCTGGCTCTGAGATCCCTCCCTCCAGCCCCAGCCACGCAGGTTCTCTCCATGACGACCTGAATCAGGGTGAGGGCAAAGGGCACGTGGCAGGATCCTCTTGTTGGGAAGTACAGCTAGAAGAAACTTGCCTAGATCCTGCCTAGAAGCACACTCCCTCGGGAAACAGCCCCATGTTCTTATGGGCAGTAATGGGAGGGCTGTTAAAAGTGGAGGCCTGAGCGGGGTGGTGGTGGCGCATGTCTTTATTCCCAGTACTTGGGAGGCAGAGGCAGGCGGATCTCTGTGAGTTTGAAGCCAGCCTGGTCTACAGAGTGAGTTCCAGGACAGCTAGGACTGTTATACAGGGAAACCCTGTCTCAGTGGGGGGGAGGGGGTGGGTTCGAGGGGAGTGCAGGGGAGGGCCGGGAGTGGAGGTCTGGAGACAGAAGGCTGCACCGTCTGCAGGGCATGACTTGGCCTCCCGGGAGGCTGGCCCAATGTGAGTACAGGCTTTCATCCCCAGTGTCCCGAGATGATGCAGAAGGGCTCCTCCTCTTGGAGGAGGAGGGTCACTCAGACCTCATCAGCTTCCAGCCTACGGACAGTGACATCCCTAGCTTCCTGGAGGACTGTAACCGGGTATGATGGTGGAATCTGTCTATGCCCTCAAGTGGCCAAGAACTGATTCAGGAAGTGAAGGGCAGGAGGAGAGGGAGGCAGGAGAGTCTCTGCTCCACATCTTGAGACTACTGACATCTCTGCTTCCTCCAGGCCAAGCTGCCCCGGGGCATCCACCAGGTGCGGCCCCACCTGCAGAACATTGACAACGTGCCACTGTTGGTGCCCCTCTTCACTGACTGTACCCCTGATAGTGAGTACTGGGGTCCCTCCTTCCGAGCTCTGGCAGGGGTGGGCGCTGCATAGCTCACGGGGGATGAGAGTTTTCTAAGAAAAGTGAAAACCTGGGCTGTGCCTAGCTGGGGTCCAGTGGGACCATGCAGTGGGCATGCTCATTTCAGGGAGCCTGGAGTGGGTGGTCACGTGATCTGTCCTGCTGCTGGGTGGGGTTAATGCTGCAAAGAGGGTCCTCCTCCTCACTGTTCCTGGCCTCTTGACCTGTGGGTTTCTGCTAGCACCTGCCCAGGGCTCTGCCCGCCTGACTCTTGCGCCTCTCCCCTCCCCTCAGCCATGTGTGAGATGATAAAGATCATGCAGGAATATGGGGAGGTGACCTGCTGCCTGGGCAGCTCTGCCAACCTGCGGAACAGCTGCCTCTTCCTCCAGAGTGATGTCAGGTCAGGGAGAGACACGGGGACTGTGGGCCTGGGTCTGGTAGGAGAAGAGGGATGGGATGCTCCAGTCTTGTGGTTGACAGTTCTGACAGTACAGTTCACGGGTGGATTTTCCCTTTACTGAGCAGCATTGCCCTGGATCCCCTGTATCCATCCCGCTGCTCCTGGGAGACCTTTGGTTATGCCACCAGCACCACCATGGCCCAGGCCTCCGATGGCCTTTCTCCCCTGCAGCTATCAGGGCAACTCAACAGCCTGCCTTGCTCCCTGACCTTTCGCCAGGAAGAGACCATCAGCATCATCCGGCTCATTGAGCAGGTGGGCCTCAGATAGGTACTGGGGGTGGTGCAGGGCCCTCTGGGGTAAGCAACCTTGAAGGTAGACTGCAACATGTGATACTTATGGGCTCGCTAGACCTCATGCTTCCCGCCTTCCCGGCCTGTGGGAGGAACAAGTGAAGCTCCCCAAGGCAGTTGAATTTGTTTCTGCTCCTTCTTCATAGGAACACCCGGGCAAATGGCTTTTGACTGAAGCTTGCTTGTTGTAGGATCTGAGAGAGGCCAGGCAAGACTGGATCATTAATTGTCCCTCTTGGTTCTTAGGCTCGGCATGCCACCTATGGCATCCGTAAGTGCTTCCTCTTCCTGTTGCAGTGCCAGCTGACCCTTGTGATCATTCAGGTAAGCCAGGGCCTGCACAGGCATTGCCTCTCTCTATAAGGGAGGGACAGTTAATGGTCTGAGGAGTCTGGGGTGCAGTATAGCCACATGCCTTGTGTACCCCTCAGCTTGGGAGATGGCCCCGCTGTCAGAAGTGTTCTCTTCTCCTGCTCCTCAGTCAAGATGTTGAGTCTGTTGGGCAGGGGAAGGTAGCCTTGGGGGTCTAAAAATTTGGTAATGTTTTCTCTCCTGGTTTAGTTCCTTTCTTGTCTGGTTCAGCTGCCACCACTCCTGAGTACCACAGACATCTTATGGTTGTCCTGCTTTTGTTACCCTCTGCTCAGGTGAGAGGCCTTGAAGCCACTCGGTGCCCAGCCAGTAGGGCTGGGGTGTCAGTGGGCAACCCAAGGGACCTAGAGTTTTCTGGCAAGATGGCTCAGGGATCACCTAGGTGCTAGGAGGCACCGGGGCATGGTCCCTTTGTCTTATTCTGCCTCACTAGACTTGACCTCATCCCAAGATTCTCTGTAGGTGTTCCCTTTGAGAGTTGGGAGACAGGTAGTAACCACTGTCCCTTTACCCACACTGAATTTCAGCATCTCTCTGTTGGGGAAGCCACCACATAGTTCCATCATGTCTATGGCAACAGGCAAAAACCTTCAATCCATTCCTAAGAAGGTAAGTAAGCCCAGGTTACCAGGGCTTCACAGGAGTCTGGGGGTTGGTGCTGAGAGTTGGCCTAACCTGGAAGACTCTGCAGAGGTCAGGGACCTGGAGAGCTGGTACTTGGCTAGTGGAGGGAGGTAGTAGTCAAAACTGAGAAAGAGCCTTGCTGGGAATGTTGTTCCTGGTCCGTATCTCCTGAGGTGTGACCATTTGCTGAACATGAGAGAGATGAGCAGATGCCAGGTCTGCCTTGCGGCCGCAGAGAAACTACCCACTACAGGGCTGATGGTCCTTCTGTGACCCACAGAGGGGCTGCCCGCTGCAGGGCTGATGGTCCTTCTGTGACCCACAGAGGGGCTGCCTGCTGCAGGGCTGATGGTCCTTCTGTGACCCACAGAGGGGCTGCCTGCTGCAGGGCTGATGGTCCTTCTGTGGCCCGCAGAAGGGCTGCCCGCTGCAGGGCTGATGGTCCTTCTGTGACCCACAGAGGGGCTGCCTGCTGCAGGGCTGATGGTCCTTCTGTGGCCCGCAGAAGGGCTGCCCGCTGCAGGGCTGATGGTCCTTCTGTGGCCCGCAGAGGGGCTGCCTGCTGCAGGGCTGATGGTCCTTCTGTGGCCCGCAGAGGGGCTGCCTGCTGCAGGGCTGATGGTCCTTCTGTGGCCCGCAGAAGGGCTGCCCGCTGCAGGGCTGATGGTCCTTCTGTGGCCCGCAGAAGGGCTGCCCGCTGCAGGGCTGATGGTCCTTCTGTGGCCCGCAGAAGGGCTGCCCGCTGCAGGGCTGATGGTCCTTCTGTGACCCACAGAGGGGCTGCCCGCTGCAGGGCTGATGGTCCTTCTGTGGCCCGCAGAGGGGCTGCCCGCTGCAGGGCTAACGGTTCTTCTGTGACCCACAGAGGGGCTGCCCGCTGCAGGGCTGATGGTCCTTCTGTGGCCCGCAGAGGGGCTGCCCGCTGCAGGGCTGATGGTCCTTCTGTGACCCACAGAGGGGCTGCCCGCTGCAGGGCTGATGGTCCTTCTGTGACCCACAGAGGGGCTGCCCGCTGCAGGGCTGATGGTCCTTCTGTGGCCCGCAGAGGGGCTGCCCGCTGCAGGGCTGATGGTCCTTCTGTGACCCACAGAGGGGCTGCCCGCTGCAGGGCTGATGGTCCTTCTGTGGCCCGCAGAAGGGCTGCCCGCTGCAGGGCTGATGGTCCTTCTGTGGCCCGCAGAGGGGCTGCCCGCTGCAGGGCTGATGGTCCTTCTGTGGCCCGCAGAGGGGCTGCCCGCTGCAGGGCTGATGGTCCTTCTGTGGCCCGCAGAGGGGCTGCCCGCTGCAGGGCTGATGGTCCTTCTGTGGCCCGCAGAAGGGCTGCCCGCTGCAGGGCTGATGGTCCTTCTGTGACCCACAGAGGGGCTGCCCGCTGCAGGGCTGATGGTCCTTCTGTGGCCCGCAGAAGGGCTGCCCGCTGCAGGGCTGATGGTCCTTCTGTGGCCCGCAGAAGGGCTGCCCGCTGCAGGGCTGATGGTCCTTCTGTGACCCACAGAGGGGCTGCCCGCTGCAGGGCTGATGGTCCTTCTGTGGCCCGCAGAGGGGCTGCCCGCTGCAGGGCTGATGGTCCTTCTGTGGCCCGCAGAGGGGCTGCCCGCTGCAGGGCTGATGGTCCTTCTGTGGCCCGCAGAGGGGCTGCCCGCTGCAGGGCTGATGGTCCTTCTGTGGCCCGCAGAAGGGCTGCCCGCTGCAGGGCTGATGGTCCTTCTGTGGCCCGCAGAGGGGCTGCCCGCTGCAGGGCTGATGGTCCTTCTGTGGCCCGCAGAAGGGCTGCCCGCTGCAGGGCTGATGGTCCTTCTGTGGCCCGCAGAGGGGCTGCCCGCTGCAGGGCTGATGGTCCTTCTGTGGCCCGCAGAGGGGCTGCCCGCTGCAGGGCTGATGGTCCTTCTGTGGCCCGCAGAAGGGCTGCCCGCTGCAGGGCTGATGGTCCTCCTTTATGCCACAGACCCAGCACTACTTCCTGCTCTGCTTCTTGCTCAAGTTCAGCCTCACCATCAGCTCGTGCCTCATCTGCTTTGGCTTCACACTGCAGAGCTTCTGTGACAGTGCCCGGGCCCGCAACCTCACCAACTGCTCCTCAGTCATGCTTTGCAGGTGGGCCCTGGGGCTTCTTCTTTTCCACCCATTTCCACCCCAACCCATTCTCCTGTAGACCCTCAGGAGGGTGAGCCTTTGTCTCCCTTTGGCAGCAATGATGACAGAGCTCCAGCCTGGTTTGGAGATTTCTCCAATGGGTTGCTGTCAGCGCAGAAGCTTACAGCTGCCCTGATCGTTCTGCACACCGGTGAGGATGCTGTCTCAGTGGGGTTGCTAATGGGGAAGCCCTGAGGTGGGAGGCAAGGCTTTGGGCCAGTGGAAGCCTTGACACCCCATTGGCCAATCTTTCTAGTCTTTATCTCCATCACCCATGTCCATCGCACTAAGCCTCTGTGGAGGAAGAGCCCCTTGACAAACCTCTGGTGGGCAGTGACCGTGCCTGTGGTGTGAGTAGTGTTTGAGGGGCTGCGGGACAGGGCTGGGACAACAGGTGGGAGGAAGACGGGTCTGTCTGCTCTCCTTGAACTAACTGTCCTGGGAAAGCCGGGGAGGAAGCCGATGACTCCAGGGTCACACAGGGCTGTTCTTTCCCTCCGTAGGCTCCTAGGTCAGGTGGTCCAGACAGTTGTGGACCTGCAGCTGTGGACACACAGAGACACACGTGTCCACTTCGGTCTAGAGGATGTGCCCCTGCTGACATGGCTCCTGGGCTGCCTGTCCCTGGTCCTTGTGGTCGTCACCAATGAGATCGTAAAGCTGCATGAGATTCGGTGAGCTTGCAGCCCGGCACTCCAGTGGGCCTTGTCCCCTAAACCTCTCACCCCTTGTTGGCGTCCTGCTCAGTTCTCTTGTCTAAGGGGGTGCCAACCTCTTCCCCTGGAGAGGGAGTCAGCTCATCTAATACACTCTGCCCTGGCTACAGCCCTAACACTCTTTCTACTTTCTGAGACACGCTCTCGATCTTAACCTTATAATCCTCCTGCCTCAGCCCCCAAGAAGCTAGAATTACAAGTGCGAACCCCACTTGTTCGATATAGTTGTAAGATATAGTCAACTGTGTCTTAACCTGTTTTACCAGGGTCCGTGTCCGCTACCAGAAGCGACAGAAGCTGCAGTTTGAGACTAAGCTGGGCATGAACTCTCCCTTCTGAGCCATTGGCCATGGTGGCCGTCATTGCCCTGGTTCCTGGGGCTAGAGCCAGACCGACTCCTGAGTCTGGGGAGTTGGTATCACGAATGTTTCAGGGTTCGTCTTTGTGCCTCATGGCACTGGAGGCTCAGCTCCGGTCACTGGAGACCCTGCTGTCTTCCCGACTCTGGGGCTTTTCACGAAGGAGCTCAGGGGCCGTCGCCATGGTTTGACAGGACTGCCCTGGCTCTTCCCTGGCCTTGCCAGGGGCACTCTTGAATGTATGACCTCAGGCCCTTGGTAAAGGGACCCTTAGCCCCCTCCCCTGTGAGTGGCCTCTCTTTGGGGTCCCCTTACTGAACACCCTCCTCTCACATCTGTGGCAGCCTCAGAGTGAGCCTCAGGCTTTGCTGGAGCCGTGGCTGCTGCTGTGTCCTCCCTGCCACCCATCCTTTTCCTGGGGCAGCAGCCTGGCTGTGGTCCTGGGGCCCTCCCCTTCCTCTGGGCCAGAAGATAGAAAAGGGTCCACCTCACCCTGGAGCCCCTGCATCATCAGCTGGCCATAGGTCATCCATGGAGGACCCAGCCCAGGCGCTGTCCTTGTTCTGAGAGACCTTTTTTACTTTTTTTTTTTTTTTTACTGGAAATGAGCCTTTTAGGAATGAATGTCAACTGGTTTATATTAAAATTGTAAATTGCTTAAGAAAAAACTGTGGCGGATCCATGAAACAGCCATGAAAGACTCCCCTCCCAAGACTGCAGCGGTCACCCTCCACAATGATGAGTGCCCCGGCGGCATGTGGGTGAAGGGACAGTCCCGGATGTGGAGGTCTGATGCACAGATCCAGACACAGCCCAATCACGTGGAATGACACTTTCATTGATGTTAGCTGGGGAAGAGGTTAATAGTTACAGGGCCTGGACCAACGGGGCCCTCCAGCAGGAGGTGGGCAGAGGGTTCTTCTGCAGTCTGAAGGCCTCCCCACTGCATTCTCTCAGGCAGTTAATAGATAGAATAAATTCCATTTAAAATATATGCATTTCTCTCTGCTTGAAAAATATTATGTACAGTTGTAAGAGTTTGGGCATCGGGGATCTGTTAGTTGCACTGCCTCTGCCCCAGCCGGCGCTGCCTTCCCCGTGTGGGATGGCAAGACAGGGCAGGAGATGACAAGGCCATAGCCACGGGCAGGAAGGCTTACCCCTGCCTTGTATTTACATCTCCTATGTACACTTGCACGGAGGGAAGCAGCCAAGTACACAGCCTCCACTGAGCCTCACTCACGGAGCCTAGAGCAGCTCGGTGGGTGGCCAGAGGAATTCCTTAAGCACTGAGACGTTAGTTAGACACGGGCCGGGTGGGGAGGTGCATGCATCCGAAAAGCCCTGCCGCCACCTCCTCCTAGAGGAGAATGCTCTTAACGGGTCCCTCGTCCCTCGTCAGGGGCCAAAGCTGAGCAGTCAGCTCTACACGGGAGGAGCTTTGCTCCCACCCAGCTGAGGCCCCTCAGTCAGCTTCTGACTCCAGCCCAACCAACCCTCAGCCTGTGCTCT
Source organism: Microtus oregoni (assembly GCF_018167655.1). Lineage (NCBI taxonomy): Eukaryota > Metazoa > Chordata > Mammalia > Rodentia > Cricetidae > Microtus > Microtus oregoni. The sequence continues at coordinate 4,335,545 of NW_024543222.1, read as the reverse complement.
GGGTGGCAGGGTCTTCTTCCATGTTGGGCCACAGGCTGTGAATGCTGGCAGGCCACTGTGGGTACCAGGAAAGTAGGGTCACAAGCCGGTCTTGTTCAGTCCAGCATGGCATCCAGCTGGTCTGCCAGGGCATCAAACATGGTGCTGATGTCATCCAGAATGTGCTTGGTGGAGGCCGCTGTGGGGCTGCATCGAGAGAAAGCCTTAACGAGGTGGGCCGTGGGCCTTCTACCATGGCAGTCCTGTCTGATGGCAAACACCTTGTACCTCACTCTTACTGCCTACAACCTCCCCGTAGCAGGAGTTTCCGTCCTTCCCTTACGGGTGAGTTCAGAGGCTCGGGAACAAAGGACCGGGCTAAGGAATAAGTGATAGTCCCCAGGAATCTCCTCCGTAGGCCTCCCTAAGACCACTAGGCCCGGGCATCCCACTAGAGGCCTCCCTAGCCCCAGACTTGGCCTGCAGTCGCCTTCCAATGCTCCCAAGCCCAGCCTTCCTTCCCTCCCTCCTTCCGCACCCAGCACCCAGCTCACCCCTCTCGCTCCTCGGTGCCAATGCTCTTCTCAGCTGCCTTCAGTGCGGCTGCCAAGGACGAGCTGGTTTGCTCCAGTCTCTGTTGGGCCTGGCCTGGACACACAGGCCCAGTGCTCTCAGGCCTCGGAGGGGGTACAGGGCGGGGGCCGAACCGGGGAGCCAGCTTTGGGCCAGAAAATGCCAGCTGCGTACAGGCCACGGACACAGGCTTAGGAGCTGCTCCTGAGAAGACAAAAGGTTACCACGTGACTTGGCGCGACGTGACCCTGCACACAGCAACCTTCCCTCCGCGGGCCTCACTTCTTACCTGCTCCGGGCACTTTGAGGAGGGCAGCAGGAGGCTCCGTCTCCACATTCAGCCGGCTGCCTGTTGCCAGAGCTGGCCCGGCAGAGGTCCCTTGGTGGCCGGGGGGCTGAGATTTGGGGCTGAGATCTGGGGCTGGAGTTCCTTGAGACGGAAGGCTGCTAGGCTCAGACCGTGGAGGGTTAGAGGAAGTTGAGGGAGATTCACAGGGGGCCTGGGAGGGCAGGGGAGTGGAGGGGCTAGGGGTGTCACCACCCACTACCCCAAAGGCCAAAAGCGCAGTCTGGAGTGGCTCTCTCTCTTTACATTTGGGCCTCCGTTTGACAGTATCGGACTCTGTGAGGTTGAAGTCAAGACCAGGGAGCACAGGTGTCTCCCGGGCTGGGGGACCAGCTGGCTTTGGCCGCTGCTTGATCGTCAAGTTCCCTTCCTCTGCGAATGGCAGCCCTTCTCCTGAGCTGCCCCGAGATGGGGGTGTCCCCTCAGGCCCGGGCTCCTCTTCTTCTGTGTCAGACACAGGGCCAGTTGGGGCAGAAGGACCAGGGGGCTCTGAGGGGCCGGCTGGTTCACTCAGTGTTCTCCTCCGGGGGCCTGTGGCCCCTTCCTTGGGTCCTGGGCTTCCTTCTAGTGAAGGTGGCTCGGTGGGGCCAGAGACGGAACTGAGGCGCTTGGGGGGTGGGGGTGGGGGGCCTTTACGACGGGCACGGAGGGCAAAGGACTGGCTTCGGGGTGTCCCTCGAGTTGGGGTCAGGCTAGGGCTAGTCCGGGCAAGGGTGCTGCGTCCCGGTCTCCGGGTAAGGGTGGCATAGCTGCCCAAGGCACTGCCCACTGGCCCTTCAGCCTCCCCTTCAGCTTCCCCCTCAGCAGGGCCAGGGCGGCTCAGGCTGTGGGATCGGCGTTTGGGCCGAGGCGGGTCTGGAGGAGCTGCAGGAGAGCCGGCCAAGTAGGAGAAGGCCCGAGGGGCACCAGGAGGTGGCCCTGGGGCTGGGCTAGTGGGTGAACTCTGTGAACACATGAAGACATAAGGGGCAGGTCCTTGGCCAGGGAGTGAGGTACAAAGCTTAGAGGGGCGCTCTGTACCCTCTGGAAGGTTCCTCTCCTGTGGGGCGATGGAATCACCAATACTGGGCTGAGAGACAGGCTGTTCCTGTGAGTGACCAGAACCCCGGGAGCGGGCGCCAATGCTTTCCTGGCTGGGAGAACGGGCAGGGGGAAGAGGGAGTGGCTCTGGGCCACCCCCTGCCATAGCTGCCTGTAGCTCTGGGCTCAGCTCACTGCCCTGAAAGGTGAGGAGGCGAGGTCCAGCCATAGCTGGACTTTCCCCGTTCTCCAGGCCTTCAATGGCCATCAACTCTGGACCCCTGGTCAGCCGGCGTCCGCCTTCACCTAGAGCCTCCCCATGCAGCAGGCCCCGCCGAAGCTCTGCCAGCCGCCTCACCCCCAGCATGAGCTTCTTCTGATGCCCTGGAAGGGTAGGCAGAAGCAGATGGGTTAACTTGAGTCTAGGCTTGTCCCCTTTGCCCTGGCTAGACCCCCTTCCCCCTCCTCTCAGAGATGCTAGAGGTAGCTGGGGGTCAGGGGCTGCCAGGAGGCCTCAAGGTGATCCTCACCCAGCTTGTTCACGCCTATCTCCTGCAGCTCCTCCCACGTGAGGTCGGCGACCAGCCTCATGGAGTCGTAGCCGCTGCTCACCAGCTGCTTGTGATACTGTGGCAGCCCCAGGGCACACAGCCACTCCAGCAAGTCCACCTGGATGAGTGCCACCATCAAAACCTGGCGCTCCCCAAGTGAGAAAGGAAGCCCTGACCCCTCTTCAAGGCCACAGCCCTGGGTAAGGGCCCAAAGCCCCACCCTGCCAGGCGGTGATGACGACACACACCTTTAATCCCAGCACGTGGGAGACAGTGCTCTGTGAGTTCGAAGCCAGCCTGGTCTACACAGCAATTTCCAGGACAGGCTCCCAAGTCACAGAGAAACCCTGTCACCAAAACAAAAGAACAACAACAAAAAAAAATACCCACCCTGCCCACCTGCTCACCGGGATATAGTTGGGCAGCCACTCAGCGATGCTGAGCTGGGCAATCTCTGAGGCGATCTTCTTCCGGTGTCCAGGTTTGGTCACCCCAATGGCTGTCAGATCCTGTCACACAGGGCATGGACGTCAGGGCCCTCCCGTGCCTGCTGGGCCCTCGCGTCACGTGTGACAGTGCTTACCTCGGGAGTCATTCGGCTGATGGTTGGCACATCATAGCCAGCCTGCAGGAAGTGGGCAGTGTAGCCCTCCAGCTGGAATTCACTTAGCCAGTTATGAATGGCCTGTGCATCCTGGGGCGTGGAGCGAAACAGGATGGAGAAGCCGGCTGAGAGATGGACTAGCCCATTGGCCCGCACCTTCCCCAGGGTCAGGTCTCCATGGATACTAAAGCCCTCTACCCTCTGCCGAGGCCTTAAACGTATTTCTGGGGGGGAGGGGGAACCTCACCTTCCCTTCCAGCAACTGTTCCGGCCTCACATCCTGAGTGAAGGTCTCCCCAGAGCGATAACTGGCCAGGGGGCGATGGCTCAGGTTGTCTTCAAGGAACGAGAGATATGGCATCAGGGGCAGTTGGAGGAGGGATGGGTGGGGTCATGGCTTTACCTCCCCACCTGTACTCCCCAGCAATACCAGTCCCATTTACCCTTCTTACCTGACGCAGATGGGGCACGCAGGCCTGGCAGTACCTGGTCCTCACTGGCAGAGGGCAGTGGCTGGAGACAGAGAAAGAGCTTACTCAGGACATGGAAAGCAGACAATGGGCAGGCCGTGCCCAGGCCTGGGTGCCCTCCTCTCCTACCTGAGCATTCTCAATAAGGAGGCCAGTGCCATGGCCATTGGTGCCTTCAGAGCTCTGCCCACTGCCAGCACTGCGGATGCTGCCCACACTGCCCTCGCTGCCCACGCTGTTCCTGTCACCTGCTGCAGGCGGCAGAAGCATAAAGGTCAGAGTTGACACCGCTAACAGCTGACTGGCAACCTGCCAGCGCCCAGGGGACCCCCTGCACTACCTCCTGGGAGGATGTACCTGGACTGTCCGGGCTGAGGCCCCCCCGCGGGAGCTGGCCGTAGGTAAGAGGCTGCAGCGAATCGTCAGCAGAGGACTGTGATATCCGGGGGAAGCTCGGCCGCAGCGGGGTGGGCACAGAGGGGAGACGGGCCACAGGTATGCCCACCCGCTTGCTGACCACCTCGACGATCCCCGGGGGGAAGTAGCCCACACGGTCTGTGCCCCTTTGACTCTCATGGATGTGGCCCTTCCAGCGGCCATCGGGATGCTGTTCGAGCACCTGTTGTGACAGGATGTGGACGGAAAGGACAGTCACTACCCCAAGCAAGTGGCAGTGGCTGTCTCTGTAGTGACTGTCCAGCAGCCCTGGTCCATCTCTTCCTGGCACAGAGCTGACCTCTACCCGAGTTTGGTCACCGATGCCAGCCCAGTCTCTTTGTAGCATGAGGCATATGAACAATGATATTCTATAGAATGATGATATTCTATATATGTGTTTACTGCATATGTGACCTGGCCCAGTTCATCTAATTCTCTAAGTCTCAACGTTGTCATCTCTTAAAAAAAAAAAGAAAGAAAAAAGAAAAGAATAAGGAAAATGATAATGGTACCCATGCTTCCTAGGATCAGAGAGGATTATATGAAAGAATATATAAAGATTTAACTTGGCCTAGGACCACAGCAGATGCCCAAGTGAGTCATAACAATTGCTTGTCTTACAAAGGATGTGTGGGCCCCTCACCGTGATGACATCTCCTGCCCGGACATTGAGAGCGGTGGGGTCATGAAGGTTCCAGAAATCCTTAAGTGCTCGGACTTTCAAGATTCCTGAAGCCTCTAAGAGAAGGGGTACGGCAGGTGTCCATGGTGGACCCTCGGTTCCCCAGTGGACTCTCCCACCACACCCTGGTACCGACTGTAGAGCCCCACCCACTAGGTCTTCTCCCACCCACTCACCCCGAAGTAGCTGCTTGATTTCCCGGCTGGCCTGGGAGGTGGTGAACTGATTCACTATGTCCAGCGCCGTCTGGTTATACGTGTTCCGGATATTCACATCCACGCCTCCCTGGGGTTCACAGTACCACAAGAGCATAGCATGTTGCTTGACATTTCTCTTTGAGTCCTCCCAACTACCCAGGAGGCAGGTGCTGTTACCACTTTCAGGGCTTAGAGGTGGGAAGCATGATGCTTTCGACATGGGTTAAGAATGAGCTCGTAAGAGATGGACTTGGTGTCTAACCAGTTGGGGCTGCTTTCCATCCACAAGGCTTTAGCACCATTCGGAGGGAGTGAGACCCTCTTTCCCAAGCCTCACAAAACACCACGGCCTTCCCAGCTGCCCTCAGCACATGATGGCAGGCTCTTTGCACCCACACCCACCTCTAGGAGCAGCCGCACCACCTCAGTTTTGCCGTATAAGGCGGCCTCGTGCAGCGCGGTGCCGGTCTTGGTCTGGCGGTTGATCTCAATGCCAGCTTTCAGGAGCTGCCTGTGGTGGGCAGGAGTGTGAGGTGGCTGGGACGGGAAGAAGCTCATTGCCAGGGGTGTGGGGACTGTGGCGTTGAAACCAAGAATGGAGACAGCAGCAGGGGACTGGGGAGATGACTCGGTGGCTAAGATAAGGCTGGGCTGCTCTCAGAGAGCTCTGGTTCAATTCCCAGCACGCGCATGGGGTAGCTCATCTCCACCTGGAGCTCTGGCTCTGTGGTTCATTGCAGGTAGCTGTGCTTATGTGCACACACCCCACACAGAACACACGCGTATTTGTCATTTTTTAAAAAAGCAGCAGGGAGCCAGGCGGTGGTGGCGCACGCCTTTAATCCCAGCACTCGGGAGGCAGAGGCAGGTGGATCTCTGTGGGTTCGAGGCCAGCCTGGTCTACAGAGCTAGTTCCAGGACAGGAACCAAAAAAAAAAAAAAAAAAAGCTACGGAGAAACCCTGTCTCGAAAAATCCAAAAAAAAAAAAAAAAAAAAAGCAGCAGGGAAATAATGGTTAGAAACCAATGGTCCCTCAGGAAGAGGCTGAGGAGGCGGGTGGGTCCCTTGGGTACCTGATGACTTCTCTGTGGCCATTCTTAGCAGCCAAGTGCAGGGGTGTGGTGTAGTTGGGGTCGCACGGGTCCTTTGCCTCTCCTTCCAGCAGTGCGACACACAAGTGGCTGTTTAGAAGCAACTGGGCCACCTACAGTGTGCAGCACCCAGTTAGAGCCTCCTCCTGACTACAGCACCCAGTACCCAGCACCCAGGGCTGTACGCCTCACCTTGAGCCGCCCGAATTCGCAGGCTAGGTCTAGGGGTGTCTTCTTCAGCTTGTTGACTAGGCACGGGTTGGACTGATGCTGGAGAAGCATTTCTGACTGGGATGGGGAAGCCAAGTAAGGGAGGCTGCTGCGAGATGCAGGCCCCTACCCGGCTCCTCACTCCCACATCCCCTCAGGCAGGCACACTCACTTACCACCTCATAGTGTCCATACTGCGCAGCCAGGTGCAGAGGGATCTGGCCGTCCAGTGAGGCAGCATTGACAGCCGCAGAAGCCCTCAGCAGCAGCCTCACAGGCTCCAGCCGGCCCTGCCAGGCCGCATAGTGTAGGGGACGCATGCCTGGCAGGGAGAAAGAGATTCTAAGAGGGGTCACAGGTGGCCCAGCAGAGAACCCTGGGACGGGAAGAGTTCCATACGGCAATGCTAGCTTCACCCGGGTTTGCTCAGGAAAAGGTCCTATGCGGCTCTGAAGTCAAGAGTTTTAACTGTGCCCCGCACACATGATCTACAACCCCAGGGCGGGACTATAACCTCTCTGAGCTTCCTCGTCTAAATAATGGAAATCTTAACTACACACTCTCTCCAGAAGGAAGCTATTCACGATTTCAGAGAAGGAACCCAAACGCCTGTTGGTGTGTCCTAACAGGAGACGCTCCGGCCCCAGATCTGTAGAGAGGCCCTGGCTTCCCCACACGGTGGGATACATTGGGCTCTCACCATTGCTGTCTTTGATGTCGACAGTGGCTTGCGCCTCCAGCAGCAAGGCTATGAGCTCCAGGCTGCCCCCCAAGGCAGCATGGTGGAGAGCAGAGAATCTGGCATGGGGGACACAAAATAGGGGGTGTCAGTGAACAGTCTTCCACCCCAAGCTCGTTCTGGGGGCCGGCAGTGATGGGTTACTTGCCCCCCTGTGCCTGCCAGCCCTGCCGTGGGAGCGCACAGCAGCCGGGCCACAGCATGAAAGGGCTCAGTGTCTTGGCTGAGAGGCCCGTTTGTCTAGCGTCCCCCACCCAGCCTGCCCAGAGGAGGGGGCCGTGGGAGCAGAAGCCTGAGGGCTCCTACCCTCCAGGGAGAGAAGGGGCCCAGGAAGAATCTGACCCAAGGGGGGGCCCTCTTCTTGCTCAGGGCTAACTCCACAGGCAGGTGGGTGGGCAGTACCCCCTCCTTCTGGCCCTACACAGGCAGGACCCAGCTCTGGGCAGACATACTTCAAGGACCTAGTCTGAGGGAGGAACCGCGGGCCCCAGTTCCTCTCACTTCCTCCCCGGGTCTCTTCACCCAGGAGCACACACTTACCCATCAGCATCCTGGTAGTTGATGTTGAGTCTCTTCGTGGAGCCGAGGAGCTCTGGGGGGGGGGGGGGCGGTCAGGGGAGGAAACATCAGGGTACATGGCACCACCTGCCCTGGCTGTGCCCTCACCCAGCACTCCCACTACCCACCTCCAAGGACCCAACCCACCTTTCGGTATACAGAAGGGCACCTGCCCCATGGCTTTTTACAGGTCCTGTCCCTATGGCTCGAGGGCAAGGAGCACTGGAAGCCACCGCAGCAGCCGCCTGGCTTCCCTAGAACCCCTGCCCAGCTTGTTTATAGAGCCAAAGGGGGCGGGAAGGGGTACTGGCATGACATGCCTTCAATAGGACAGGCCCACGGGGCGCATGGTTGGCATTCCTGCCTGAATGGGTTAGGGAGAGAGTCATATTGTCCTGCTGGGCCACGGGGAACAGGCATTGAAAGGAGGGGGGGGGTCTTAAGTATTCAAGGGCCGAGAGTAGGTTGTTGACAAGGCTGGGCTTGGAGCATCCCTGAGCAGGACCTGGTAGGCAGGGCCGTATAGAATATACTGATCATAGCCCAGGTCCAATGTGCCAACCCTGACAATTTGGGCAGGTCACTTAATCTGCACGACTTGGTCTCCGTAGCATCTGCCCCCCAGAAGCTATGGGGACAGTGTCTGTCCCCTGTGAGCATGGAATGATGATGATAACGATTTCGCACCCCTCCCGTGCCGGCCATTACACTGGGGCCCCAGACCCAAACTGCCTTCCGACCTCTCCACAGAGCTCTGTCTGTGGGGGGCACACCTGCTGACTCGATACTCACAAGCTTTGACTTTTTGGGCCCCCCTAGAGAAGCAGTGGGCACTGGCACCGCCTCTCCAGGACAGGGTGCAGGCAGGTGAGAACCCAGGGGCACACAGACCATGTTGGGCAGATCTTTGAGGCTCTGAGGAAGGACAAGCCTTGTCACCAGCAGCCCTTGCGCCCTCCTGGAACCCACCCTGCTGGGAAGGAGCGGGCCTGGCTCAGCCAGGGCTGGGCAAGGTGCCAAACATGCTGGTCCAGGCCTGCCCCCCAGGCCCTGGTGGGCCCCCAAATACCCTAGCAGCCTGGGAAAGGCAGGGCCTCATTCCATCAGGGAGGGAAGCAAGGGACAGGGAGGGAGGGGACAGACACACACAAGGTGGAGCTGAAAGACTTTATACTGAGAAGGTAAATACAGAACCACGAAGGGGCAGGAGAGGGACCTCTGACCTGATAGTTCTTATAACACAGAACCATTTTTGGTGGGGTGGGGAGGTGGGGGTGGAGTACGGAAAGAACAGAAGCTGTGGAAGCAGGAAGTGCACAGCTCAAAGGCTACTCTGTCTTTCCTGGGCTGCGTGACTTTGGCTGCCAAGGTGCCTTTTAAGCCTCTGTGAAGACAAGGTCCCAAGAGAGGAGCGCCAGAGTCCTTGAGGGAGGCGTCCCTTCACTAGCACTTAAAGTCTGGGATGGGACAGTTGGGTGGCTGGATGTGTCCCTTCTAGGGAGGGGCAGACAATGTGACAGGAGGGGGACACAGGAACAGGGGCAGGGCCAGATAGGTGGCTCTGTTCTTTCTAGAACAATAGCCGGAAAGGTGGCGGAGAAGAGGCCCACAGAAACTGGGCTGGGGACCCTGGCGGGTGGGCGGAGGGTCCTGTAGAGGCACCAGTCACTTCCGACGTGGCAAAACCTTCTTCCCCAGCCTGGCTTTAGAGCTGGAAGGGTCACCCCGTCTCAGGCCCAAGCAGAGGATATGAGTTCAGCCAGTCACCCCAGCCCATCCATTTCCTCTAGCCAAGGAAGGAGACCTCAGAAAAAGATGGGGAGGGGCAGAGGGAAGAGGCAAGGCCGGTGCAGTGGCACCCCTCCCAGCAGCCTGCCCCAGAAGAGGGCCTGGGACAGGGTGGATCAGGACGAGGCGGAAGGAAAGAGTCATCGGCTAGAGGCTCCCAGCCAGTGGGGTGAGAGGAAAAAGGGGCGCCCCGATGACTTGATTTTAGTGGTTTGCTTTGGTCCAGGGGCCCTGCATCGCTCTCTGAGATTGCATTGGAATCAAATAAACTGTATCATCCACAGAGTCCCAGGCTCGCTCGCTCTTTCCTTTCTTTCTTTCCTTCCTTCCTTCCTTCCTTTCTTTCTTTCTTTCTTTCTGTCTCTCTCTCTCTTTTTTTCTTTTTTTTTTTTTTTGATTTTTCGAGACAGGGTTTCTCTGTAGCTTTGGAGCCTGTCCTAGAACTAGCTCTTGTAGATCAGGCTGGCCTCGAACTCACAGAGATCCACCTGCCTCTGCGCCACCACTGCTCGGCTGAGTCCCAGGCTCTTTAGCACAATTTTAATTTAGGGGACTCTATGTGTGTAGAATGTCCCTTAGGTGGTACTGACCAAGCAGAAATCAGTGGTCGCTAAGGAAAGGCGAGGAAAGCACACAGGCTTATCAATCTCTCATCTGACCCCAGGGCTACGTGACCTTGGGTAAGTCACTAACCCCACGTGTCACTTTCCTTATCTGTGCAAGGGCCGTAGAAATTCCTACCTGACAGGAAGCCAGGGGGTAACACCATTTCACAAACCCCAGGGTTTACAAAGGTCACCTGTGATCTCATCTTTGTCACTGGTCTCTCAGAGGACAAAGAAGGGAAGGACGGTGCAGACACCTAAAAGGACACTCAGGCCTGTCACCGTGTGTCTGCCCCTGTATAGGGGAGTCCACACCTTGGACGCAGGGAAGGAACTTCAACCCCTAGAGGCTCTGTCTCTGGTAGAGAAGACAAGCCTAGTTGCGGGGGTCTCGCCACCAGCCGACCCTGCTACTACCCTCCAATGGGCCTCACTGTCTAAGGCAGCCAGGCCGGTGAGGCCAGCAGCAGTGTGATCAAGGCCCCACCGGGCAGGTGGCCAAAAGCAACACAGAGGTGAGCGGGGAGGAGAGCAGGCTCCCTCTCAGACCTTCAGGCCATCTCCTGGGGACTGCTTCGGCCCCTTCCTCTATCCGGCTCACCCTCACACCCTCATTCGCTTCCCCATGATGAAAGGACTAGGGGCACAGCTCCACCCCATGGCTGGGTCTCCACCCCACTCGCCTCGCTATGCAGGTGGGTGCACGCCACTAACGTCTTTCCTTTTGGCACCCATACTCCAAGGTGTGGGCGGGAATAATAAGATGTCTCCAAGTAGCCTGGGGATTCCTTCCTGTGTACAAGACCCAGGTGTGGCTTGGGGTTAAAGCCCCAATGTTACAGAGAAGACCCTCCCCTCAGGGAACACTTTCTCTAACCCCAGAGGAGCCGGAAGAACTACTGGCTCATGTAAGTCCTGGAGGAGACAAGCCTCGGGGTCTGGGAGAGCCCAGGGTGCTCGCCTGAAGTCCAGAGGTCCATTTTCCTGGGGTGGGTTTGAGAGGTCCCTACCATCACAGGGTCCTGAGAGATGGGGCTTAGTGGCCACCCATGCATCCAGCCCTGACTGCCCTGTCAGGGATAGAGTCCTCAGGGCTATGGAAACCTCTAGAAAATTAGCATGGGCTACACACTTCCAGGAACACCAGCAGGTGAGCTAGCAAGGAGCTTTAGTACCGGTCAGATGGTGCTATGAGTCCCCGGGAATCTGCTCTCTTTGGGGGCTGGGAATACGCTGCCAGCGATGATAGATCACTATGTGTCAAGTGTGAGGTCCTGGGTTCTAAGCCTCTCAGAGCCCCAAACCAAACAACCAATGACACCAGAAACCCAACCGCTGTTTCCAAAGAGGTTTTACAGACATCCTCATGAAGTTCGAAACAAATACAGGGAAGCTCTGGTTTTATGCGGATGGGACTGGGGGTGGTCACGGCGCTCTCTTCCTTCTTTCCCACCCTGCAGCCAAGTCCCACAGAGCCAAAGAACACATCTGAAAAGCCAGCTACCAACAGGCAACCTCCAGGGCTTAGAAAAGAGCCTGACGCACAACAAACGATAAAAAAACGCAAACAGAATGCGCTTCAATATGCGCCCTTCGCAGGCCAGGATTCCGTGGCTCAGAGCGGCTAAGTGACTTGTCTGGGGACCCAGAGCAAGAAGGGACCCCCTTTCCTCTCTGGCACTCTTACACAGAAGCACTCCTTGTCTACAACAGGACAGTCCTTCTTCCTCAAGTCTGCAAACCGACGCTACCCTCCCCTCCTCCTCCCCCTCTGAGCATCCCTCTGTAGCCTCGGTACTCAGAGAGCAGCCTCAGCTGGAATGGCCACCCCACCGAGGGAAGACTCACTTGTTTTGGCAGCCTTGACTTTAGCCACCAGTTTCTGCACACACGTCACATCTCCGTTCTTGACGGCAACGATCAGGTCCTGTTCACGACCCATTCTGATTAGGGTGCCGCCAGGCTCTGGGCTTCCGAGTCCAGGAAGAAGCAAGACGCTGGTCCAGCCAAATGTCAGTTCGCCATGCCTCAGTGCTTCGGAGGACTCCTGGTCCCAGGGGCACAAGCCTGGTGTCCCAGGCAATGGGCTCCTTGTCAGGCAGAGATATAGTCCCTCAAGGTGCTCTGGCAGCTGCCACCACAGGCAGGAAAGTCAGTCTCTAGGGGGTGGAGGCTGCGTGGAAATCTGGACTAAGATCAGCCTGCTGCTTCCGACGGCCTTGGGATGGGCTGAGACTGGGCCCGCCAATTTTCCTGGGTTAGCTCAGAAGCACCAATGCCCATCCAGAGAGCAGTCAGCATTCCCTCTGGCATGAGGCAGCAGCTGTAGACAAGTCCCGGGGGTCTGGAAAAGGTACAGGTTCTCCGCTGAAAAGCTGGCTCACGGCCAGGAAACAGGACCCAGACGATAACCAAGACAGGACCTCTAAAGAGCCCCAAATCACTTTGGGTGCCCTGGGAGTCATGGAGGGTCTGAGCCACTCAGGGGGAGGGGAGGAAGGTGCTGTACTTGAGATTAGTATATAACTATAACACGCAAAGGGAGGGGGTAGTATTCCAGGAGGGAGGGGCTGAGTTGCTTGTGCCCCATGGCACTGGGCAGCACCTCAACCTTGGGCAGGAGGGGCCCTGGCAGCAGGAGACACTGGGGTAGGCAGGGCCAGCAGCCCATTCTCCACAGCCCCAGGCTCTGACACCCACAGACAACAGGCGGGGCGGAGAGGTAGGGCCTGTAAGAGTAGCACAGGCAGATGGGCAGGGGTCACTCCTGTCCACGGTGTCTGCCCTCAGACTCCTCACTACCTAGGCTTCACTTAATAAGTGAACATCCCAGCTCCACTTAGAGGGTGGAGTGGGGAGCTATGGCCCTCATTTTCCGGGGTTGGGGAGGTCTACCTGTAGGATAGGCAAGTTCTACAGCACCTGTTGCTACCCCTTCCTTGTTGCTTCTGAGGTGTGAGGGAACAGCTGGGTAGTGACCCAGGCCAGGGCTTGGACACTGCTAACCAACTGCCTCCCAAGCCTGAATCTGAAACCCCAACCCTCGACTTCCCGCACAAAACCTTAAGTCAGTTCCTCGGTGGCGGTGATTTTGTTGCCAGAATCCTGTGGCATGAGACTCGTGCAGGCCTGGGGCCCAGGTAGGGAACCCCTCATTCCTCATAAGTCCAAGCCCCAAGCAGGAGGGCACTCCTCCGCAAAACCCGCGACCCGCACCGGGGGAGGGTGCTCCTGGCAGTGCCTGGGGTCGGCTGGCTCCCCCGCCCCTCGGAATGCCCCTCTAGCGCCGCGCAGCTCTCCGCAGCCAAGCCCAGCTCCGACCGATCCCGGGAACAAAGCGGCAAGAGGGACCCGGAGAGTCAAGAGTCCGAGGGATAGATAGAGGAGAACGAAAAGGGGGGTCTCAAGGAAGGCGGAAGGAGCAGAGAGATGGAGGCGCCCGCCGATCAGACAAGAAAAGTTAGTTTGCGTATGTTCTCAAGGATTCTGACCCCCAGCCGGGGCCCCGCAGTCTCACCTCTCCCGGCCGCCCCGCCGGGGGTCTGGCTGGCGGTGCTCAGTCCCAAGCACTCTTGACGCTGGTTTTCACTGTCGCCCCCTCAACCAACCCCTTTCTCCTCCTTTCCAAGGCCGGCTCGGCGCCTCCCGCAGGAAATCCCGCCCCTCCCCCCTCCCTCCCGCCGGATCGGGAGCTGGGGGACTGTCCCAGCCGCACAGTCGGATTGTCAATCAGCACCCTGAGTCCCGCCCCAATGCACACTAGGTCCCGCCCCCGCCAGCCAGGATCAGAGCCCCTGGGATCAGCGCATGCGCGCAGGTGAAGCTGTTTGGGGTGCCAAGTGGCTGGTGAGAGGGCGGGTGGATGAAGCTACGTGCCACTGTGTCCTGGCTGGGGATCCCGAGAGAGTTGGGCTCTAGTCTAGACCAGAGAATGAGGTGTGAATAAGTAGAATAGGGGACGTTTTGGCGGTTGAGCCTGGGGACCCCACTAGGGGCGGGGATCCCTTCCTTTTCGTCCCATCTTCTCCCGGCTTGCCCTCAGCGACCTTCGTCCACGAGCAGAGTCGCTGACCCACGGCGGCTGGCTGGAGCAATGGTGCCACCTAGTGGTGAGCGTAGGAACGACCCACGGTGTCACGGCGGGGACCCCAGCCTTGAGGAGGTGCTTTTGGAGGCTGGGGTGGCGATTCAGCACCAGTGTGAGCCGGACAGCGCCTCCCACCCGTGGCCTTTGAACCCTGTAGCCGAGCTCCTCTGGAGAGATTCTTTTGGCTCATCCCGAAAGAACTCCGAATGTCTCTGGACCACTCCTGACCGTCCCCACGTGGCCTCCAGTTTGCAAAGCTGGTATTCGAGGGCTCACTGCTCTTCTCCCCACCTCGAATCTCTTTCCTCTTAGTGGAAGAGCACGAGGCAGTTCAGGGCTGGAGAGAGGTCACACACGTGATTATTCATACTGCATGCCCAGTCGCCAGGGGAGGTTTTACTAGAGCGAGGTGCCCCCAGGAGCGCTGCAAACAGAATAGGTGTGTTCCTGCACGTCTGGAAACCTGCAGATTAAATTCGGCCCCGCCGACCTAGGGACACGTGTGCAGACAGGTGTCTGAGGGACACAGGGCAGGTAGGAAGGCGCGAAGCCAGGTGGATTTGCGCTCGGGAGTGGAGCGCCGGGCGCTAGGACCGCACGGACGTCACGTTCCCGGAGAGGGCGGGGCTTGGGCGGTGCGCGCGCAGCCGCAGCCGGCGGCCCGATGGAGCAAGACTCCGAACCCGCGACCGTGGAGGTTCCCGCGGGGCGTGTGCTCAGGTGCTCCCCGTCACGGGGGCGGCGTGGGGGTGGTGGCGTGGGGCCGGGGCCGCGCGGGGTGGCCGTGGTGCTGACCGCGTGTCCCCGGCTCGCCCCAGCGCCTCGGAACTCCGGGCGGCTCGCTCGCGGTCCCAGAAGCTGCCCCAGCGGTCGCATGGCCCCAAGGACTTCCTCCCGGACGGCTCGGAGGCCCAGGCCGAGCGGCTGCGCCTGTGTCGCCAGGAGCTGTGGCAGCTGCTGGCAGAGGAGCGCGTGGAACGCTTGTGAGAGGGGCTGGGGCCGGGGCCGGGTGGGCGGGGGCCGGGGCCGGGTGGGCGGGGGCCGGGGACTGCCCGTGTAGATCGAGACGCCCCCAACCCACTCCTCGCCAGGGGCAGCTTGGTGGCCGCAGAGTGGAGACCCGAAGAGGGCTTCGTGGAGTTGAAGTCGCCAGCGGTGAGCGACCCGAGCATCTCCGCGTCTGGGGGGTGGATCCCCTCCCTCGGTTCCCTTAGCTGTTTGGTGACACTTGCGCTGATGCCCCACAGGGGAAATTCTGGCAGACCATGGGCTACTCAGAGCAAGGGCGGCAGCGGCTTCACCCCGAAGAGGCCTTGTATCTGCTGGAGTGTGTGAGTGGGCTCCTGGGGCTGTGGGAAAGGGGTTCAGAGTAAGGAATGGGAAGGACCAGGAAGAATTTAGAATTACGTTTTCGGTGAACTTAAAGGCGGACTTGGAGAACAGAAGAGAATGCCACACAGGCAGCAGCGATGATGCTAATCCTTTCTCCTAGCTGGTCACGGTTATGCAGTGATGCTGAGGCTGGAGGGGGGGGGGAGAGGGTCAGAGGCAAGAAGTTGACCCTATTTGACTTGGGCGCTGAAAGAAGGTTACACACAGCTAAGCCCTTGGTCCGCTTCCAGGGCTCTATTCAGCTCTTCTACCAAGACCTACCACTGTCCATCCAAGAGGCCTACCAGCTGCTGCTGACTGAGGACACCTTGAATTTCCTACAATATCAGGTATCAGTTACGTCGCAAGGAGCCTCCCGTTGGTCAAGCTAATGGACGGTGACAAGTACCTCTGAGGTTGCAAACACAATATCACGGCTATAGGACAGTTAGGAGCCTGTGCGGGTCAGGCTTATAGTCAGAGGAGGCAGTTGGATAATAAAAAGTTACTAAGAAGCCAGGCATGGGGGGGGGGCAGTGGTGCACTCTTTAATCCCAGTGCTCAGGAGGCAGAAGCAGGAGGATCTTTGTGAGTTCCAGGCCAGCCATTATACTATATATTTGGAGACTCTGTCTCCAAACAAAAAGTACTTAGTGCTTCTCATGGTTAACCACGTATGTAATTCCAGCACTCTGGAAGCTGAGGCAGGACAATCTCAAGTCTAAGATCAGCTTGGGCTACCTAATGAAACCCAGCCTTAAACAGAACTACTAAACAAACAAGAACCAAATAGAGAATTAGTGCTAGTTGGAAGATCAAATTAGACAAGGAAAAAGATCTGTTCTGGACCATCCTTTCAGGAGAGAGACGGTATAGGCTGGGCTAGGGGCAGTGAGCAGGAAAAGGTATGGCAGGAGTGTTTTGGAGGAAAGGTTGGATGACTAAGAGACTCAAGGCTTGTGACCACCATGGTGTCATCTAGCCGGGAAGACTGAGGTGGGTGTTTATATGGAAGACTGGGACCACTCAGGGGTTCTGTTTGATACAAAGTAACGTTGAGGTACTTCCTGGACATCCAGCAGGATTTCAGGCACACAGTAGATACAACCTAGAATGTAGGGTGAGGGCAAAGCTATTAATATAACCTTGGATGTTTGCATGCTGTGGATAGTATAAGCCATTGTCTCTGAGGGCATGCAACCAGCAGGGGACTGTCACTGTCCCCTGGAGCTCACAGATGTGGGAAGGTTAGTGGAGAGATGGGACCCATCCGTGATCAGGAGGAGAAGAGGAAACCACGCCGAAGCCTCTAGTACAATCTTCAATTCCTCTCTTTTTCTTCTTTTCAGTGTTCTGTTTTGAAACAGGATCTTACTGTGCAGATTTGTCTGTCCTGGAACTCACTATGTTGACCAGGCTGGCCTTGAACTCAGAGATCTGCCTGACTCACTCTCTCAAGTGCTAAGGTTAAAGGCCACTGTGCCCTGCGCTCATTTTTAAAGGAGAAAACAATCAGTTGTGTTGAATGCTGGGAGGAGACTGAGTGAGATGGGGACACTTTTGGGTTTGTTCCTCCGCTGTGGGGACAGGACACGAGCAATAACGTGTGGCTACTTAGCGGAGACTATTCCCATCAAATCTGTGGAGGGTTGGATGGGTGGGGTGATGTCTACCACTGTCTACCACTGTTTTGCCTAGACTTTAATGTCAACATATCCTATGACGTAGGTCTTTCCCAGGAGGCCCACCCCTGTTTGTGTTTTTCTTTTGAGATTTGTATTGTCGATAAATTATTAGATGTCACTTATACCCAGAATAAGAGACAGAATTCAAAGAGTGAAACTTCCTTGGAACATGGTGTTTGCTAATTTACTTTTAGTGCTACTGGGGAAGAATCCAGCAGCCTGTGTGTGCTAGCAAACTCTCGCATTGAGCTGTGGCCCCGCCCACTCTTTTATTTTCTGAGTCAGGGACTTTGGAAATTGCACACACTGACCTTGAACTCTCTCTGTACCCCAGACTGACCATGATTTTGTGATCCCCCTACTTTAGCCTCCCTAGCAGCTGGGATTACAAGCTTGAACCAGTAGGCCTGGTGCGGGTAATATTTATAATGGAATGTGTTTCAAGCAGTCCTGAGGGTGGAGCCTGGAGCTCTGTAGGAGAGAAAGTTTCGGGAGATAGAGGAAATGACTTGTGTTTGGAGAAACCACTATGTTACTGTAGAGAATGGACATCCAAGTCAGGCATGGGGGCACACGCCTTTGATCCCAGCACTGGGGAGGTAGAGGCAGGTGGATCTCTGAGTTCAAAACCAGCCTGGTCTACAAAGCAAGTTCCAAGACAGCCAGGGTTATATAGAGAAACCTTGTCTCGAAAAAAAAAAAAAGAGTGGACATCTAAGCCAGGCATGGTAGTACCTGTCACAATTCCAGCACGTAGAGGTTTAGAGGGAGAAATACAACTTTTGAGTAGTGTGAGGCTAGCTGGTCCACGTAGTTCCAGGATAGCTAGGACCGTACAGCAAGAGCCTTGCAAACAAACATGCAAACAAAAAGCATCTAAGATTTCCTTTTTCTTCTCCTGAGGTCTTCAGCCACCTGAAGAGACTAGGCTACGTGGTTCGCCGGTTCCAGCCGAGGTAAGTCCTTTGACTCATCCACTGCAGCTGGGGGGACCTGACCGACTGTTATAGTGTCCTTCACTTTCCTGGGGCCTTTGGCTACAGTGCAGCATGTGGGGGTGAATTCCATTCCTGCACTTTTTCCTGGGTTGTCAAACTGGGCTCTGCTCAGGTAATAACCAAGTACCTGCAGCTCACTGTGAGCGCAGAACTGCAGTAGCCAGTGCCTGGCATGTAGGTGTGCAGGCCCATTTGTGGAGCGCGTGCATGAGCGAGGAGCTGGGGAGGGATTTATAATTGAGGTGCCGTTCACATTCTTAGGCTGGGCTAGATCTCCCTCTATTACCTAGTGGTCCAGCTTTGCTGAATGCCACAGCCACTTTCAGACTTACAGTAGAAATTGGTGTTGCCTCTACAGTCTGTCCCCAAAACCCTAAAGCAGTTCCCCAAAGTGGGATCTGTTCTAGGGAGACAGGCATGGCTGTGTGCAGAAGTTCCTCCTGAGAATTGTTCTCTCACTCGGCAGTGTTATTGAGCACCTTCTGATGCTAGGCCCTGAACTAGTGGCTGAGGAAGAACAGAACGAAATCACAGCCGCTACCTGCTTATTATGTATTAAAGAACAGTCACAAAACGCCATCACTTTGTAGAATCCGTACTTGAGAAGCTTGGACTCAGCTGCGGAGACCTACCCACACAAACTGGCTGCTCTTTTAAAGCGGTCGTCAACTAGGACTTGTGTAGTACAAAGATGCCCTCTGCGGCAGTGACAGGACTTGAGGTCTCATTTCGTAATTTTAATTGGCTTGGATTTAATGTGAATAGACACTCGTGGCTATCCACCGTGCTGCGCCTGAACTGTGCAACATTGGAAGCTATAAAAATACATAGTGGTGGGAGGGGATTTACAGCAAGTATAAGGCCCTGAGCCCAGTCCCTCAGAACCCAAGGCCATGTGTTTATCCTTATATTCCCAGCACTGGGGAGGCAGAGACAGGCAGATTCCTGGGGCTCAGTAGCCAGCCTGGCTTAATCAGTGAGCTGTAAGCCAACTAGAAACCCCCACCTCAAACAAGATAGACAGCTCCCAAGAGGCACTCTGCTGTTGGGTGCTCTCCCCTCCACACCCCTCTCTCTCTCTGTCTCTCTCTGTCACATACCCTCTCCCCTTCTCATAGCAGGAAGAGTGCTGTGGTGCTAAGTGATGAGGGTCTGAGCCCACAGTGTGTAACTGAGTGGGGAAGAAAAAAGATCTAAAGTAGTGTGTTAGTACAATGTCGGTTTTGTCAGGAAACAAAACAGAAACAAGCAGAGAAACAGTAGTGTGTATGTGCAAGAGATAAAAGTGTACTTGATGGCTTGTTCCAGAACAGCCAGGGCTACACAGGTATTATTGCTGACACTCGGGACCTGGACAGAGGTGGGTGACTAGGCCCCTGTGGCTGTTCCCAGGTACCCTTCCTTTGGGTATGGATCTGCCTCTGGCCTCTGGCTCATCCTTTTGGCCACTCCCTCCCAAATCCTGCCGGCAGCACCAGTCTGAGAAGGTGGATCTGTTGCCTGCCTGCTGTTCTCGCCCCACAGCTCTGTCGTGTCCCCTTATGAGAGGCAGCTTAACTTGGATGGCTATGCCCAGTGCCTGGAGGACGGGACTGGCAAGAGGAAGAGGAGCTCCAGCTGTCGGTAATGCCCCCTGCTGTTGCCACCCCAGGGATATCATGAGCTCCGGGCTTAAGAAGGGGCCTGTGATGCTCTCATACAGGCTTTGGGAGACAGTAGGGGTCCACCTCAATTCCAGTGGGACACACCTGTCCTGGTGACAGTAACAAGGGGAATGAATACACTGCTTTTCCTCCCATGTCTCTAAGGTCTGTTAGTAAGAAGGCTAAGGCTCTACAGAACTCCCTGCCACCCATGAGCGGGGCAGCCTCCAGCCCACCTGCCTGTGACCAGAGTAGCCAGTACTCAGAGAAGCCCCAGGAGTCAAGCCCCAGAAAGGCTCTGGGGTCTTCAGAGCCTTGCCCTGCTCTGGCCAGGGAGGATGTGGAGTGTGGCCAGGAGAATGATAAAATCAAGAATGGAGCCAAGGGGGCTCCTAAACCACGCTGGAACTTTGAGCAGATCTCCTTCCCCAACATGGCTTCAGATAGCCGCCACACCCTCCTGCCTGCCCCAGCCCCAGAACTGCTCCCCGCCAATGTCATTGGGCGAGGGACAGATGCTGAGTCCTGGTGCCAAAAGCTGAACCAGCGGAAGGAGAAGCTTTCCCGGAGAGACCGGGACCAGCAAGCAGAGGTGCAGCAGTTCCGGGAGGATGTGAATGCAGATCCCGAGGTGCAGGGCTGCTCCAGCTGGCGGGAGTACAAGGAACTGCTGCAGAGGCGACAGCTGCAGAAGAGCCAGCCCCGCCCTCCACACCTATGGGGCCAGTCTGTTACTCCCTTGCTCAACCCTGATAAAGCATATTCCCCAGGTATCCCCTCACTCTGCTATACGATAGGCCACTGGGAGCAGAAGGATCATGAGACTTGAAAAGGGCTATTTTGACCAGGGCTGGCTGATGCCTAAGGTATGAGAGGAGAAGGCTGCAGTGGCGTGGGCCCCGCAGAGGCTCCTCTGTAGGTGGGGACCGTGGCCCCAGCAGAGCCCAGATTGCCCAGGGACACTTGCGTGGTGTACCCGCATCCTTAAGGCCATACCCAAGAATGCTGGATGGTTTTGCCAGCAACCAGTTTCAGGTCCCTCACCTTTACAGCCTGTTAGCCAGAACATGGTGGCGCCACAGAGGTTTTAGTCAAATAAGAGGAAAGTTCACTGTCTGTTCTTGGTTTTGGTTTTAAACACAAGGAACTAAGTCTGTGGTCTGAGCTAAGTGTAGTAACAGATTCAGAACTCTGTAAAGGCATCATGGGAACATGGTAGAGTGGTGGGTGAGGAGAGCAGGGTTACCAGATAAGCATATTCTAAATACTGCTACTGTGTGGAGCATACCTTACTGAATACATTCTGGTAAATCTGGTGGTCCTAACCTGGTTAGCAGATTTGGTAGCACCACAGGAGCACGTAGGAAGTTGACTCCCCTCCTCCACATCTTTTTTTCACTGCCCTTGTAGCCGCGGTCCTTGAACATGTCTCCGTGCTGCAGACAACACACCTTGCTGACGGAGGTTACCGGTGAGTCTCAGCTGCGCTCGCTGTCTCCATGACACTGGCTGCCAGGTGGAGCGACAGCTGGGATTTGATTCCTGGAGTTGGGTGTGAGTCAGAGGATCACCCCAGGGACACCTGCCCACATACTTAGCTTCCAGTGACAGCTACTCATGTGCGTCAGGGAAAGGGAAGAATGACAAGATGCTGGGTCTATCCCATGACTAAGCTGCTGTGCAGACGTGGTAGTAGGAGAGGGTTTGGTGTGGAGGGAGGTGGGAGAAGAAGTCCTTGTAACGTTTCTTACCTGGTCCTCAGGCTGCTGGAGAAGTCGAGAGGCTTGGAGATCAGCTTCGATGTTTACCAGGCTGACGCTGTGGCTACGTTCCGAAAAAACAACCCTGGCAAACCCTATGTCCGAATGTGCATTAGTGGGTACGAGACGACTGAGCAGTACCCTGCCTGCTGCCAGCCCCTCGCCTGATCCCTGCCACCAGCTTGCCAGTCCCTGAGGAGAATCTGAGGTCCAGAGGGTTAAGTGCCACCTATCTTAAGGCCATATGGCCAGTTGGTGCCATAGGAACCCAAGCTTTTGAATCCTTGGCTCCTCATTACAGGCATTTTGCAGTAAACTCTCTTCTCTTCCACTTTAGTCCTGGGCTCACTCAGCAGGAGGGAACTGATGTGAAGGGATTTCTGGCTAGGAGTGGTGAGAACCCACTCTGTCCTGCTGTCCCTCCACTCTGGGGCTCCTGGAAGTTCATCAAAGCCACGGAGTTTGTAAACAGCAGAGCCCAGGGCCAGTATTCTTGTATTCCTAGCTTTTGTCTTAGAGCCTTCCTGCTCTGGGAGGGGGGGCAGCCCGGGGCCGTGGGTGGGCTGTGACTAGGCCTCAGTTTAATCTTTATTCCTACAGATTTGATGAGCCTGTCCCAGACCTCTGCAGCCTCAAGCGGTTGACCTACCAGAGTGGGGATGTCCCCCTGATCTTTGCCCTGGTGGATCACGGTGACATCTCCTTCTATAGCTTCAGAGACTTCACACTGCCCAGGGATCTGGAGCACTGAAATGCAGCTGGGGGACTTGGATGCTCTCAGGGACCATGTCTGCTGACTCCTGTACAGGACTCACAGGGAACTGTCTGGGCCAGTGTGGTCTACAGCCCTGGGTATCTGCTGTTTGTAGGGGAGTGAAGCCTTGCCCCATGCCCTTTTGCCTGGCAGTGACCCCCTTGGAACTCAGGACTTGATTTCAGAGGCCCAGGAGATGGGGCAGAAGAGAGGACTCTGTGCCTTTTAAACAGTGGGGTGCCTGCTTCGTGCCATAAAGCCAAAGCCATTAAAAGAAATATTCTCTGCTGTGGTTGATACACTTACTGGACTACCCCTTCCCTTCGTTCCTCATTTGTCCACGCTGAACTTGTCTGTCTGACTTCTAACACCGAGGTCTGAAGGATGCCTGAGGAGACCGTCCTGTTGGTCCTAACCCGGGTGCAGCTGGGTGGTGGCTGAGAGGCCTCTGTCGGGTTGGATTAGACCCCAGCCACGCAGAGGGACCACCCCATGGTTCTTTCCCCCACATGTAACTCCCAAGCTTGAGCTAAAAAAACTAGCCTACCTGCAGTGTCTAGCCCTTTGGACCCCGGGCTCCAGTCGACCACTGAAAACAGAAGTGGGGGGCTCCCAGCAGTGGTTAGGCATCTCGTCATTATGCCTTCGTTCCCACAGGGCCCTACTCTTGGGTCTGAAACCTGCACCTGCGGGTCATTCTAGTTGGAAGGAACGCTCTTTTGAGGAGCCCGCCTGGCTATGCCCCTCTCTCAACAGCTGCGAGAGTAACATATCCTGATACCTGGCATCCATCCTAGAAGGCACCTAGGGACTATTTCCTGTTCCGGGAGGTGGTGGGACACTGGCAACAGGGAGCAGTCCTGTGACCAGGTGCGCGCAGGTGAGGGCGGGGTCGGGCTGGCTGCACTAGGTGAGTCTCCTCGCTGCTGCCCCGCCCCGCGCTCCTGGGGCCCCGATTGGCCAGAGCGCGGCCCCCGCCCTAGAGGGCTCGAAGGCTGCGCCCCCGCCCCATTGGCTCCGCCTAGGGGGCGGGTCCAGGGGCGGGGCGCGAGCTCGGCAGGCTTGCCCTGTATGTAAATCGCGGCGGCTCCGCCCCCCCGCTCGCAGCGCCGGAGGTGAGCAGGAAGGAGACTGCCGCCCTGCAGCCCGTGGGCCGGCGCGGGGAACCGGAGCGGCGAGTGACGGGCGCCGAGGAACGCCGAGGCCTCTGGCAGGGCCCGGCCGGCGATTGCAGGTGAGCCTACCTGGCTTTACACGGTCTTCGAGGGCGCGGACCATTCGGGGCGGCGCGGCGCGAGGGGATCCGAGTCCCCTGGGCTTCCCCGGGCGGGTCGGAGAAGGCAGCGCCCAGGTCTGCCTTCCTTGCTGGTCCAGATCTCCGACGTTTGGCTCGTCCCGGAGAAAGACACCTGTAGAAAGTGGCTCTGAAAACTTGTCTTTTCCTGTTTCGCCACACGGATTACCAAACTTGGGACTCGGGTTTGCACAATCGTGTTGGCTTTCGGGAGCAGGGAACAGGTGTCTGGCCTGGCTGGGTACAAGGGGACACGGTGAGCGGAGACCCAGTCCCGGACCCTCGAGCGAGGCGCCTGGACTCAGAGCCGGGCGACACGGCTTCCCGTGACCCGGCGTGCGCCAGCGGCGTCTGGAGAGTGTTACCTTGGCGGCTTAGCCCTTACCTCTACCATCTGGGCTCTCTCCCTGGCCGTCCTTTGTGCCTCCTAATCCTCCGACGCAGGAAGTCCGCGGGTGGGACCTGGTTCTCTCGTAGAAAGGGGCCACTTCTACGCTCGGGGCGGCTTTGGACACCTTTAGCCGACGGTATGGAGACCCAGACTGTTTTACACGCTGATGGCTGGGGGTTGCACTTTGGGACTTGGCAAGGAGTGGAAAATTCTTGTCAAAGAAAGTGTTCTGTGCTTTCACTGTGTTTGAACAGTTGGTGGACACACTGGGCCTTAGTTGTGGGACGTGGCCATAACTGGGGTAACCGCGGTGTAGCTCTTAGAGGTTTTCACCTGAAACAGGTGAGCTTCCGGTAAGGAGGGCGGGACTTAGATACCGCGTCCCTTCCCTTGGGTACCTACGTTGGTGCAGGCTTTGGAGACTGAAGCCTTTCTGAGCCGGGAGAGAATGGGTGTGTCAGGGTAACAAGGAAATGTTTGTGGGAAGAACTGAGCTGCGCTGCACGGCCGAAGAACTGTGGCCTCCCTAAGAGAAAGCAAAGTTAGAGAGAGTCTGGGAGAAAATCCCCTGGGTCCCTGTAGTAAGCTACCCAGAGAGGCTGGAGGATGGAGGAAGAGATGTTTCTACTGTACAAGACCGGTAGGTTTGTTTGTTTGCTTGCTTGCTTGTTTTTTGGTTTTTTTGGTTCGAGACAGGGTTTCTCTGTGTAGCCCTGGCTGTCCTGGCACTCGCTCTGTGGAACAGGCTGGCCTTGAACTCAGAGGCTCACCTCTGCCTCCTCAGTGCTGGGATTAAAGGCGTGCACCACTACCACCCAGCTGAGTTAGGAAGTTTTAAGTTATCTGCACGCAGAACTTTTGACAGGACTCAAAGCAAGCTTGCTGTTCTCTGATCAGCTCCTGGAGAGCATTTCCAGGTCCTCGGGACATCCTGCTTCTCTACTCTTCCTTGAGGCAATGATAGCTCCTCTTTAGATATAGATTGGGATAATTTTAATTATATCAAAATATTTAGTCTCAAGCCAGGCATGGTGGCCTGGTCTACACAGAGAAACTGTCTTGAAAAACAAATTTAGTCTCTTATTACATTTAAATTTTATTTGTATCTGTGCTTGTGTGTATGTTTGGGCATGCACATGTTGTGGTGTGTGTGTATGTATGTATGCATGTATGTATGTAGGTCATAGGACAACTTTCTCTTCTTCCACCATGCAGGTCCTAAGGATTGAACTCCAGTCATCAGGCTTGTTGCCAGGTGCCTTTACCTGCTGAGCTATCTTACTGGCCATAAAATAATACTCAGTGAACCACAGTATCAAAAACAAAAAAGAAAGGAAGGCTCATATGTTCATTTGAAGAACAGACAAGGAGCTGGATGGGCAGCTTATCTCTGCATCCCAACACTCCTGAGACAGGCAGGAAGGTTGTACAAACTGGAGGACAAACGGGGCTACAAGACCAGCCTCTTGATTTTATTTTTGATTTTTCAAGACACAGTTTCTCTGTGTAGCCCTGGCTGTCCTGGAACCCCGTCTGTAGAACTGCCTGTCTCCCAAGTGCTGGGATTTATTTATTTATTTATTGGTTTTTCGGGACAGAATTTTGCTGTATAACCCTGGCTATCCTGGAAGTAGACCAGGCTGGCCTTGAATTCACAGAGATCCGCCTGCCTCTGCCTCTCTAGTGCTGGGATTAAAGGCGTGTGCCACCACCACCTGGTGTGATTTTACTTTTATGTGTGTGTGTGTGTGTGTGTGTGTGTGTCTGAGTGAGTGTATGCCACATGTAGACGAGACCAGATGACATCAGAGCTACAGGTAGTTGATGAGCTGCCAGACGTGGGTGCTGGGAATGGAATTGAGTCCTCTGGAAAATGTTAACTGCTGAGCCATCTCTCCAGCCCTAAGACCCTTTTTCAAAAAACACACAGTAACCTCGTTCCCCAACATCAGATGGCTCTGAACCCTGTCTTCCAGCTCTTGCCGAATAGTCTTAGGTCTGACACTTAACCACACTGGGCCTGAGTTTCCTAGTGGTTGCTGAGAACATGTAAACACGAGATCACATGACCTCGTACCTAGCAGGTGTCCCCCCACCAGAATCTGTTAACTTTCCTAGAAGGATTTAAAAAGAAAAAGGAAAAAGAAAAGTGCCAGTTGGCCCCATGTAGGCTTTTGGTCTCTGAAGCTGAAGGTCTGAATTTTATCATGAGGACAGGTGTCATGGGGAGAGGGCATTGACCTTTCCTAGTCTGACATCCTCCTTTCTCTGGTCCTTAAAAATTAATTCCCTTATTCTTTTGGGAAAGCCAGGGTGGAGGGCTGATGGGCAAGACATCCCTGTCCGTGTGTGTCCGTATGTCTGTGGCTGTGAGTCTGTCTTCTGAGTGTAGAACCTGTGATCTGTTTCCGCCCAGACGTCCCCTCTCCACTACACCCTGTGGGGGGCGGGCAGGGGAGTGAGAACATTCCTGCACTGCTCCACGGGTCCTCAAGACACTTGAAGGGAAGGTGCCCTTCCTGCCCTCTTTCTCCCCGCCCCTGCCTGCCCTGAGAGAAAAGATTTGGAATCAGCCTGTGGCCCTTTGCTCTCCTGGATGGGTCTGGCAGAACCTTGGGGCCTTGTGGGGAGACTGAGCTTCTTGGTTTTCTAAGACACCCAGGAGCAGCTGTTGAGACACCTGAGTTGGGTACCACTGGAGGCTGGAAAAACTGACACTATCTCCAAGGTGGCTCCTTGGAGCAGCATCGGCAGCTAGACACACTCGGGCTGGGGGGGGGGGGGGTGCTCTTATCTCCCAGTGATACTGTTATCTCGCTCCTCCTGGGCCGGGCATGCCAGGTCTGCTCAACAACTTTTGTTTTCCTCTGCCCAGGCAGGATTCAGAGCAGGAGATGGGCGCTGCCCTGCCCATCAGGGCCACCTGTACTACGTGGCCTCCCCAGACTTGGCTTCCTAGAGATCCCAGGGAAACCCTTCCTAGCTGTGCCCGACTCCCTTTGAGATGGCTTTCTCTGTCTTCCCTGCCTCAGGAAGTTGGTCCTGTGAGGAGTCAGTTGCCCTTCCCAGGAACCGCGATGATGAATTCTTGAGTTAGGAGAGGCTCCTTTGGGCGTGGGGACAGGGAAACTGAGAGGTGTCTGACTCTACCCTTTAGGAATTCAGCAAGAGACTGGAGCCCTCTCTTGAGGGACTTGACTTGGTGCTACCAGGAAAAATAATATTATTATTTTATATAATATTATTCTGGGATATTCCTCACCAAGGAGTTGGTATCCTGAAGCCACAATCTGTGGCAGGGTCTGCACAGGTATCCTGAGAGGATGTCACATATGACACCCATGTGACTTGAGGCCAGAAGAGGAAAGTTCTCTGAGGACCCTGTAAACTCCATCTCAGCATTCTTCTTTTTTCTTTTCTTTTGTTTTTCAAGTCAGGGTTTCTCTGAGTGACAGTCTTGTCTGTCCTGGATCTCTATTTGTAGATCAGACTGGCCCTGAGCTCACTGAGATTCACCTGCCTCTGCTGGGATTACAGGTGTGCGTCACCACTGCCAGGCCGCCTCAGCATTCTTAAGGGCAATGACTAGGGAAGACCGTGCCTACCTAATCTCCGGACTGACTGCTTAATCATTGATTTAACAATAAGTTCTCATTGTTTCTTGGTCCTGTCTTGGAATTTTCTTTCTTTCGAAGTGCCGGAGATCCCGGATGACAGAAAATAAACAGCATTAGCAGGTAATATGAGCTGTAGACTAGAAAGAACCAAAGAAGGGGTTGGGATGTCCCTTGGTGGGTAGAGCTGTATGTGGCTTTGCAAGGTTGGCCTTGACAAGAGGGGGATATTTGAGTTAAAGACTTGAGGAGACAGGGGAGTTCTGAAAATAAAATCTGAGTGCCTCAAATGCTGTGTGGCCCTGGGGACGAAACTGCCATCGTACTCTTCCCCCTGTAACTGCTGGGACAGCCATTCTCTTCACATTTAGGGGCTGATAGCGGGTCCTAGGATAAGGCTGGCCTGGGGCTGGGTAACCCAGTCAACTGTCTGCCTCCCAGAGAGCTTTTGTACACTTTACTGGGGAGCCTGATGTGGGGATGTCGGAGAGGCTTTCAAGGACACTGGCTAGAACCCTCAGAGGATCTTGGGTTCCTCTCTCTGTGTTGTGGGACCAGGAATGGGAGGCCAAGCCCAAGCTAACCTCTTAGCTTAGCCCTTGTATCCTGGAGAAGGAGCTGAAGGTGCTTAGAGGATTCTGGAATCAGCCGGATTGGGACTTGGACGGATTGGGACAGTTTGAACTTGATACGGTCCTGAGTCGGCTATTGTGTCAGTAATTGGAGGAACGAATGAACTAACGCAAGGGAGAGGCTTGGGGACGTCTAGCCTCAGCTAGCTCCCGCTCTCCTGTTATGACCTGACAACAGCCTCTGTCCCGTGGGCTCCTAGGTTCTATCTACATGGAAATTATCTCTTATTCGGGGTTTGCTGGTCAGTCAGGCTTGCCTGGGGCCTTCGGGAGACTGAGTTTCCCCAAGCAACACCAGTCCTTGCAGAGTAGCCATGGACCTCTGAGTTGGCACAGACAGAAAAGCAGCTGCCTCGGTACCTTAACGTCCCGCCCTACACTCTGTCAGTGGGAGGTGCATGGGCGTTCTCACATCCGCCAAGCAGGAGGCCAAAGCCACACACACTGGCCTCACACAGGATGTTGGGGAAGGGAGGGGGCCAGTCCCTTGATCAGTGACTGTTGTGGGAAGCCCAAGCACGGGGGACAGGTGAGGGAAGCTTGGATTCCACAGTGTGCTCCTGAAGAGCCCCAGGGATTCTGGGTGAGGCTCCAACAGGACAGATGGACTCTGCTGGGCTTCAAGTTGTTTGCGTGGGAACACATTAATTAGCCCAGGCACCCCATAGGAGATGTCCGACTTGGAGATCCCCACGTCCTACCCAGACATGGCCAGATCCGAACCTGAGACAAGGCCACCCCTGCAGTCACTCTTGGACTCGTTCCACACACAGGGCAGTGACTTGTGTGGATAATGGTCTGCATGGCTCACATGGCCACCTCCGAGTCTTGAGTGCCTGCCCCTGTAGGAACCAAATAGGGGGATGGCCCAGAGGCTAGTCTGGTTCTGATCAGGGGGTGTGACCAGCAGGATTAGAAACGGAGACGGATTCATCTTTAGAAGTTAGGGGGCAGAGGAGCCATTTTCCTTTAGAAGCCCGGCCTCAAGTAGCCACGTGGTGACCCGAATGACCACCTCAGTTTCTCATTAGCGTCTGGTTTCCTCCCAGCTGACGATTGCATGCTCTCAGCTTTGTGTCTATATGGGTCTGTAATGGGGTGTCCCATCCGCTGAGGTCAACGTGGCTAAACAGGAATCCTGTGTTCCCCGAGCGATCGCACCTACAAGATGGAGACAGACAGACAGACACACACACATACTCGAGGGACACATCTCTTCCCCTTTGATCCTCCTATGTCCCTGAAGACAAACCTAACATAAATGTCATAACCTTTTCATTGCGTGTCTGTGTGTCTTATTATTTCCAGTAGATTCTACCTTGCTTTAAAACCCAGTACACTACTCCTTTCTCAGTAAATAGACTTCTGCTGCAGGGTTGAGCCCCTTGTCCTGTCCCTTGTCCCTTGTCATTTAAGGTTGCTTCTCATTCTCCTTATAGCTTACTAACACTGGAGCTGGATATGTGGCCCACCCATGTGATTCTAAGTAATCTTTTCATTTTATTATTTTTAGGTGTGTGTGCGTGTTCATGCATGTGAGCGGGTACATGTGACGTGCATGTGTATGGGGGTGGGGCGTGGGCCGGGGTCACCCTCAGATGTCATTGCCCAGGCACTTTCCACCTTGTTTTTGGAGGCACGATCCTTCACTGAGTTGGAACCCGCCAAGTCTGTTAGACTGGCCAGTGGGCCCCAGAGATCCTTCTTCCTTTGCCTGTGTGCTGAGATTACAAGCACACACCTCCATACCCAGCTTTTTCACCTGGGCTTTGGAGGTCAGGCTCAGGTAGGTCCTCACTCTTGAGAGACAGCCGTCTCCCCGGCAGAGCTATCCCCATAGCTTGGGGGCAGCCAGGCATTACAGACTGGAACAGAGTCAGCTCAGGTGAGGAATGTGTATTTGAATCCTGCTGCTAAAGGGGCAGGAATGTTCTTCAGGAGGCAGAGGCAGGCATATCTCTGAGTTCCAGGACAGCCAGGGCTGTACAGAAAAAAAAAAAAAAAGGGGTCAAAGAGGAGAGGGCACGTGGCGTGGTGGGACAGGTGACGTCCCCGAGGCCCTGCCTCTGGCTGTCCCTTTCATCTTTCTGGTGTGTCATCTGTGCTATGCTATGCTGCGCTGTGCGGGTCTCTATGATCTCAGCCTAGACTTGCCCCAGTGCTCCTGGAATGCGCTTCTTGTTCTGCCCTGAGGCACTATGCTCCTTCCACCTGCCTGACCCCTTAGCCCTGTCCCTACCTGTGTGGCCCTCACTTCCTCCACTGAGGTCCTAAGGAGGGGTATTGACTCCTCCAGTCTTTCAGCCAGTCTTCAGCAGGTAAGGAATGTCCACTCCCATGCAGGCAGGATTCAACAGGGTAAGGGGCCACAGGAATGTCCACTCCATGCAGGCAGGATTCAACAGGGGAAAGGGGCCACACTGTTGAATCAGTGCGAGGTTGCTGCCTCCCCAGGCTGTCAACAGGGTTAAATCAGTAATTGCTTCGCATCTTCTGCTCTGCAGGCCAAAGTTTGAGGAGAAAAGTCAGGAGGGAACCGTAGGGAGCCACCAGTTTCAGTCCGAGGAGGTAAGGGGCATTTGAGCAGTGAGGGTTGTGTGTGGGCATCCAAGATGGTGTGCCCCGTAGAGCGCGGTGACCGTGTCGACACTGACCAAAGACACTCCGCTAGGCTTCCCCTCCTGCAACCCCTGGGCACTTTGTTTTCCCCATAGCCCTGGACTAAAGATTCTAAAGAATCTGCTGGTGCTCCCCCTCCCACCATCACTGAAGCATCCTTGGACCCAGCACAGGGCTTGCTGGGTGCCAGGCACTGTACCACAGACTCAGCCTTTGACGCTACCCTCTCTCCTTCCAGATTGCCTCCCTCATAGCTTGTCTGCCCAGGAGTCACCGGGTTTGGGAGCTGTAGGTATGCACCCCTATTCTTCCTTTTACCTCCCCATTTCCTAGGAGTAGGCTAAGCAGGCGGGATCTGCCGGGTATCAGGCTTCACAGCCCCTGCCTGACTTCCTCCGCTGCTCCAGAGAACTTGCTTATCTCCAGTAAATGGCCTGGGGTGGGAGGAGGTGGGGGCTTCCTGAACTGAGTCTAGCCAGGCCTAAACCTGTCCTCTAAGGAGAGGTGGCGTGTTTTCATGCCTTGCCTGGGGGCAGTTACATTGCCCTCCACGCCTGTCCCGCCTCCACCTTGGTTCCAGCTCCCTCTTCTATCTCCCAGGCCACTGGGATCCTGGAGGTTGAGCAGCTAGTCCCCTGCAAGGTCGCCGAGTCCTGCCAGTCTAGTTTTTACCAGCTCTGAAAGCAGTGGCCAGGTATCCGGTTCCAAACTGCTTGGCTAGCTTTGAGCTCATGGCCTGTGGGAGTATGTGCGCGTGCCCCTGCCTTTTAACTGTGGGCATGTAATTAGGCATCCCTGCTCATAATGACCGTCCCTCATCCACTCCTTTATAAGCCCTTCGATTCCAGCGTTAGTCACCCTTGGTCAGAGCTGAGTTCTGCCACTTCCTATGCAGTGGTGACCTTGGGTGAGTTGCTTAGTCTGTGGCCTGGCTTCCTCTGTCAGGTGGTTGTTCCGCTTGCCCTCTCAGGTGGCTTCCGCCTGAGCTGATGGGTAGTGTTTACTCTGCCATCACAAACAACAGAGGGCAGGAGGTACTCCCAACCTGCACCCACATACTCCTGAGGTTATCTGGAGTTTCCCTCTGTGACTTGATGTTTCGACAGTGAGCAGAGACATGATCAAAAAAATATTTAAAACTATCAACAGGTACATTCCGGGGAGTCTGGACCGATCCCTGGTGGACAGCAGGGCTTAAAGGGGCACTGGGGTTGGTGGCCACCGTGGAGTGTTCTGCCCTCCTGACCAAAAGGGGCGTCTCCTCTCTCTCCTGCCACCTTCTGCCTTTGAGCTCCAGTGGGGGTCCTTAGCACAGATGGCTGGTCTCTCTTGTCCCTTCCCTGGAGTTTGTAGGTCTCTTTCCCAGAGAGTCACTCCCAGCTTCCTGTGCCTTCTGACCCAG
Source organism: Microtus oregoni (assembly GCF_018167655.1). Lineage (NCBI taxonomy): Eukaryota > Metazoa > Chordata > Mammalia > Rodentia > Cricetidae > Microtus > Microtus oregoni. Next base: position 4,303,443 of record NW_024543222.1, on the reverse strand, counting down.
TGACCCCGACTGGGGAGGGGAGAGCCTGCACCCCAGGAGCCGGAGCTGCTGATTTACAAGCTTGCGCCACCCTCCCCCACGGCTGGAATGTTCAGCTAGCCAGCTCAGCTGTCTGTTCAGAGGCAGGGACGGCTGCAGTCTGGGGGCCTGTTTTCACTTCCAGCCCCAGGAGCTCCCAGGACTTTGATGCCCCATGCTTGTTCCGTTCCCTGACTTGTGGAGCTTCAGATGACTTGTGGGCACCCAGATTTTCCCAACATCCCACCACCACCACCACCTCCCAGAGTGGTTTGGCTTCTCTACGACGTGGAATCTCTAATCTCCACCCCCATCCCCCACTGCAAATAATGGCTTTTTGGTTGTCCCCAGAGGGTGACAGTTCCCCTGGGACTGGTCCCTAGCGTTTGGTTTGGAAGTGAACTAACTGCCCTGCGGATCCTTTGCAGGGGATGTTGGCCACTGGCTTTCTTCCACAACCTCAATGTGATGTGTAGCAAGTCCTAGTTACCCACCTACCCGTGGAGGCGGTGGGGAGTGGCCTCCAGCCACTAGGACCCCCAGTCTTAAATCCACAGGGTCCTTTCAGTGTCCTGACCGTTTGATTGATTGCAAAGCCGAAGATTAAGGGCCTTGCATGCCAGACAAGTACTCCACCACTGAACTAGATCCGCCCCGCCCCCAGCCTTCGGGATATCTTTTGAGCCTGGCTTAGATAAGAAGCACCCCCCACCCCTGGTTGAGGCTGGTGTCCCACGCTGCCCCAGGGTAAACACTTAGCGTACTCTGCTGGCCTGTCTCTCTGTCTGTCCCTACCCACAGTGGGCTCCTCGCTGAAGGGTGCTGGCTGTGTTTGTTTTCTTTATTAATCTAGAGTGGACTGAAGGAAGCCGGTCCTATAATGGACCTGGGCCCCTGTGTTCCTAGGGATAGGCCTGAGTGTCCTTTGGTCAGCAGGAGCTGCTGCTACTGGAAGCTGGAAGTTGCAGTTAGCTGCTCGTGTCCCCTCCCCCAAGGAGTCAAAAATAGTTTTCCCTTGGGCTGGGAGCGCTTCCTATAGTAGGTGGGTGGTTTGGGGGGGCCTTGATCTGGTTTCTTTATTAGGTACAGGTGTCTTCTCTTGATTTGGGCTCCACTGCAGCCCCTGGGAAAAGGAGCCTCTTTCGGGAGTGGCAGGAAATAAGGTCTCATTTTGTACCCCTCACTGGCTTCAAACTTTTGGTCCTCTGTCTGTCTTCCCAGTTGCTTAGGTTACACTTGTGCCACCATGCACACCTGAAAAGGAGCCTTTGTGGGTACACAGGGAACTTAGGGAGCTGCAACTTGGGATCAGCAGTGGGGTGAAGCTAGGATTGACCTGGGGACCCCAGCAGCCTCATGGAGCCAGACCTTGGTCCCCTGCACTAGCGGCTGGGTCCTTTGATAGGCTCCCTGAAGGGCTGGCCCAGGTGCATGCTGACCCCACCCCATCCTGGGTGGTCCTGTGGAAACTGCCCCAGGTTCCTCCCTAGCTTGTCCCACTGGAGCTCTGACCAAGGAGTTCCACAGGACTGCCTTGCCTCCACCAACCTTGCAAAGTTTCCCTTTCTGGAATTTTATGGTTTTTCAGAAAACAGGTTAACAATTAAGCTAATTAACCTTAGGGCCTCTGGCCCTCTGTGTTCCCATAAAGCCAGGCTAAATGGCTTCCTCCCCCAGCTTCTCCTGCTCCCATTATGGTATCTGGTGGCATTAGAACATCAGCCAGGGAAGGACAGGCCCAGGCCTCTAGGAACCAAGGTCTCACTGACTTCCTGTTCTGGGCCCATACAGGGAAGGGAGTACCGGAAACTGCAGGTGAAGCTGGGTTTGGACAGAGCAACTGGAGGCTGCCTGTCAGGGATGACCCTGGGCTTAGGCAGCTGTGGCCTGAGTGATCCCGGGCCTGGGCAGCTGTGGCCTGGGTGATCCTGGGCTTGGGCTCACGGGAACCTTTGTCTTTGGCAGGGCTCTGGTGGAGGCTGCAAACTGAAGAAGATGAGACGGTTCCTGAGAACGGGACAAGACCCTGCCCGGGAAAGGTTAAAGCGGGATCTGTTCCAGTTTAACAAGGTGAGTGGTGAGGGAGAGCAGGGGTGCTCTGGGTTCCTCACTATGGGAAAGACCCCACGACAGTGTTCTAGCAGGAGTAGACAGCTTTCCTAGGAAGAGATACATTGTTTGTGAGACGGGGCTCACTGTCTATATAGCTCTGGTTGACCTGGAACTCACAGAGATCCCACCTGCCTCTGCCTGAGTGCTGGGATCAAAACGGCACGTGTCACCACCCTGTCTAGGAATGACATTTTTCTGTGATTTGGAATTCTTTGTCCCAGGTCTCTCTCTGGCTATCTCACTCTGCAAGTTACTCTATCAAGTCTCTGCCTTTCTACTTATAATGAGCACAAAAAACGATTGGCCCGCCTGCTTTGTCACAGGGTTGTGCAGGGCGCTGAGGGACAGAAAAGATGAAAGCACCTTGAGATCTGATATAATAACATCCTTATGATGCTACAGCCCTGGGGCTGAGGACCGCCCCAAAGGAAACAAAAGCTTTCCCTGCAAGCTGGACACAGACTCCAGCCTGGGGACCAGCACGTGCAGGAGGGGGCCAGAGTTGACATCTAAAGGGCCAGGAGCTTTGCTGGACTGCTCCAGGAGACCTGGCCTTGGAAGGCCTGCACAGGCCCATAAAGAGGACTGTGGCGTGGTTCATTAGCTCCTAGCTCCTGCCACCAGCAATCTGGAGCTGCCTGGGGGCAATTAGCCTTCGCCCTCTGCTTTGATCTTTGTCCTAGTAGATTATAAGCCTGAGTCAGCCATCCTCTCTCCTGGGGTCTGAACCTCCAGGACAGGACACATCTTATAGGTGGAATTCTGACCTTCTTCTTCTTCTTCTTCTTCTTCTTCTTCTTCTTCTTCTTCTTCTTCTTCTTCTCCTTCTTCTTCTCCTCCTCCTCCTCCTCCTCTTCTTCTTCTTCTTCTTTCTTCTTGTATTGAGGATTGAACCCAAACCTTTATAGTAGGCAAGCCCTCAACTGAGCAGCCCCTCCATCCAGAAAACATGCCTTTTGTTGTTAGGTTTGGAATCCCCTCACCCTGAAAGGAACAAATAAGTTCAGACTCCTCCTTTCTGTGTTGTCTTGATTTATTTGTTCATTTGAGAAGTGTAGAAGTCGGCTCACCCAGGTCCAAAGCCACCTCTACCACTTAAGGACTGGGAAAATGCGTGTCACCTATGCAGTGGGCTTGTATACAGACATCACTGGGAATAGGGGAGCTTTGTGTTAGCACCGTGGCCCAGAAAACTTAGTTGCTGTGTCTTGTTTATCGGCCTGTGCCTCCTAGATCTGTGTCCAGAAAGTTGCACGTCAGGGTCCCGCTCACCCGCTGTTTCCCAGCCCCGTGGGAGGTGTCGCCTTGGAGTTTTTCCTAACACCTGCCCCTAAAATCAGGCCTCCCCAGAGATTGCTTCTTTCCCTGGCTGGCTTTTAAGCCACAGGCCGTCATCTGGTGCAGGTGTTGGGAACAGGGTGACACCCTTACTCCTGGGTGCTGGGTGTGAGTCTTAGAACCAGTCAGTATCTGTCAGCTGGCCCGAGTGACCCCAGGTGCCACTGCTGTCCTTGGTGATGCTAGAATCTCTCACTGGGAAAAGGAGGCCAATTCTAGCAGAAACCAGACAGACTGGCTCAGCAAAGGGATAAACCTAGGCCTCAAGTTCCTCTGTGCTATGGGTGAAGCTGGGGTGGGGCTGGGGTGAAGGAGTCTTACCCCTGCCTCTAGTGTGCCCCACTGGTGGTCCCCAAATAATGTGGCCTCATGGGATGTGGGGGTGGCCTGGAATTCCTCAACCTCTTACTAGTCAAACCTAACCTACTCTATACGTAGACCAAGGCCTGGGTCTATAAGACTTGAATTGGTAAGGCCTTTGCCCTTCAGTCTTGGTGGAAAGGGGCTGATGGGTAAACAGGAGGGAAGGCCTGGATACACCAAGACCTTGAGGTTCTGAGAGTGTGGTGAATCTAGCACGGTAGGATTGGAAGGCAAAGTCAGATTCTGGGGGATTTGAGACTCAAGAGTCATACCCATGGCAGCCCCTCCCCATGGCCCAGGAGAAAGCTGTACCATCGGAGCCTGGTTAGATTCTGATCATGGCAGTCAGTGTCCTAGTGACAGTTTAGAAATGACGATTCAGGTTTATTGTTCCCTGAGTTGAGAGGACGGCCTGAGCCGGGTGTCTCACCCTCCACAGCAGTGACGTCTGGGATGGGCTGTGCTGAGAGGACTGTCTGGGGCACTGCAGTTAGCAACACCCTGGTTCTGACTAGATGCCAGTCTTGTGCCTCTGTCCGGATGTGACAATACATCCAGACACTGTCAGTTGTCACCTGGGGAGTGCAGTTGCTCTTGGCTGGGAATTCTTTTAGGGGATCTTGGTTTCTGAGACCTGGTGAGAGATGTAAGGGGGGAAAAGGCAGAAGAAGGACCGTGGGTCCCTGCCAGGAGCAGCGAGGGGCCCATTGAGAGAAATAGTCTACCTGGCCTCTTGTTTGTTTTTGTTTTTGAGAAAGGGTCTCCTGTAGCCCTGGCTAGTCTGGAGCTTGCTATGTAGACCAGGGTGGCCTTGAACTCAGAGATCTGCTTGCCTCTGCCTCCCAAATGCTGAGATTAAAGGCTCAGGGTACACCCTACCATGCCTGGTCACTCTGACCATGTTGGTTAGGATAGAAGGGAAAGCAGTGACCTCTCTTAATGATGAAGCATCTGGTCCAACGGTGAATATAGACTCTAGCACCTGCTGGCCCCATGCACTCAGTGTGTGGCCATGGCAGGCAGCAGATCTCTGGAATGGATATGATTTTAGAAGCTAGTCCATAGGTTGGGTGAGAGCTAAAGAGATCCAGCATACTCTAAAGGGCTGTGCACATGTGTGCATAGCTAACGGATGCCGAATCATGTGACCTGGATCTACACGTGTTGCTGAATTTGAGGATCCTGGGGACCCTCAGGTGAGGGGGGTCCTGCAGACTGATGTACCAAGCTGGACCTTAAGCGGCATGTGTGCTGTTGTGTAGATTAGACACAGGAACCCCCCACGTGTAGGTTAGGGTCTGTGTCTACCCAGGAGCTGTGGGCACCACTTCTGAGAGCCCCGTCCCGAGGGCCGAGGTGTGCAGCTATGGAACAGTGAGTGGTCCCATGGCAAGCCTGGCCCCCAACAGCTTCTAAACCAGTTCTGGGCTTTTCCCTCCAGCCTCTTCCTGCCAAACTCCTTCACACCAGTGTCAGCAAGACACCTCATGGGAAGCAGGGACATTGCCCTAGGGCCACAAGGGCTGTGCTTGTACTTGGGCAGGAGAAGGGGCTGGGCGCCAGGCCGTCAGGGCTGGGTGTTACAGTGGTTGGGGCAGGGATTTGGAACCAAACAGTCTGGGCCTTGGTTCTGGTTTTGCTCAGCCTGTCTGTTCCTCAGTTTCCTCTTCTGTGAAGTGGGCGTTGCCAGAGCACCCTTGTGTTAAGTGAGTTTATTTATTTATTTATTTATTTTTGGTTTTTCGAGACAGAGTTTCTCTGTGGCTTTGGAGCCTGTCCTGGAACTCGCTCTGTAGACCAGGCTGGTCTCGAACTCACAGAGATCCGCCTGCCTCTGCCTCCCGAGTGCTGGGATTAAAGGCGTGCGCCACCATCACCCGGCGTTAAGTGAGTTTAATTGCTTTGTTTTTATTTATTTATTTTTTTAGATTTGTGCGTGTGTGTGTGTGTGTGTGTGTGTGTGCGCGCGCCTGTGTAGATGTGTTTTGCCTGCATATATGTATGGGCACCATACATAGGCTCCTGGTACCTCCAGAAATCAGAAGAGGGCACCACATCCCCTAGAACTGGAGTTAGGGACCGTGTGTCCCACCATCTGGGTGCCAGGAGCAGCTTCTGTGCCCTCTGCAAGAACAGCAGGCACTTCTAACTGCTGCCCCATGTTTAATGGCTTCTTATGGGCAGCATCCTGTACCAGGGTTTGTCCTGTCATGACCTCATTCTCACAAGGACTCACAGATGGGGGCTGTCCCCACTCCACAAGCGAGGAAACTGAGGTCTCCAGGCATCGCCAGCCTAAGCGTATCCCAGAGGGCATCTTCCAGGGACGGTCAAGGTCTTGTCCTGTCTGCTCCTGGCTGGGTGGCTTGAGGTGACTTTGCCTCTTGGAGTCTCGGTTTCTTTTCCTGCCATTAGCAGTTGTGGTGGGTCCCCAAACCCAGTAAGACAACCGAGGTGCTGCATAAGGCCACTGAAGACCAGCTATGAGAACAGCCGGGGTTGGACTTCCTAGTCAGAGTGAAACTCCCCTCCTTCGGCGTTGCTTGGGGCCTGCTTGCTTCTCTGGTGAAACCCAGGCACACACGGGAACAGAATAGCCACACCCAGGTGTGAGCAGACCTGGACCTAGGTGCCTGTCCTAGGCTGCAGCCTCATCCAGAGTCTCCCTGCCACTCCACCTCCAGCCCCCTGAATGAACAGCATGTTCTTAACCAGTTACCCAGCCCAGTGCCAGGTCATTTTGTTGTGGCTTTTTCCTACCTGCGCCCCAGTGTTGGGTGTCAGGCACACAGAGAGGACCAAGCTGCTTGGGCCAGAAATCTGAGCTTACCACACCCAGTGCCTGGCAGAGCCATCTAGCTGACCAGGTAGGTGTGCCCCCTCCTCCTGTGGCCCTGAGCGGCTTCCTGGGGCTTTCTTCTCAGCCCCTGACAGATACTCCAGACTCTCCCAAGGCCTCGTGCTTAGAGAAGTCCTTCCCAGCTGAGTGTTGGGGAAAGGCCTCCAGCCTCTCACAATCTGACAGGGACTTGGGCTGATATTACAGTCTTGGCAGCTCCTGTCCATCTTTGCTCACCTTTCGCTTCTCCACATCAAAAGAGCCCATTGTTCTTGGCTCCCTCAGCAGCGGTCACCTGAGCTCAAGGTGCAACACAGGACAGGGGCTGGGGAGATGAAGGGGGAGCTGCCAAGCTTCCATCCACCGCCTAGTTCAGTCCTGAGCTGGAGTTCTCTGGGGTCTGGGAGTCCCATACTTCCAGTCTCCCCGAGGCTGTACCTGCTGCCCATGTGGTGCTCTGAATTATAGGGGAGACCCCATGGTACCCTGAGAAAAGCCATCTACATTCATCCTTTCAGGGCCCTAAACAAGGTCAGGCAGTTACCATCCGTGGAGAACTTAGGGGAATCCGAAGCGTGAAAGGCTAAAATCAGGGTTATGCTGGGAAGGGCCAGCCAGCGTGGAGCAGGGACTGAGGAGAGGATGTCTGGGATGGGATGGCTTCCTTCTCTTACCTGGTTTCCCTAGGGCTCGCCCTGGCTTTCTGGCTCTTCCCTTGTTCTTCTCTTGGCTCTGTCAGCCTTCCTGGCAGAACCACATCCTTCTCCTTGTCCCAGCTGGGGCCATTGAGTCCTCCACACCCCCTCCCCTTAGAGCTCCCTGCGCTCAGGACTGGCTTTGCCTCTTCATAGGAGCCTTGACCTAGGGAGTGGCCGCTCACCTGGGCCCTGTCCTGAAAAAGTCCTGTGGAGTTTACGTCCCTTATTTTGCTTCTGAGGGAACAGTGTTGTCAGCTGGACAAGATGCCCTGGGGGGGATACTGCAGCCAGCCAGCCTGGGAACAGTTGCTCTCACAGTGGGTGAGCAAACCCCCCCCCACACACACACTCACTGTATTCCCAAGATGCCTCGTGTTCGGTCCAAGAATACTCCATGCAGGGCATCATGGATATCATCCCGGTGGGGCTTGGTGAACCTGTTCTAAATTGACCTTTGGAAGAAGCGGGAGAGGATGGCAGGGAGGAGTGGTCAGGTGTCCACCAGACTGCAAAGGAAGCGAGGAATGAGTTGTGGGTGATGGAGGGGGATGCCCAGCCTTTGCAGCAGGACGGAGGAGTCCAGCAAGACTGGAACTGCTTAAGCTGGTGGGATAGCATACAGCCTCACATCTGTTCTTCTTTGACTTTATACCTGCTGATGAGAACACAAAATAATCTAGGATGGTGTGATGTGTGTTGGTCCAGTAAGAATAGAATAGGAACAGCCGGACAGTGGTGGTATATGCCCTTAATCGCGGCACTCGGGAGGCAAAAGCAGGCAGGTCCCTGTGAGTTTGAGGCCAGCGTGGTCTACAGAACAAGTTCCAGAGCTGTTACAGAGAAACCTTATCTTAAAAAAAAAAAAAAGAAAGAAAGAAAGAAGCCCTTTTGGGCTGGAGAGAGGTGGCTCAGTGGTTAAGAGCATTGGATGCTCTTCCAGAGGTCCCAGGTTCAGTTTCCAACACCCGAATTGCAGCTCATAGCTGCTTGTAACTCCAGTTTCAGGGCATCTGGCATCTTCACAGAGACATGAGTTCCTGCGAGTATGTCTGTGTGACACATGTGTGCATTGCCCCTGGAACTGGAGTCAGAGATAGTTGTGAGCCGCTATGTGGGTTCTGGAAATCGAACCTACCTGCTTTGTCTGATACTAAGTCTGTAAATTCAGGTATATTTTGCGCTCCTGACACGTCTCAGCCGTAAAACAAGCTCTTGGAAATAACCTGGCTCTAGCACCTGTGGTGGTGTCTGTTTTTAATCCCAGCCGGCAGGCTGATCTGCCAGTTCCAGGCCAGCCTGGTCTACAGAGCGAGTCCAGGACAGTCAGAGCTACACAGAAAAGAAAGAAAATACCTGGCTCTGCTTTAAGAGTTTGAGACGTCCAGCTGAAGGTTTGCAGTTGGCTGGCAGAGCCCTGCCCTGTCTCTTTGGAATTCAGGCTGTTTCAATAAAGACACTTGAAATGGGGTTCCCCGTGGTGGCACTGAGGGTACATTCTTTACTTATTCGTTTGTTTTTTAATTTTTTGCCATAAGGTCTCACGAAGCCCAGAATTTACTGTATGATGAGGCTGCCCTTGGACCCCTAACACTCCTGTCGTCTTCCTTTGCCCTGAGTGCTGGGGTTGCACTTTGTTTTTTGTTTTTTTTTTTTAATTAAAAAATGTGCATTGGTATGAAGGTGTCAGATCCCCTGAAACTGTTGTTACAGACAGTTGTGAGCTGCCATGTGGGTGATAGGAATTGAACCCAGATCCTCTGGAAGAACAGCCAATGTTCTTAACTGCTGAGCCATCTCTCCAGCCCCTGGGGCTGCAGTTTGAATCCCCATTTAAGTTGATGGAAAAATAAGGGAACTTTAAAAGTTGGCTCCTTGGTATGGCAGCTGCCACACTGAAAGAGTGGAAGGGCTATGGCTGCTCTCAGGGCTGCTCAAGGTGTGGGGCCTCCTACTGGGTTCAAGCTCCCGAGGGCATTCCCAGCCCCCACCCCACCCCCAGACAGTCCCCCAAATTCCACATTCCAAAGGCTTTGGCCTAAACTGTCCCTGCCTGTGGTGCTGAGCAAAATGCTCGTTTCTGGAACCTTCTCCAGGCCTCTGACTTCTCCAGGCTTCAGCAACCTGAGATCAGCCAAGGCCCAGCTGAGCCCTGCAAGAGCTTGTCCCACCCACACAGCCAACCTGTGTGAGTTCTATACTCTCCTTTTTCTAAGAAATGTTTGCATTCCAGACACTCAGCTATCTACTCAAGGCTCTTCCAGGGTCCACATTCTTCACATAGCTGAGCTGGGACTGGGGCTGGCTGGGGGCCTCTGTCTGGGTCCCCTCTGGGTGCCTGCTTTCCTGGCTGACCCTCCAGGTACGGGGGCCCTTGCGGGGGCCCTTGCGAGGCTGAGTGTGTTCCCGCCCCATCCACCCATTCAGCCCCAGGGATTCTCCAAGGAGGCTTTTGTTGGAGTTCTCCCTGCCTGACCTCCTCCCTGGAGCCTCTGGGCTGGACTGTGGGGAGGTGCAGCCCTTGCTCCAGCTCCGAGGCCTGTTGTCACCAAAGCTTATCTCTGTCCTGCTTGGAGGCCTGATAGGGCCGCTCAGGAAAGCAGACCAGAGGGCCAGAGAGGCGGCCTCGGCACCCTTCTCCACGTCGATTTAGCTAAGAAACTGAGAGGTGACTGATTGCCATTCCTGTACTCAGCTCCTTCCCAGTTCGCCAGAATCTGTGCCCCTGGGGGTAGGTAGCTGGTTAAATACAGAGCCCCAAGTCTCCTGAGGGATGCTTTGTCCTTCTATCTTTCACACCCTCTCAGTCTGTAGTTCCTTCCACAGATACCCAGAGCTTCGGGCAAGCACCTGATCACCAGTGCGGCTCTTGTTCAGAAACCCTGGGAGTGAGACAGCAACCCCTCGGGAATGCTCTCCAGCCCCTTGCTGTTCATTTTAAAGCTTTTAACCATAGGCTGATTTCATGCAGATAAATAACCTGAAAAGCTCTATCTGTGCACGAGCATGTGTGGGAGTGTTGGTGCGATGTGATCCAGTCACATCTCTGTTTTTTTCACAAATTATATATAACCAGGTGTAGTGGCACGCCCCTTTAATCCCAGCATCAGGGAGGCAGAGGCAGGGGGATCTCTGGCCAGCCTGGTCTACATAGTGAGTTCCAAGGCACCCAGAGGTACATAAAATAGAGAATCCCTGTATCTCCCCACAAAAAATTACATATATGTGAATTTCTATGTGTGTTGTGTGTATAGTTAGTGGCGTGTGAGCTCACACGTGGGTGCTTGTGTGGAGGGCAGAGGACAACTTTGTCAGTCATTTTCTTCTCACCTTCCTGTGGGTGCCAAAGGTCGAATTCTGATTTTGAGCAGACCCAGGAAAAGGCTCCTGCCGACAAACCTGACCACTTGACTTTGATCCCCGGGACCGACAAGATGGACGGAATGAAAAGACTTCCGTGGGTTGTCCTCTGACCTCTGAATATGCCCCATAGCCCTCACGCACACCCCCAGCTGCCCACATAGACACACAAAATAAATAAATGTGAAGCGTTTGACGAAAAGGGACTGAGCTAAAGCATGTAACTCCAGGAATTTCCTGTCGGGGAAGACGGCTGAGGAAAACACGTTGGCATGGGGAGTCCAAAGCCAGGCCGGGATGCCGGGGCATCCTCAGATCACAGGGCGGGCCTGGAGCTGTGACATCTCCAGGCCTCTTTATTAAGGAAACGTTGTCTCCAGGAGTTCACCCTCTACTCCCTCCAGCACCTCCCAGAGACTCAGGAAGGCTGGAGTGTGACCCAGAGTGCTCTCAGTAGAGGCACAAGCTCCTGGAGATTGTCAGGTGGCCTGGGTGAACTCACAGGAGTGGCCATGTGGCTAGGGGTGTAGACTACAGAAATAAATGACCCCAGTCCTCTGTGTCTGGGAAGAGCCAAGAAGGTGCAGCGCTCTGTTCCCCTTTTCCTGCCCCGTTCCCATTGATCTGCGATTCCGCAGCCCGTCCCCAACCCTAGGGTCACAGGCCCAACCCCCATGGCTCTCATTACAGACGGTGGAGCATGGCTTCCCTCACCAGCCCAGCGCCCTTGGCTACAGCCCTTCGTTGCACATCCTGGCCATTGGCACCCGCTCTGGAGCCATCAAGCTGTATCCTTTCCAGTGCCTGCTGCCACGGGGAGAGGCCAAGGTGGGGTCTAGGGCATGAGGTGGGTGAGATCTGGAGGGGTCCCTGCTTGATCTCCCGCAGTTGGTCCAAAGACAGGGCAGAGCTTAACATGGCAAGCAATGTGTCCTTCACTGGGGGGAAGGGAGGGGGAGGAGAGGGTTATTTTCTGTTCTCTGACTGCTCGGGTTCCCCTCCTAGCTGGAGGTTTCAGGACTTGAGCTAGACGTGATTGTGGGCCCTTTGTGGCTAGCACCTTGTCTAGAGGAGTCGGGCTTGGCCTCAGTATCTTTTCCTTCTGCCTTGACAGGATAGGGGGCTAGGCTAAAGGCAGGAGGTCCTAAAGGAGTCTGTGCCCTTTCACTGTGTAAGAGGTGACTAGTAAGTCATGGAAGATGCCTTCCCAATGTGCCACTCAGGCGACAATGGCAACGGGACTCGTGGGAGCGTATCTCAAAGACTGGTGGGCACATTTCTAGGGAGGCCTGGTCTCTATTTCTCTGCTGCCTTCAACTCTGTGCCCCTGCCAAGAGCTAGTTTCACGTGACCCATCTTGTCCCTGGGAATGGTGCAGGTATCCATCCTCTCAGGAGCCTGCTCTGACGGCAGGGAGGAGATGGGCAATGCATTTTTAATCGTTCACGCTTCTCCTCCATAAGAGGCTGGAGCAGCCTGGCCCTGGGCTCTGTCGTGTCTGCAGGTGAAGGTGGAATGACCTTAGGTGAGCAGTGGGGTTAGCACTTGGGCAGCCACACACATCCCTGAAAGGGGATTGGTTAGCAGAAACAGGCCCTCCCTGACCCATGACTAGACATCACCTAGCTGTGCAATCTTTTGTCCCCCGCACTGTGTGGCTGGGATACCAGCGGCTCCACCCTGGGGACAGCTTCTCTAGCCGGCCTGAGATGAGCTGGGCCCTGAGTCCTAGACAAAGCCCCTCACTTCTGATGTCTGACTACCTGAGCTGGCACCTCCTCCCACAAAGTCTTCCCCTGAGTCCAGGTGCCAGGTGGGCTGGGTTAGTGTATACACAGGAGGCCAGAGGCCTGAGCCCTGCAGCAGCCAGCGCTAGTCCAATGTTCCTCCACCTGGTTAATCATTACCAGCCAGAATCACATCCTGGTTGCTAGTCGCTGGTGCCAAGACTCAGGGCAAAGCTGCTGGGGGTGCCCCCCCCACCGTGCCCCATGTTCTGGCAGGTGCCACCAGGTGACAGGTGATGCGCCTGTTGTTACAGCTCAAGTTGCAGGGAAGGGGGGAGGAGGGGGGCAGTCTAACTGTTGCCAGGATGGGGAGTTTACCTTTCTGGGGAATTGCCCCTGACCTGTCCTGCTGGGGGAACTGTCCCCAGGGTCAGATCACTGACTGAGTGCACCTGGGGCAGGGCCACTGCTATCTCCCCTGCATCCCACGCCCCTAGACGTTTCACCACACAGGCACTTGCCTGCGAGCACGCCTTGCCACCCAGGCTATGGACCACTAGGTTTGGGGAGGGCTGGTGTCCAGCTTTCTGAGGTTTTCCTGAGCCTTCTAGATATGGCGCCCCTGGGGTAGAGTTCATGGGGCTTCACAAGGAAAACAACGCGGTGATGCAGATCCACTTCCTGCCTGGTCAGGTGAGCACCTGCTTGGGGAGGGGCCTCCGTGATGCTAAGTGGGGCTGGGCTTGGCCTGGGGTTGACCCTGGGTTTGGTGCTCGTGGAACACCTAGGACCCCCTCCTCCCCCATTTGTCCACTGGAGGCTCGAGGCCACCCTGAGAACCACAGAGGGGTGTTTGTCCTGGGGCTTCTTAAAAAAACCAACACAGGCTGGACTGCCCAGAAAGGAGAGGCCTTGAAGAATGTTGGCTCTTTAGCAAGCCAGCTCCGATCCCCATTCTCTCCTAGTGTCAGCTGGTCACTCTGCTGGATGACAACAGCCTGCACCTATGGAGCCTGAAGGTCAAGGGTGGGGTGTCAGAGCTGCAGGAAGAGGAGAGCTTCACGTTGCGTGGTGCCCCAGGGTAAGGGTGGTGGTCCCCTTGCTTTCCTGGCCCCTCCTCACCTTATTCTCCCCCAGTTCTAGGGCGGACTCATCTCTTGAGAGTCCTGTCGACTGATTGGCAGTGCCTAACTTGTGTCCAAGCCGCAACCTCATGCTCAGGGGCCCGTCCCAAACTATGGTGGGCTGTGCCCCCCCATGCCCACCCCCTCTTGTGTACAGGAGTGCTAGGTCTTTCTCTTACCCCACAGCTCATGTGCCCTGCCACTTGGCTCCCACCGTAGTAGAATGTAAACCGACCGGGATACTCAAGGCCCTTATGGGCCTGTCTTCCCTAGACAAGATCTTCCGGGGGCTGGTAGAGATTCCGGGAAGTCCTGGGGTCCCACCTGTCCAGACCTCGATATCTCACCAGCTGTCCCTGTTCACAGGGCTGCTCCCAGTGCCACACAGATCACCGAGATCCTTCCCCACTCCTCCCGAGAACTGCTCTACCTGGGCACCGAGAGCGGCACCGTGTTTGTGGTGCAGCTACCAGGCTTCCGCACACTGGACGACAGGACCATCAGCTCTGAGGCAGTGCTGCAATGGTGAGCTCCAAATGGGCCGTGGCCTTCTCCAGGTGGCTTCCAGCATAGGCTCAGTTTGTCATTTTATCCCTTGGAAGTGTGGGGGCCCGAAAGAAATACCCTCAACTTTCTACCCACCTCTACCAATCCCAGATTGCTTGTCCATCAGCCTCTGTCTGCTAACATCATAGCAGTAAGGGGGGGGGGGAGAAAGTGGGGGCGGGTCTTAGAAGTAATTTTGTCACCTCATTTAAAGGTGAGAGAAGTGGCTGGGTGTGGCGACACTCGCCTTTAATGCCAGCATTCAGGAGGCAGACATAGGCAGATCTCTGAGTTTAAAGCCAGCCTGGTCTACATAACAAGCTCCAGGCCAGTCAGGGGCACACAGAGAAACCCTGTCTCAAGCTAAACTAAAAAGTGGGCTGAAGCAATGGCTTAGGAATTAAAAGCACTGGATGGTTCAGAGGACCCAGGTTCCATCTCCAGCACCCACGTGGTGGCTTACAACCTTGTCTGCATCTCCAGTCCCAGAGGATCTGACACTCTCTTCTGGCTTCCAGGGGCACTGTACACATGAGGTGCACAGACATACATGAAGGCAAAACACCCACACATCAAATGAGAATAATAATTAATAATAATGTAAAAGAAGTGAGACCCAAAATAATGGTATGCCAGCAACTCCTCAGTCCAGTGTCCACAGCACATGGGACCACAAATCTCAGAGTCCTGAGGACTTGTGCCTTGGGGGAGCTGAGCCTGCTCCCGCTGACACCTGAGGTTTGGGGCGCTCTGCTGTGGCTGAGAAGCTGCAAGTTTGTTAAGGTCACTTCAGAGACTTGCTGCTTGACCACAGGAGCTAGCAGGGAGGCGAATTCAGAGCAGCGCTGAGAATGCAGAGGGGAAGATGGTTCTAGAAGGGCAATAGAGTTGGTTGCACAAGAGCTTACTGGGCCAGTTTGAGGGTACTGGAATATGCCTCACTTCCAAGGCAGGTGGCCAGTGT
Organism: Microtus oregoni; assembly: GCF_018167655.1. Taxonomy (NCBI): domain Eukaryota; kingdom Metazoa; phylum Chordata; class Mammalia; order Rodentia; family Cricetidae; genus Microtus; species Microtus oregoni. Next base: position 4,288,357 of record NW_024543222.1, on the reverse strand, counting down.
CTAGGACGTGGCCCTGAAGGCTCCGGACCAGGCTCAGGACACAGGCAGCTGGCAAACCAGGCTCTCCTACTTTCCATGTGGACCCGAAGCAGGACCCATCTGTCCAGCCGTGGGGGTGCCTGCTAGGGAGGATTCCTGTGTGGGGTGGGGTCCTTCTGACTTCAACCCCTGTTCTTTCCCGCTTGACAGGACTAGGCTAGGGCAGCATGCCTGAGGTCAGAGCAGTTTGTGAGGTGACCGGTGGGATGGCTGGTGTCTAGCCTGGACCAAGTCTATGGGCGGGACATTAGGAGGACCAACTCCTACACAAATGGCCCTGTCAGGTCCAGCCTCGCCGTCGCCCCATGGTGAGCTGGGGGAGCTATCAGGGAGGGCTGGAGTGCCCGAGACCCCCTTCTTGCTGTCTAAGTCCCGAACATGCTCTGTATTAAGGATGGTGTCTAGATCTTTCTGTCTCCACTTCCAGAGGGATTACAGGCGCCAGCCACGGTGCCTAGGTTTTGTCAGTTGTCCATCCCTTAACTCTGGTGACATCACACTTAATAAGGTCTCCATCTAAAGAGATAAATACTACAAAAGACAGAGGTTCTCTGTTATCATTGTAGAGTGTTTCTCTCTCTCTCTCTCTTTCTCTCTCTTTCTCTCTCTCTCTCTCTCTCTCTGTGTGTGTGTGTGTGTGTGTGTGTGTGTGTGTGTGTGCACGTGTGTGGTGCTGGTGTGTGCTGGAGATGAAGTCCAAGGCCTCAGGCATCCTGGGAGAGTGCTCGGCTGCTGAGCCGCACCCCACCCATCATGCTATTTTTAATAAGATTGGAAACCGTCTAATTGCCCAGCAGTTTTCATTTCTATGATGATATTGTTTGTGTTCATTAGGAAGGTCTTAGCCAACCTGGCAGTGGTGGCGCACACCTTTAATCCCAGCACTTGGGAGGCAGAAAAAGGCAGGCGGGTCTCTGAGATCGAGGCCAGCCTGGTCTGTAGAGTGAGTTCCAGGACAGCCAGGGCTACACAGAGAAGCCCTGTCTTGACAAAATAAAAGCACAGGAAGAACCTAGAGCTGGGCAGTGGTGGCACACACCTTTAATCCCAGCCCTTGGGAGGCAGTGGCAGGAGGACATCTGGGTAGAGGCCAACCTGGTCTACAGAGTGAGTTCCAGGATAGCCAGGATTATACAGAGAAATCCTGTCTTAACCCCCCCCCATCAAAAAAAGAAAGAAAGAAAGAAAGAAAGAAAGAAAAACAAAACCCAGTATAATAATATGTCTGTAATCACAGAACTGGGGATGTGGGGACCTGAGGAACTGACCAGCCTGTCTAGCTGAACCAGTATGTTCCGGGTTCAATAAGAGATCTTTTCTCAAGAAAGATTCTACAGCAGAGAATGATTGAGGGAGACACTCAATGTCAGCTTCTGGGCACCCTCTCCCTCCCCCATACGCATACAGAATTACATACGTACACGTGCACCATACAACAGCGGCACAAAGAGGCCATCAAGATGACCCAGCAGGTAAAGTTTAACACTGGTCTCTCAAACCTGACATCCAGTATTTGATCCCTGGGACCCTGTTAAAAGCAGGAGAGAATTGACTTCAAAAAATTGTCTTCTAGGGGCTGGAGAGATGGCTCAGTGGTTAAGTGCCTGACTGTTCTTCTAGAGGACCCGGGTTCAATTCCCAGCACCCGCATGGCAGCTCACAACTGTCTGTGTTCCAGGGATCTGACACCCTCACACAAACACACATGAAGGCAAAAGCACCAATGTATATATATAAAATAAAAATAAACTTAAAAAATAAAAGATTGTCTTCTGACCACACACATGCTATGGTTTGTGCATGTCCATTTTCACAAACATACATCATGTACACACCCATAATAAATATAATAAAATTATTAAAAAAATAGATAAGGGGCTGAAAAGATGACTCAGAGGTTATAAGTACTGACTGCTCTTGCAGAGGACCCAGGTTCAGTTTTCAGCACCCACAGGGTGGCTCCTAGCCATCCATAACTCCAATTCTAGGGGATCTGATACCCTCTCTGACCTTTGTAGGCATACATACATGGTATACTCATACACATAAAATAAATACATCTAATAAAATAAAATTTCAAGAAGATATTTAAAACAAGCACATTTAATTGTTCTACAACTTAAATTCCTATAAATGTTACTTGCCTTGATTAAAAATGTCTGAGGCGAGACAGAAGAAGCTAGAGGCACCACAGATAAGCACTTGCTTCTCTCGCAGACAGACAGGCTTCCGTTCCCAGGACCCTCAGTGGGTGACTCTCAACCTCCTTAACTCCAGCTCCACAGGATCTGCTGCCTCGGGCCTCCGCTGGCACCAGCGCTCGTGTGCACATATATGCATAATCAAAACAATAAAAATCATCTTTTTAGTGGGGTGGATTGAGATAGGCGTCTCTCTGTAGCCCTGACTGCCTTGGACCTGGTAAATAGACCAGGCTGGTCTTGAACTAACAGAGATCCATCTGCCTCTGCTGGGATTAAAGGCGTGTGCCACCACACTCAGCAGGCTTTTGCCTCTGAAGATTTGAGTCTCATGTGATCCAGGCTAGCTTCAAATTACTGAACAACTACATTTGATCTTGAACACCTAGTGCTTACTATTATACCTCCCAACCCCCCCCCCGGGGGGGGTGGTTAATGTGTGTGTTTAAATATATAACTACCATGTCTTGTTCAACATGGCCCTCACTGTGATGTGGCTGGCCCTACCATCTTCCCAGGCTGGCATGTGGGGTACCCACTGTTGCATGGGCTCATGGCACTCCCTTGCCTAGGCTGCCAGAAGAGGCCCGCCACCGGCGGGTGTTCGAGATGGTGGAAGCTCTGCAGGAGCACCCCCGTGACCCCAACCAGATCCTCATTGGCTACAGCCGAGGCCTCGTTGTCATCTGGGACCTTCAGGGCAGGGGTGTGCTTTCCCATTTCCTAAGCAGCCAGGTAGGTGGTGTCTGGAGGGGGCGGCTCTCCCAGGCCCATGTGTAGACCGCTGCCCTGATCCGCTTCTAATCGCTTCCTTTCCCCCCTCAAAGCAACTGGAGAATGTCAGCTGGCAGCGGGATGGCTGCCTGATCGTCACCTGCCACTCTGACGGCAGCCACTGCCAGTGGCCCGTGCCCAGTGACACCCAGAACCCAGATCCCCTGCGCAGCTCCATACCTTATGGTCAGTGCTTCTGCCTATAGGATCTCTCCCTGTCTTCTGCCTGAGAAGCACCTTCGGTCTTCCCTGGCCTCAGGTGGAGGCTGCCTAGCTCGTAGAACCAGAATCTGGACCCAGAGAGGTTCAGGATTTAGTCTAAAGCCACGCAGCTGGTTTCCTGGTTCCCACTGTGGCTGCCTCGGGGATGTGCAGAGAGAAAGCCTCCCCGTAACATGTGATTAGAGCGAGGAAACTAGACCTTGTGGGAAACCCTCTCAAGATAACACCTTTTCTTCCAGGTCCCTTTCCTTGCAAGGCTATAACCAAAATCTTCTGGCTTACTACCAGGCAAGGGTGAGTGCCGATGCCCTGTCATTCCCACTTAGTACAGCTTCCCTGGAAAGAGCCCTGGGCTCAGCCCTGACTCTGGGGAGTCAGGGCCTAATGAGGACTTCCGTGGTCTTGGTCCCAGGGACACTAGGGTAGGGTTGGGTATCAGATTTGTTATTCCACCTTTCTGTAGATAGTTCTTGCAAAATCCATTCCCCTACCTTCCTTCAGCCTTCCCAGAGAGATGCCGTCAGCCAGGGTTCCGTACCCTGATGGCCACAGCCCCGTTTCTTCAGAAGGAATTGTATCTAGCGAGGCCTGGTGTGGGAACGTGTAGGAGGACCCTGTAGAAGAGGGGGGATGGCTCCTGGCCCAGGTGCCCCATTTCACCCCACAGCCATCCTGGGGACTGGTTTCCCTTCCGGCTCTGGGGTCCCCCAGCCTCCAGCCCAGCTTGCACAAGGCTGTCAGGAGTGGTACTGAGCCCCAGCCCACCTTTCTCCTGTGCCTGCAGATTGCCCTTCACGATCTTCCAGGGCGGTATGCCACGTGCCAGTTATGGGGACCGCCACTGCATCTCCGTGGTCCACAATGGTCAGCAGACAGCCTTCGACTTCACCTCCCGTGTCATTGACTTCACCGTCCTCACGGAGGCGGACCCTACAGCTGGTGAGCGAGCATGAGGAGTTGGGGTTCTGGAAAAAAATGAAGAAGGGTGCTGGGATAGATGCTCCCAAACCTGCCACCCTTCCGGGTCTCTTGGCCTTATTACCTCTTCTTAGTGTCACCAAGGCCAGTGACACCTGTGATTCTGCTCTGTCCCTCCCTGCCGTTCTCCCAGGTGGAGACCCAGTCTGGAATGTCACCATTCCAGGCTACACCTCTTACCTGTCCCAAGCTCTCTTTAAGGGATTTGGCCCGACTCGGGCAGATCGCATTGCTGGGTTTCTGCCCATCCAACTTGGCAAGAGGGTCCTGGCTTAGATGTGGTGAAGTCTGGGTGGGGTAGCAGGTGGCTGTGTGGGGCCAACCCTGAGTCTGCCCCAGAAACAGGAACAGTGACAAGCCTAGCAAGGGCTGGTGTAGAATCAGGGAGGAGGCCTGGGAACTGTCCAGGAGAGGAGGGCAGGCCTGCTTGACCAGTGACCATGACTTACCCAGCCAGCATCCTCAGGGATCGAAGCCGGGACTGTTCCAATTACTCCTGGCTTTGAGTCTTCTGGTCTTCCCCCCACCCCGGGAGACCCCAGGCCTGTGTTTGCTCTTTCTCAGCCTCTCCTCCGCCCTCCTGCTCTGGTCCATCCTCTCATTTTTACTCCACAAGCAGTCTATAGGTTAATGCCTAAGGGCCACTCTGTGGGGACACAGACATACTTGGCGGCTTGCTGCCCATCCCCGCTTTGGACCTACAGGGCAAACTAGGTGCTGTGGCAGACAAAATACACACCATCCCAACCTTGACAGATCAGGTCATCAGTCAAGACCAAACACTACAGTTTCCCAAGCCAGCACTTCTAGCCCCTTCCGTGCCAGATGGAGCTCTTGTTCAGTTCTCAGTGGGACTGATCCCTAGGACAGCCATGCAGAGAGGCCTTGATTGTGATACTTCTGCTTGGAGCTCTTCATGTTTCTCTGTGTAGTCCTGTCTGCCCTGGAACTCGCTCTGTAGACCAGGCTGGCCTCAATCTCCTCCCGTGTGCTGGGATTAAAGGCGCATGCCACCACTGCCCGGCCTGGTTGTAGCTCTTATAGACCTTGATGGATCCTGCTCTTAGCCTGGAGCGTTTTCTGCAGGCCAGATGGGGCTGCAGCCTCCTGGCCCTGACTGTCTGTCTGTACTCCAGCCTTCGATGACCCCTACGCCCTCGTGGTGCTAGCAGAGGAGGAGCTGGTGGTGATTGACCTGCAGACGCCGGGCTGGCCACCGGTCCAGCTGCCCTACCTCGCCTCCCTGCACTGTTCCGCTATCACCTGCTCTCACCACGTCTCCAACATCCCCCTGAAGCTGTGGGAGCGCGTCATAGCTGCGGGCAGCCGCCAGAACTTGCACTTCTCCGCCATGGTAGGTCCAGTCCTAGCCCCAGGCCCACTCCTGACTTGGGCCCAGGTTCTCTTGGACTTTCTGATCTCTTCTAGGAGTGGCCCATAGATGGTGGCACCAACCTGGCCCCACCTCCACCCCAGAGGGACCTGCTGCTCACAGGGTAGGTGACTTTAATGGCTATTTTCCCTTTGCTAAGGAGGCCATGGTGAGTGAGAACAGAGCCCTGGGTTGTGCGTTGCAGACCCCAGGCATCCTGGCTGGCATAGCCCTCACCAGGCTCTGCCCGCAGGCACGAAGATGGCACAGTGCGGTTCTGGGATGCCTCGGGGGTCTGCTTACGGCTACTCTACAAACTCAGTACGGTGAGGGTGTTCCTCACAGACACAGACCTCAACGAGAACCTCAGTGCCCAGGGTGAGGATGAGTGGCCCCCGCTCCGCAAGGTGAGGCCAGGAGCCCAGGTGCCAGGGGTGAGGGGACCCAAGCTAGGACAGCCCAGTGGCCACTCACAGACCTCTCCCTACTTCGGCAGGTGGGCTCCTTTGATCCCTACAGTGATGACCCCCGGCTGGGCATCCAGAAGATTTTCCTCTGTAAATACAGTGGCTACCTGGCTGTGGCAGGCACGGCAGGGCAGGTAGCAGGCTGGGCAGGGTGGGGGTCGAGGGCAGAGTGGTTGGGTGGCTTTGCAAATCAGGAACAGGATCCCCTATCTGGCAGCAGCATCGGGAGCACGCCTGGAGCTTTTCCTGGCAGGCGCAGGATGCTTGATCCCCATAGTGAGTGGCCCCCTGAGTGACTTGTGCTTCTGCTCCGGAAATAAGGATCTGCTGGAGCTTGGAGCTCTTCAGGTTTCCCAAGTCCTTTGCCGCGCTATGGTGCCTGGGCTCCGCTGAACTGTCTGCCGCCCTCGCCCCACCCCAGGTGCTGGTGCTGGAGCTGAACGATGAGGCGGCAGAGCACGCTGTGGAGTACGTGGAGGCTGACCTGCTTCAGGACCAGGAGGGCTACCGCTGGAAGGGGCACGAGCGCCTCGCCGCCCGCCCGGGGCCCGTGAGCTTTGAGCCAGGCTTTCAGCCCTTTGTCTTGGTCCAGTGCCAGCCCCCAGCCGTGGTCACCTCCTTGGCTCTGCACTCTGAGTGGCGGCTTGTAGCCTTTGGCACCAGCCATGGCTTCGGCCTCTTTGATCACCAGCAGCGGCGGCAGGTCTTTGTCAAGTGAGCAGGGTGTTTGGGGCTGGGGATTGGGACTGGGACCTCGTGGGGCTCTTGGGGGACCTGAAGTGTTGTGTTGATGGCCTGACATGACATCCTCCTCTCTCAAGGTGCACACTGCACCCCAGTGACCAACTGGCCTTGGAGGGCCCACTGTCTCGAGTAAAGTCCCTCAAAAAGTCTTTGCGTCAGTCATTCCGTCGGATGCGCCGCAGCAGGGTGTCCAATCATAAACGGCGGCCTGGTGGCCCCGCAGGAGAGGTGAGGCCCAAGCAACCGTCTACAGGACCGTACAACTCTCTCTCTCTCTCTCTCTCTCTCTCTCTCTCTCTGGGCTATGAGCCCAGGATCTGAATCCAGGCCAGGCCAAGTAGGTTCACCACCTACTAACCAAGTGGCTTATATATGCCATGCTGTCATTATGCCTCAGTTTCCCCATATCCAAAAAGCCATAGCTGTAATACTTAACCTTAAAGACAAGTCCTGAGTAAATGTTCATGATGACTGTTAGGGTTGCTGAGATGAAACACCGTGACCAAAAGCAAGCTGGGGAGGAAAGGGTTTATTTGGCTCACACTGCCATGTCCTAGTCCATCACTGAGAGAAGTCAGGGCCAGAACTCACAGAGGGCAGGATCCTGGAGGCAGGAGCTGATGCAGAGGCCATAGAGGGTATTGCTTACTGGCTTGCTCAGCCTGCTTTCTTAGATAGCCCAGGCCCATCTGCCCAGGATTGGCACCACCCACTATGGGCTGGGCCTTCGTCCATCAATCACTAATTAAAAAAATGCCCTACAGGCTTGCTTGGAACCAGTCTTATGGAGGCATTTTCTCAGCTGGGGTTCCCTCCTCTCAGATGACTCTAACCTGTGTCAAGTTGACAGAAAATTAGCCAGCACAATTGTCGTATTATTTTTCTGTCCCTTTCTACCCATGAGATACTGAGAAGTCAAGCAATTTCTCCTCGGGAAACCTCTTATTTGGACAAAGTCCTCTTGGGCCCAGGCAGTCAGGTGGTTGGCTAGGCTATGGCCAGTCCTTCCTTGGAAGGATTAGCATTGAGGAGCAGAGGCAAGAGCCCACCCTTAGGCCCAGCCCAACTTCTTGCAGGCTCAGGCTATGGGCAGCAAGGCGGAGCGAGCAGGCCTGCAGAACATGGAATTGGCACCGGTGCAGCGCAAGATCGAGGCCCGCTCGGCAGAGGACTCCTTCACTGGCTTTGTTCGGACCCTCTATTTTGCTGACACCTATCTAAGGGACAGTGAGTAGCTAGCCTGAGGTTGGGGGTGTGGAACACATCGTGGCGGGAGATGCCCCTAGCATGACGGATGAATAGGTGGACTCTCCGGCATAAGGAGATGGTAGATGGGTGCTCCCGGTGTGAAATCGTATTGGCAGTGCTGCCTGCCTAGAACCCTCAAGGAACTGGTCTGTTGGTGCAGACAGAGCCAATACCTGTTGCATTCCCTTCTCTTCCTGGACGTGACAGTCAGTTGCCCGGTTTGATAGCCTCTCTCCTCTGCTCTCTTGAAACATGGCCTTAGACATGTCACCTAACCTTTCTGGCCCTCAGCTTCCTCTCATGTAAAACAGGGGACTGCTATGTTCTCCCTCCATAGGGGCTGGAGGTGGCATAGTTCCATTGCCACCCAGTAGGCATGTGGCAATGTTTATCCCTAGCTGGTTCTTCCCTGCTGAAAGTGAGTGGCCACTCCTATGTCCCTTCAAGGGCAGCCCTGTCCTAGGTTCAGTATCCTCTGTGTGGGGAGCCCCATGAGACTGTGGGAGTACTTTCCCGGGAAGCCGGAGAGGCCCACAGCATATCTGTGTAACAGAGGTGGAAACTGAGCTTGAAGAAGCTTGCCAACTTGACTTTAGGTTTTCAGGAGCAAGGCTTGGGGTGGAAACCCAGGTTGCTAGCCCCGCTCAACTCCCAGAGCCCGGGGTTAGGTACCCAAGCCTTTTTACCTTTCGACAGGCTCCCGCCACTGCCCTTCACTATGGGCTGGTACCAATGGAGGTACTGTCTACGCCTTTTCCCTGCGCGTGCCGCCTGCAGAGCGGAGAATGGATGAGCCAGTCCGGGCTGAGCAGGGTGAGTGATGGACCGGGAAAACCCAGGGGACCTGACCTACTTGAGTTGTGGGGGGTGTGGTGTCACCAAGCTACCCATCATAGCCCGGTCCCCAAACTGCCTCTTCCCCAACCTGCCTCTTCTGTAGCCAAGGAGATCCAGCTGATGCATCGTGCACCTGTGGTGGGCATCCTCGTGCTTGACGGACACAATGTACCTCTGCCCGAGCCCCTGGAAGTAGCCCACGACCTGTCGAAGAGCCCAGACATGCAAGGGAGCCACCAGTTGCTCGTGGTGTCAGAGGAACAATTCAAGGTGCCACATGGCTGAGTCCCCTGGATGTCCCTGCACATAAGTAATGATAGCTGGGACCAAGGTTCTCATTTGGAGTTGGAGTGTCTGTTTCGGGGTCACAGGAAAGAGGAGGGGTAGTGGATATCTTGTGTGTGTCAGGTCAGAGGTAGACACACTGGGGCAAGCCCCGCATCTGTGGGAGATACAGAATGCCCAAACTTGATGTCAGTGGCCTTGCATCCTCCCAGCCCAAGATTTGCATCTGAGAGCTGATGGACGATAGGACTCAGGTGTACACCATGCAGTGCCCGCTATAGGACAAGATCACCATGGTAGTAATGGGTAGGAGAACCACAGCCTGGTTATGATGTGACTCATGACCAACTGCCACGTGTGCCCAGGTATTCACATTGCCCAAGGTGAGCGCCAAGCTGAAGCTGAAACTGACGGCCCTGGAGGGCTCACGGGTACGAAGAGTTGGCGTTGCTCACTTTGGCAGCTGCAGGGCCGAGGACTACGGGGAGCACCACCTGGCTGTGCTCACCAACTTGGGTGACATCCAGGTGGTCTCAATGCCCCTGCTCAAGCCCCAGGTGCGGTACAGCTGCATCCGGCGGGAGGACGTCAGTGGCATTGCCTCCTGTGTCTTCACCAAATATGGCCAAGGTGTGCAGGCACGGACTGGGGCCTCAGTAAGCTGGGCTGGGCTGGGTGAGAGGGTCTCTCAGGCGCTGTCAGGGGATGCCTCAGTGAATGGGGTGCGGCTGGGTGAGAGGGTCTCTCAGGCGCTGTCAGGGGATGCCTCAGTGAACGGGGTGCGGCTGGGTGAGAGGGTCTCTCAGACACTGTCAGGGGATGCCTCAGTGAACGGGGTGCAGCTGGGTGAGAGGGTCTCTCAGGCACTGTCAGGGGATGTCTCAGTGAACGGGGTGTGGCTGGGTGAGAGGGTCTCTCAGGCACTGTCAGGGAATGCCTCAGTGAATGGGGTGCGGCTGGGTGAGAGGGTCTCTCAGGCACTGTCAGGGGGTGGAGAGGCAAGAGCCACTCAGATACGCAGCTCTGCCAGGCTGGCTCTGTCCCTGTCCCCCTGGGAGGGAGGCTCCGCCACAGCCACAGGAGCCCAGGAGCCCTGAGCTGACTTTCTCTGCCTCTCCTCAGGTTTCTACCTGATATCACCCTCAGAGTTCGAGCGCTTTTCTCTCTCTACCAAGTGGCTGGTTGAGCCCCAGTGTTTAGTGGATTCAACCAAAACCAAGAACCACAGCCACCCCAGTAATGGCAACAACACAGACCCCAAAAGGACCTCGGGCCAAGTCAGGTGAGGATGAGGGCCCAGAGGCCTTTCCACAGCCTTGCTCTTTCTGAGGCAACTGCTGACTGGGCGAGACACCCTCTTTCCTGGGCCAGCTGCTAGTGCAGACCTGGTCAAGCAGGTTGGCCTCACCCACCTCATGGGACCAAGATTTTCAGAGCCTAGTGGTACCCAGCCCTCACTGTCTGCCTCTCCACAGGAGCTCCAGAAGCCAGAGTGACGGGGAAGGTAAGACAGGCCTCTTCTGGGCCCCAGCTGGCTAGCCTGGGGTAAAGGGAGGCAAGGGGCTTAGGGTTAGTGAGAGGGAAGAGCTTAGACGGGGAGCAGGAAGGGACGGTCGGTCTCCTACATCTGGGGCTCTGGCTTCCAGCACTCGCTCCCTTTACCCCTGTAATGGGAGGGCTGGGCAGAGGGCCCAGGACAGGCCCACCTGACCACTCTGCCTTCCAGAGAAGAAGCCCGGCCCGGTGATGGAGCATGCACTTCTCAACGACGAGTGTGAGTCGATGTGGGGGGTTGGTGAGACTCGCGGGGTGGGGGAGCATGTCTTGGGGTACAGGGCAGAGCCTGGAGGCCAGAGGAAGCCAGGAGACAAGCCTGTCTGGCACCCCATCCCTGCAGGCCTCACTGGGTCTCTCCTACCTAACAGGGGTCCTAAAGGAAATTCAGAGTACACTGGAGGGGAATCGGGGGTAAGTCACTACATCGCTGGGAGAATGTGGGGACGTGGAGGATGAGGCCACCCATGGATGGTGATCTCCCTTTGTTGCCCCCTCAGGAGCTATGGTAATTGGCGTTCTCACCACGTGGCCGTGGGATGCAGCCTCAGCAATGGGGAAGGTAGGGCTCTGGGCACCCCAGAGGAGGAGAGGGCCTGCTGCCTTGGGCTGGGGTGGGGGGCACGGCAGGAAGACGAGCCTTAATTGCCACCCTTTCAGGGCCCAGCAGGCCCACAAGGCCATCCTAGCCCTGGAAAACACCAATGGTATGGGGGGCTCAGGGTGGTTGACTCTGGGACGCTGTCCTGCCCCGGTGGTCCTGACCCACTGTCTCCCTGTGTCCTTCCACAGCAGAGTGAAGGGACAGCATCCAGGCTGTGATGAACACACTACTGAGGGCCTTTCCAGCCCGAGCCTGGCCAGGGTCTACCCTGGTCACCACCCTGTTGCTGCTCCTGGCCTCGGGAGAGCCTCGGGAGAGGAGAGACCCCACCCTGGGCTGCCCCTCCTGGGCTGCCCCTCCTGGGCTGCCCCTCCGGGGCCTTTGTGTGTCTTGTCCTTTTGTTGTGCACAGTTTTTATTCCCCACCCCCCACCCCCTTTTGTAGTGGGTTGGTTTTAAATTATAAATTGTAACTGCCTCTGAGTAAAACAGAGTTTTTAATAAATACCTTGTTATGTCTTCACTGGAACAGCCTGAGGACGAGTTTTTCGGTGGCTTAAGTCCATCCCCAGCTCGGAGATGCTCAGAGAACCTCCTCTTTACTTATTTGAATCATCAAATGTTGCTAAAATGCCTTCCAGGAATGGTGGTGGGCATGCAAACATCATCTGTCCCTCCTCCTAAGGTCCCAGTAACAGAGACATGACCCGCCAAAGTCCGCCCTGGGCGCACTAATGCGGTTTATTGGACTTTCTTAGCACAGGTGAGGGGTTACCTACAGAGGTGTGGGTGCTCCTCCTCTCAATAGACCGCCCCTAAAAAGCCTTTACCCAGCAAGGATGAGAGCTTCCCTGTAGTAATAGAGACCGCATGCTGGTGGGGACCCCAGAATGGTTTCTCCTCCAGGGGTAGCAGGGGCAACTGGATACTTGGACAAGAATCTCATACCCTACTCCACCCTTTGGGATATACACTGCCAACAAGCCCAGCAGGGATGTGTTGCAGGGATTTGGATCTTGCTGTGACACTCCCAAGACTGGTAAAGTTTACTTTGCATTAGGGCTGCCCTAGAGAAGCCAGGAATTTGGAAAGAGAAGACACACAGGAAGGAAAGGGCAGGGGCTTGAGTGTAGTGCTTCCTTTTGGTTTTGGGACACATCTCTTGCTGGCTCTCCAGCCAAAAAGGAAGGTCAGCCGGTTGCTTCTCAGCTTCTCTGATCTAGCAGGTTTTCACCCCCACATCTGACTTCTGAGTCTTTGTTGGTAAGTAAAATGATAAGAAATTTAGTTTAAACATACATATTGTAGCCCCGGCTCTTCCTCAACTGTGGGGCTGGAAGGCCCTCCAGGGCCTGAGTGGCCAGCAGAGTGTTTAATGTGGGGCCATGAGACTGCAGACAATAATTCTAATATAAGTAGATTCGGCCAAGGTGGTAGCACATGCCTTTAATCCCAGCACTCGGGAGGCAGAGGCAGGGGTATCTCTGAGTTCGTGGCCAGCCTGGTCTACAGAGTGAATTCCAGGACAGGCAAAAAGATACACAGAGGAAACCCTGTCTCAAAAAACAAACAAGCAAACAAATAAACGAAAAAAACAAAAACAAAAAACAGTAGATTCACATACAGCCTCTAAGCTGACAGAAAAATGTCCAAGATGCTTCTTTGCAGGGGGGTGCAGCAGAACGCCCCAAGATGGTGGTTGTTCACCCTGGAGGACAGTCACTGCTCTAAGCCATGCTTCTATCTGAACATTCTCTTTGGGAGGGTCCAGGCAGAATGCCTTCTCCTGGGTGAGACTTTCAAGTAATAGAGCATGGGGACTGGAGAGATGGCTCAGTGGTTAAGAACACTGGCTGCTCTTCCAGAAGACCTGGGTTTGATTCCCAGCACCCATATTGTGGCTCATAACCATCTGTAACTCCAGTTCCAGGGGATCTGTCGCCCTCTTCTGGCCTCTGAGGGTATCTGTGCTCATGTGAACATCCCCACACACATTTATGTAATTAAAACTAAGATAGATAAATCTTTTCTTAAAAAACAACCATTTACCAATATACTATATATTACTTCTGAATCACCAGGAGAACCAGAACGTCCATGGGAGCAGAGTCTTCCATTTGTAAGAGTTTGTCCAAGAGCCCACAGGACGTGCTGGAAAAGGGACAAGAAACTAGCGTTCCCTTGGTCAGCGATGGTGGTACCCCACAGCCATTCTCCAGCGAGGGCTCTGAGCTAGACTGGGGTCGCATGCCACTTTAATAGCTGTGACCTCAGAGTACATCTGTGGAGTACCTGCCCCAGGGATTCAGTAAGTTCATGCAGGACTCTTTCTCCGTGATATCTTTTTTTTTTTTTTTTTTTTGGTTTTTCGAGACAGGGTTTCTCTGTGGCTTTGGAACCTGTCCTGGAACTAGCTCTTGTAGACCAGGCTGGTCTCGAATTCACAGAGATCCGCCTGCCTCTGCCTCCCGAGTGCTGGGATTAAAGGCATGCGCCACCACCGCCCGGCTTCTCCGTGATATCTTTAGGAAAGCATAGTAGTCCTACGTAGGTCAGAGTCATCATCTGGATAAATCTCCATAAACTGAGCACACAGCCACACAGCATCATACGTACCCTGGGGTCCTGCTGTAGATCCATGTTTGCCCTGTCTACCAATAGAATCCCATGCTGGATGCCCTTCTGTGCCTGGCTGCTTTCCCGCACCATTCTGTTTACAAGATCGCCCTTGTCATCCCTGACTTCCTGTGTCTCTCCTTGCTGCGTGAGAATCCCCTGCACGAACTTTCTCCTTTTTACTGGACGCACAGCCCTTTGACGAGATCTGCAGGCAGCGGGTATTGCCGCGGGCAGTGGGTATTGCCTCGTGCGGCTGTCTGCTGGCACATGGTGTTGCCCATGATCTCGTGGTCTTTTGGGACAGTTGTTTCCTCTTCCTGATTGTGAATTGGCACAACCTCTATAGGAGAAAATTTAGGAATCTCAAAATTACAAGCACACCCAGCCCTATGGCCCAGCAAGTCTCATCCTAGGAGTTAATTCTACTTGGATGAGATTATACCCCAGGGCTGTTTATAACATAAGCAAAGGATGATTCCCTACTTTATGTGTATGGGTGTTTGGCCTGAACATATGTTTGTGTACTGGGTGTGTGCCTGCTGGCCTCCGAGGCCAGAAGAGGGCATTGGATCCCCTGGAACTGGAGTTATAGATAGTTTCGAACCACACATGGGTGCTGAAAACCCAGCCTGGGTCCACTGTAAGAGCAGCAAGTGTTCCTAACCACTGATCCATCTCCTCACCTCTCTCATAAGCAAAAGATGAGAAGAGGTGGCGTCAAGTTAGTTTGAAAAAATTCAGGGGGAGGGAATGAGAGGAGAGGGAGGGAGAGGAAACTACAGTCAGAATATAAAATTAATTAATTAATTAATAAAAAAAATCCAGGCCAGGCGGTGATAGCACACCTTTAATAATCCCAGCACTTAGGAGGCAGAGGCAGGCAGATCTTTGTGAATTCAAGGCCAGCCTGGTCTACAGAGCGAGTGTCAGGACAGGCTCCAAAGCTACACAGAGAAACCTTATCTCAAAAAACAAAACAAAACAAAAAATCCATCAGTAGCTGAGCAGTGATGGTGCACATCTTTGATCCCAGCACTTAGGAGGCAGAGGCAGGCAGGCTGATCTCTGAATTAGATCGAGGCCAGCCTAGTCTACACAGTGAGTTCCAGGACAGCCAGGTCTGTGTAGAGAGACCCCGTGTTGAAAAGTAAAATAAAAATAATTTTTTTAAGAAGCCATCAAAGGGCCTACAAGTTAGCTGCCACACCTCACAGCCTGGGTTAACCCCTAGGACCCACAGGGTCCAAGCTGCCTGTCCTCTGACCCCACACAGGGACTGTGGTACCCATGTGTGCACATGTGTGCTTGTATATAAATATATACACAAAAAAATAAATAGAAATTTAAGGGATCTATCAATAACAATTGGTTAAAGTATAGTGCATTAATTCATGAGACTGTGTAGCAGGAAAGGAAGAGGAGGGAAGCCCTGCATGTGTCCTTTGCTTGCTTCTTTGTTAAGACAGGGTTTTCTCTGTAGCCCTGGCTGTCCTGGAACTCACTATGTAGACCAGGCTGGCCTCGAACTCACAATCTGCCTGCTTCTGCCTCCAGAGTGCAGCCACCTCTGGGCTTCTCAAGGTGTGTTATAAAAACCTCCAAAGTAAGCTGTTGACTGAACAGATGTGGTGGAGAGGCCCGGATGTGGCGCTCCGTAGTGGAGGATTTGCCTGGAATCCACAGGGCTCTCCCTGGATTCCACCCCCACGATGGGGGAAATGAATCCACAAAGATCTGTCAGCTAAGTTCCACTTGTGGGAAAGCTGCCTTGGAGGCTGATGACAGGGCTTGAGAGCACTGGCGGCTCTTCTAGGGAAGGCTGTTTGATTTCTATCGCCTACGAGTCTAATTCTGTTCCCTAACTCCACAGGGGTGCACAGGCTTTACCCCGGTTCAAGGTATATACTCCTAGCATATGTACTTTTTAGTAAATTGTATTTCACAATAGAAAAGAATGAAACTCCCGGCTGTCCCCTGCAGGCTTCCGTAGCCATGGTCCCAGCCTGGGGGTAGACTCGCTTCACTCTGCCCCTCTTGACAGAGTGGACTGAAGTAGAGCCTGGGCTCCTCTGTCTGACCTGGTGTCAGGCTGACTTGCCTGGCAAGGAATCCAGGCGCCGTTGCCCTGTCCACGGCCTTTGTCCACAGATGCCGTGTCTCCTCTTTCCACGGCCTCCACTCCATTGTTGACCAAGGGGGTCAGGACCCGCTGCCTCCTGCATTATTGATGCTGCTGCCTAAGAGGGGAGACTCCAGACAGATTGAGCCCATAACCTGGCTGGAGCAGACAGTGTCCAGCCACCGAAACCTCAGGGCAGTTAGATTAAAAAGCAAAAGGAGCAAGGAAGGCAGTCATGGGCGGAAGCAAGGGCAAAGCGCCCCAGCGCAGGGCTCGACCCGGGAGGCCAGCCTCAGCGGAGCAGGAGTCAGGGTCTGCCAGCGCTGACGGCGCCCCCAGCCACAGTCGCAGACCTACCCGCGGCAAAGCCCACAAGACCAGGCCCGCTAAGGAGCCCGATGCCACCTCTGGAGGCCGCAGGAAGCCCACCGAAGAGGAGAGCCACCGCTGCAGAAATGCAGGGACTGGGACATCACTGGAGACCCAGGAGAGGGAGGGCAGCTCGCAGCCTCGGGGCCACAGGTCCACAGGGAGCCGTGAGCCCAGGCACAGTCGTGGGGAGCTCCCCGAGGAACAGAGACACCTCGAAGAAGAAGAGTGGATGCTCAAGCGCGGCCGCCGCAGGAAAGGAAAAGAGCGGGGACCTTCGGCTCTGCGAGGCGGTGGAGAGACTCCTGGCAGGGATGGGGACACATCGGGCGGCGATGGTGGCAGCTCGTGCCTGGACAGTGAACACCACGAGGCCCTGGACAGTGGTGGGGCCTCGGAGCGGCCAATCAAGACTGAGCCTTCTGACAAGAGCACAGAAGGCGCCGTTATCAGAAGACCGGAATCAATGGACAACAACCATCAGGGCAATGATGGACAGGCCTTGGAGCTCCCTAGCAGGGAAGGGCCGTCGGCGACAGGGTCTCAGGGAACGAGTGATGATTCCCGGACAGATACAGACTCAAGTCCGGGGTGGCCCGGGCACAGACGTCGCCCGCAGAAGACCCCAGGAACCTCAAGCCTCATCCCTGAGTCCCAGGAGACAGAGCTGAGCAGGGAAGCCGCAGCCTCCAGCTCCCTCGAAAGCAGCTGTGCAAGCGCCCCCAGGGGTTCTCAGGGTCCTCGGGACTCCAAAGCGAACGCAGACACCAGTGACGTCGAGGCCCAGCCAAAGGCTGAGCTGCAGGACACTGAGCCTGAGACAGAGGAGCCCCCCAGGGCTCAGCGCCTCCAGGTCGGAGAGGTGACAGGGAAGGTGCAAGTGGTTGTGAGCGAGAGAGACACGGGAGCCAGAGAAGGAGCAGGTGCAGGGGACCGACGATCCCGGGACCCGGCGCCGCTGGCTGCACTCGTGGTGCTCCGCAAGCTGCGCGCGAGGGCCCCGACTGGCGCGTCTCCCCAGCTCGCGGGTGGCCTCCACGTGGGCCTCAAGGCACGGCTGCAGCGTGTGGCGCGGGCCCTGGGCTTCCTGCACTGGCTGCGACAGCGGCTGGAGCAACGTCGGGGTGACGAGCGCAGGGCGAGCCCTCAGGAGCAGGAGGAGCGCGGCCGCGAGAGGGCGCTCGAGGCGCGGGGGGGGGCGCCTGGGCTACAGCGCTGGCGGGCCATAAGCCTGGCCTGCCGGGCGGTGCTCCGGGGACCGTCGCGGGCGCCCCCTGGCGGCAGTCTGAGTCCTCCGCAGGCGCTGACTAGCTCAGGCTCAGCCGGTGCTTCCATCGTCGAGGATGCAGCTTCAGATCCAAAGTTCGCAGTGGTCTTCCCCCGGGTCCACAGTGCGGAGAAGTCATGCAGCAGCAGCTCAGGAGCATCCACGGACGCCCCCTCTGGGGAAGGCCACGTTTCGTCTCCTGCAGGGCCTACAGAATGCAGGGAGGAGCAAGGGGCTAGTGAAGAAGGGGTTGTCAGGTCCGGCCAGGCTCCCTCCTTTGCTCCGTCTTCCCCCAGTGGGACCCCACCGGATGAGAACCAGAGCGAAGCAGAGCCAGAGACCTTGGAAGTGGAGACTCGGGTGCACTGGGCACAGGGCTCTACTCCCTGCGTAGACCCTGAGCTTGGGTCTGATTCTCTGCTGCCTCAACTTACCTTGGAGACTCGCCTAAGGCATAACAGCCCCGGCAGGTCCCCAAGGGAGCGGTGGGAGCCAGAGGATGACTCTGAGGCAGCACTGGAAAGGGACCTGGAGCTGAGCCTCCGGAAGGACCTAGAGATGCTACACTTCCCGGGTCCTACGGCCACGAGTCTCCCAGAGGGCCTGGAAGACATTGAGGACCTCGCTCGGCTGCGGTGAGGGGCACAACGCCAAATCAACCTCTCCTGGCTAATAATGCCTCGTACTCCATCCCGCCCTTGAACCTTTGAAAATCGTATGCACTTGATTACTGAGTCAACAAGGGACTTTTACCTCATAGAAAGACAGATTCTGGGTGAAAGGTGCCCCTTCCAAAGCTCCCACATACCCCAGCTTACTACGGATTGAACCTAGGGTCCCGTGCATTTGGTTCTGATCTATATAACCCCAGCCTTTTTTTTTTTAAATTCATTTTACATTCCAATCACAATTCTCCGCCATCCCTCCTCCTCTTAGTGTCTTGCTGCTCACCACTCCACCCACCCCACCCCTCATGCTCCCGCCCCGTTTATCTTTGTTAAAGACTCATCAAACTGTCCAGGCAGGAGTTCAACTTTTGATGCTCTGGCCACTGGGACAGGCAAGGGACTTCCTTTCCAGGCTGGCCCAGAGACCACCTCTCTTGGTCAGCAGCCCCCCACCCCCACCCCCAGGGAATGGATAGCAACTGAAGCCCCCGGCTGGATGTTTGCACAGGTCCCCTAAAGCTAAGTAGCAGAGCTAGCCCAGGAGTGAGTCCCAGCAACTTACCCCTGGCCCTGCTGTCCCCACAGGCTGGTGTGTGACAGCTCTGTGCTACTCTGCCTTAAGAAGAGGTTCCACCTGGGCCGCATCTATGTAAGGAGACCCCAGAGAAGGGACACGGCTGAAGTCCCTTTCCTCTGTGAGCAGGAAGTCCCTGGTGTCCCTGGGGCTTCTTTTCATCCCTTGACTGAGCGTAAAATCAGCTCTACCTGGGGTCCCAGAAGACATGCATGAGAGACTGGTCTGGGGTGCATCAGAGTCCCCCATTTGTATCCCCTCTTCCCTGCCTCTGCTTTCTTTACCAGACTTTTGGGGGGCCCCTCCTGCTTGCACTGAACCCCCACCAGCCACTGCCTCTCTTCTCACCTGAGGTCTCGACCAGCTACCATCCCAGGAAGGCCCTGAACACCACACCGTAAGTAACTTTGCCCCTGGGCTTAACTCCCCATTTGTACGTCTTACTGAGTGAGTTCCAGGGCCTGTGGGCACATCTCCTGTTCCTCGGAGCCCAGACAACCCTCTCTGGTGCCTTCTCATCCCTCTGCTGTCCTCCCACCCCTGCCAGGCACATCTTCGCTGTTGGGGCAGCAGCCTATAGCCTGTCTCAGAGCCCTGGACAGGACCCCTGCATCCTGCTGGGGTGAGTCATGACCGCCTTGCCTGCCGGAACCCACACACCCTCCTAGCTATGCACTGCTGGGGACCACTTCAGGACCACCTCCTGGGGACTGTCCTGAGGCCGCCCTGAGTGACCTTGTGCAGCACTTCTCTTCCCCTTGTCGCTTCTCTGTGGAGTCACTTCCTTTACGCTCCTCCAGGCTGATTTGGGCAATCCTACGTGCTCCCTCCCATCCTTAGCTCCTCCCCTCCTTCAGGGGCTACAGTGGCTCTGGGAAGACAGAAGCTGCCAAGAGGATTGTGGAGTTTCTAAGCAGCCTGGGGCAGAAGCAGACGGAGTTGGGAGGGGCTCAGGTGAGGTCTGGCTGGAAGCTACAGGTCACCTCTCAGGCCATTCCTCCAAGCCTGACTTCTCAGGGGTCAGCCCCAAGATTTCCCTGACGCAGGGGAGCAGGGTTGGGTCTTTTTAACTTATTTATTGTTTTTGGTTGTGGTGGTAGCTTTTTGGTTTGTTTCTTTGCCTTTGGTTTTTTTCAAGATATGGTTTCTCTGTGTAGCCCTGGCTGACCTGGACCTCGATCTCTAGACCAGGCTGGCCTCGAACTCAGAGTTTCGCCTGCTTCTACCCTACTGAGTGCTGGAATTAAAGACATGAGCCACCATGCCTATTTTATTTATTTATTTATTTTTGTTTTTCGAGACAGGGTTTCTCTGTGGTTTTGGAGCCTGTCCTGGAACTAGCTCTTGTAGACCAGGCTGTTCTCGAACTCACAGAGATCCGCCTGCCCCTGCCTCCCAAGTGCTGGGATTAAAGGCGTGCGCCACCACCGCCCGGCCACCATGCCTATTTAAAAAAAAAAAAAAAAAAACAGGATCTCAGGTAGCCCAGGATGGCCTCGAATTTCCTAGGTAGCTGAGAATGACCTTGAATTTCTGAGTCTCCTGCCTGCACCTCTTGAGTGCTAGGGTTAAGGGTGTGCACCCAGCACCCAGTTTTCCATGGGGCTGCGACCAAGCCTGAGCCTTGTGGATGTCATAGAGCACTCTACAAGTTGAACTACACCCTCAGCTCTTTTTTTTTTAATATTTATTTATTTATTAAGTATACAACATTCTTTCTGCGTGTATGCCTGAAGGCCAGAAGAGGGCACCAGACCTCATTACAGATGGTTATGAGCCAACATGTGGTTGCTAGGAATTGAACTCAGGACCTCTGGAAGAGCAGGCAATGCTCTTAACCGCTGAGCCATCTCTCCAGCCCCCCACCCTCAGCTCTTTTAATTTAAGGGGGGGGGAGCAGATTCTGATAGGACTGACCCCACATATGCCACACAGCCAGCAGTATCAAGAACCCTCAGTAGTAGGGGCTATGGTCATTTTAGGTACCCATGAGTGTTCTAACCCTCGTACAGCTGGAGGACATACTGCCCGTGCTCAGCAGCTTCGGCCATGCCAAGACTATCCTCAACGCCAATGCCAGCCGCTTTAGCCAGGAGTTCTGCCTCTGCCTGCAGCAGTGAGTGATGGAAGCCCAGTGGGCACAGCGACACCTGCCATGGGTTATTCCTCTTGGGCACTGGGATACTGCCTTTGGCCTCAGCCCCTGGAAAGTGCCCCTGGGCGTGCCTACCCTGTCTTTTACCCACAGGGGAGTCATGGTAGGCGCCTCTGTGTTCCACTATCTGCTTGAGACCTCCAGAGTGGTGTTTCAGGTAAGGACCTGCCTGCCTCCTGCCCACTCTTCCCCAGTTCTGAAAGTTGGAAAGCAGAGGAGCCACAGCCCCCAAGTCCTGCCCCACCCCCAAGCCAGTTTCTCTCCCCAAGGCCCAGGCTGAACGAAGCTTCCATGTTTTTTATGAGCTGCTGGCAGGGTTGGACGCCGAGGATCGTGAGAAGCTCTCTCTGCAGGGACCTGAGGCCTACTACTACCTCAATCAGGTAGGGCCGAGGCTCTCATGGATGTGCACCCAGGGTTCTCAGGATGCTGTGGGGATCCCAGGAGCTGCCCCACCACAAGCCTGCTGTGCTCTGCAGGGCCAAGCCTGCAGGCTCCAGGACAAAGAGGATGCTCAGGACTTCAAAGGGCTGCTGAAGGCCCTGCGGGTGCTGGGCTTGTGTGCAGAGGAGCTGACTGAAGTCTGGGCTGTGCTGGCCACCATCCTGCACCTGGGAAACATCTGCTTCTCTTCCTCAGAGGTGGGCTCCCCTGTGATGGGACCGGTGAGCACACAGGATGGGCAGTGGTGGGCGGTTTGCGCAATCAGAGCAGTGACGATGCCAAGTCACTGTGTGTGGAAAATCATAGAACTCTGGGCTACTTCTGGAAGCAGGCAGATCCCTATGGTTTAGACAAGAAAAGTGAGCCCAGGCCCTTCTGCACTCCTCGGCTGTCACCCTTAGGAACTCCTGGAGTCAACCAAGAAGCCATTGCCTGGTGATGTCCATGAAGATCCCTTGACACTTTGTAAAAGAAACTTGATACTCATGTCAACGCTGTGTCCTAAGGGGTCTTGTTTTCCCTCTAGTGATAAGGCAGAAGAGGGTCAGAAAGAGAAGGGACTGGGCGGAATTGCCGGCCACTAAAAGAGACAGTCCAGGCTCCCACTGAGGCCTTCAGCCCCAGAGTCTGGCTCACTGCAGTCCAGAGCGCCTCCTATGCTGTTGGCCCTTTCTTTATTTTGAGACAGAGTTTTACTCTGTAGCCCAGGCTGGCATCAAATGTATAGAGATCCGCCTGCCTCGGCCTCCCAAGTGCTGAGATTAACAGTGTGCACCACCAGAGAAAGCTGCTGTTGGCCCTTGGAGGAACGGGCAGCTGGCTGGGTAAAGCAAGGCTATGCCATCACACAAGCAAAGCTCTTTCTGTCCCCCTCTGTCCAGCGGGAGTCCCAAGAGGTGGCTGCTGTGTCCAGCTGGGCTGAGATTCACTTGGCAGCCCGGCTCCTACAGGTGCCACCAGAGTGCCTAGAGGGGGCTGTCACCAAGAGGGTCATGGTGAGCCCAAAGGGTGCTGGGAAGGTGGGAGGAGCAACCGGAAGCACCTGTGGGTATGATCCTAACTTCCTGAGCGTTTCTCTGGTCTCCAGGACACGCCCTATGGCCGGGTCTCCAGATCTCTGCCGGTGGAAAGTGCTATCGATGCCAGGTAACCTGGGGACCAGAGACCTGGCTAGGTGCAGCGCTCTGCTGGGCAAGGCTCACTTATGGTATCTGCAGGGATGCCCTAGCCAAGACCCTGTACTCAAGGCTCTTCAGCTGGCTTCTGAAGCAGATCAACGTGCGGCTGGCTCCACCAAGGGAGGCAGCCGGTGTGGGCACCATCACTGTCGTGGACGTCTATGGCTTTGAGGTCACCCTTTGGAAGGGGGAGGGGCAGGGCAGGTGCTACCCATCTCATTCCAGCTCCTCCCTGGAGGGCTCTAGCGGGCCCAAGGTTTTGCCTTTTACCCTTTTCCCCCTTGTTAGAAACCTTTAGATTACACTCCTAAAGCTAGCCGCCAAAGTCAATTCCTTTATTAAGTCACTTCCTCCTCCTGAGGCTGATTACCAAGGTCCAGCAATCAAAGTATTTAAGTCCAGCAATCAAAAGCCCCCCTTTTGGCTCCCCTAATAAGCATGCCCAATCAAAAGAAACCAACTCATCCTAACAGGGTTTCTGCTTTAACTTTTATAAACTGTCATTTGCCTGTGGGCCATGTCTGTCCCCTCTCTATCCAGAGGTAGTCCTCTGTCCCTCCCTCCACTCCCTTGTTCCTTTCCCTTCTCCCCTGTCCTCTATCTCTGGTTGTTGTCTCTTATTCCTGTCCTTTGACCCTCTGGGGCAAATAAATCTCCTTGGTGCTGAAACTTGAGTGTCTCCTGCTGATCCTGGCCCTTTCCCTGTCCTACACCACGTTTGCCTGTCTGAACTAGACTTTGCTTGCTCCTTCTGGGGCTACTGAGTGGGATCCTTGCTTGTCCCTGGGAGGGGATGAGGAGGCACCAGGTTGGAAAGGGAACAAGTCCTGCCTCTTGGATCTTTAGAGTCTGGTCGAGGCTGGCAGGGAATCTTGGGGCTCTCGGTCGGTCCACTTACTCTGTCTGCATCTTCCTGGGAGGAATATGGCCTCATCACATCTGCCTTTCCCAGCTGGGGCTGGGAGCACTCCTGGGTTCCCTCTGGCAGGGGCTGGAGCCCACCGCAAGCCCCAGTGCCCTCTGCCTTGTCCTGCCCCCCCTTGCTGGCTGTGCAGCTACTTAACCCTTCAGAGGTCAGTGTCCCCAAACCGTAAAGTAGGCCATCTTAGCTCTCTACAGTTAGAGTCCTGCCCTTCTCTGTCTTGTTCTGGAGACGCTTCTGGAGAGTTCTCTCCTGCATGGCCACCTTAGGCTGGGCCTGTCTACGACCTAACCTCACACATAGCAAGACCCTCTCCAGTCTTCCAGAACTGTCACAGCTGTGTGCCTTTTCCTTAAGAGTCACCTCTTTTTGTGGGGAAGGGCCAGCAATAATGGAGCTTAGAGAAAGGAGCCAAGCCACCCCCAGTTCCTGGATGGTCATTGTTTGCTGGCTTGTGTGTCCTGCCCCGTTTAGAATGTAGTGAGTGTCCTGCTTGCCTTGAGCACTGCCTGCTGAGGTTGGGGAGAGCAGGGGAGGAAGGCAGGAAGTCTTCCTGGAGGTGGCAGCCAGGGGGACCTACCTGTGAGGCTATGGAATTCTGAGGGCCACCCAGATAGGTAATAGGAAGACACGCCCTCCAGACCCTCTCAAAGATGGCTTACAGCACTACTGAGGCAGAGGGCAGGAGTGTGGAGAGCTGGAGGGACTGATAGACAGTTGGGGCAGGTCTAAGGTAGCGCACAGGCTGCACTTGTCCCCGTTGGTCGCAGTCTCAGCTCCGGGCCACCACTCCTGCTAGAGCCCTGGACTCCAGAGAGAAGGGAAGGGCAGCCCCACTTGCCCAGCCCCCACCTCCTATGCAGCAGATCCTCCTTCACTTGGCCCAGGCACTGCGGGTGAACGGCTTGGAGCAGCTGTGCAGCAACCTGGCCAGCGAGCGCCTGCAGCTCTTCTCCAGACAGAAGCTGCTGGCCCAGGAGGAGGTAGGGTGGTGGGCATAGACGTGGCAGGTGCTGGAGCACACTGCTCAGCAGAGGCCAAAGCAGTGCATGGAAAATCCCTTTCTGTAGTGGGTGGGAAGGGTCCGTCCTTCTTAACCTCTGTTTACATGTGTAAGAGGAGGGGGATCTCGGTGACCTCTCTCTGCCCCAACTGTGGGCTTCTAGTTATCAAATACTGGTTGTTTCCAGGAGGAATGCCAGCGGGAGATGCTGAGCTGGGTGCCCATAACCCAGCCTCCGAGGGAGTCCTGCCTGGACCTCCTGGTGGGCCAGCCCCACAGCCTTCTGAACATACTGGATGCCCAGACATGGCTATCACAGGTACCTCAGCCATCAGTGATGCTTAGCGTCAGGGATAAGGAATGGGGGCCCTAAGCAGCCAGGATGAAAACAGCAGGGCCTCCTGGGAGACAAGTTATAGGGGCCAGAGACCCAGCCTTCCTTCACAGCCCAGGGAAGACACATTCAAGAGGGAAAGCCCTGGGCTCCCACCAAATGTTTTTTTTTTAAAAAAAAAAAACAACTTTTAATTTTAAGTGTATGAATATTTTTGTTTTTGTTTGTTTGTTTTTTCAAGATAGGGTTTCTCTGTATAGTCTTGGCTGTCCTGGAACTCACTCTATAGACCAGGCTGGCCTTGAACTCAGAGATCTGCCTGCCTCTGCCTCCTGAGAGTGCTGGGATTAAAGGTGTGTGCCACCACCACACCTGGTGTGTATAAATGTTTTATCTTGTGTGTGTGTGTGTGTGTGTGTGTGTGTGAGAGAGAGAGAGGGGGGGGCGGGGGGCGGGGGGGCTGGAGAGATGGCTCAGAGGTTAAGAGCATTGCCACATGGTGGCTCACAACCATCAGTATTGAGGTCCGGTGCCCTCTTCTGGCCTTTAGGCATATACATAGACAGAATATTGTATACATAATAAATAAATATATATAGAGAGAGGGCCACACGTACACCTAGAACCATGGAATCGGAAGAGGGTGTTGGATCCCCTGGAACTGGAGTTAAGATGATTGTGAGCTGCTATGTGGGTGCTGGGAGCAGAACCTGGAACCTCTGAAGAGCAGCAAATGCCCGTAGCCATCTCTTTAGCCCTTAGTTTTGTTTTTGAGACAGGAAGCCATGTACAGAGTGTAAGCTGATCTTGAATTCCTGATCCTTAGGCTTCCACATCCCAAATACTGGGGTTATAGACATGCATCACCAACAGCCAGTTACAAATGCTTCTTGGCTTAGTAACCACTGGGTTACTCACCACTGACTACCGAGTGTAACTACTCCCTGTCAACACATCCGCCCCTGTATTTGAACTCCTCGAGGGAGCAGACACACTTAACTGCACTCAGTGACATACCCCTCCTCTAGGCTAGACTGAGCAGCAGGTGGGCTGGGCCTGTCTGAGGGCTCCGATTCTATTGGTGGTTCACTGGCATCGAAGGAAGAAGGTACAGATTTGTGTGTAGGCAAAGGTCAGATTTGTTTTACGTGTATGGGTTTTTTTGTCTGAATCCCACGTGTGTGCCTGGTACCTGAGGAGACCAGAAGTGGGTGTCCGTTTCCTGGGGACAGGAGTTACAGCTGTGAGCCACCATCCATGTGGAAGTTGGGAATTGAACCAGGTTCTCTGGCAGAGCAGCCAGTGCGCTTAGCTGCTCTTAGCCCCTGAGCAGAGCCATCTTGCCAGCCCTCAGACTTTATGACGCAACCTGTAAGGACTTGCTGAGAAGCTGTCATTGTGGGACCTACCTGGAATGGTTTTGATATCTGTGTCAAAGCCCCCAATCGTTTCCTTCTAAGTCCTTCAGACTTTCTCAGAAACATCACATCTAGGGCTGGTGGAGGTGGCTCCTGGGCCTGAGATGACCCTGACTTCCTCAAGTAGTTCTTGATTGTTCCAAATGTAAACTCATCAAGGAAGAGAGCACGTGTTTTTCTTTTCTTTTCTTTTCTTTTTCCTTCTTTTAGTTTTTCAAGACAGGGTTTCTCAGTAGCTATTGGAGCCTGTCCTGGAACTCACTCTGTAGACCAGGCTGGCTTCGAACTCACAGAGATCTGCCTGCCTCTGCCTCCCAAGTGCTGGGATTTAAGGCGTGCACCACCACTGCCCAGCCGAGTGCATGTTTTATAGGGGCTCCACTACACTTACTGACTTCCTGTCTGAGGAAGAGATTTGGGGAGACCAGTCTCCCTGTGTCTAAGGGGTGTGATTCTGGGGTCTCTGGGAGGGAGCAAGTTCCAGGCAGGAACAGCAAGTATGTCCAAAGTCTGATGTCAGTGTGACTCCGTCCTTACCAGGCCACAGACCACACCTTCCTCCAGAAATGCCACTATCACCATGGTGACCACCCAAGCTATGCCAAACCTCAGCTGCCCCTGCCCATCTTCACCGTGCGGCACTATGCTGGGACCGTCACCTACCAGGTATCTGTTCTTGGGCACAGATTCCAGGGTGAATCAGTAAGGTCATGTCACCTTAGTGCCTGCCCCTCCCTAGCTGAGTCACCCCCCAGGTGACAGTGTCAGGGAGGTTCCTTCCAAGATGTGACAGCGTGACTCCACCTGAGCCTCAGGTCACACCCAGTCCTGAGCATTAATTATTTTTCATAGGTCCTCAGCAAGGGGTGGGGCCTTGTCAGCCCCTCCCAGTCACAGTTGCTATTTTTGTATATGTTTATTTGTTTTCATTGTATGTGTGTGGGGGGGGGTTGAATATGCTACAGCACATGCGTGGAAATCAGAGGGCAACTTTTGGGAGTTGGTTCTCTCCTTCCACAGTGTGAATACCTGGGGTTGAACTTGGGTCTTGGACTCCGGCCACAGGCATCTTACTGGCCCAACTTGTTTGTTTTTGTTTTTGTTTTTGGAGACAGGGTTTCTCTGTAGCTTTGGAGCCTGTCCTGGAACTAGCTCTTGTAGACTAGGCTGGCCTCAAACTCAGAGGTCTGCCTGCCTGTGCCTCCGGAGTGCTGAGATTAAAGGGATGTGCCACCACCGCCTGGCTCTGGCCAGCTTGTTAGATAGTTTCCTCTCTCTCTCTCTCTCTCTCTCTCTCTCTCTCTCTCTCTCTCTTGATTTTTCGAGGCAGGGTTTCTCTGGGTAGCCTCAGCCATCCTGGATTTCGCTCTGTAGACCAGACAGGCCTCCAACTCACAGAGATCTCCCAAGTGCTAGGATTAAGGCCTGTATCATAACCGCCCAACCACAGATTGATCTCTGAACCACTGAGCCATGTCTCCTGTCCTGATGTGGGAAGGCCTTCTGTATATATATTGCTCTTATTGGTTAATGGATAAAGCTATTTTGGCCTATGGCAGGGCAGAATATAGACAGGCTGGAAGAGATATGTAGAGAGAGTAGGTAGAATCAAGGAGACACATGTAGCTGCCGAACCTTACCAGTAGGCCATAGCCTCATGGTGATACACAGATTAATAGAAATGGGTTAATTCAAGATGTAAGAGCTAGCTAGAGATATTCCTGAGTCATTGGCCAAGCAGTGTTGTAATTAATACAGTTTCTGTGTGATTATTCAGGACTGAACGGCTGGGAAACAAACAAACAGTCTCTGTTTAGACTGTCCCTTACCCCCCCCCCCACTTTCATTTTTTAATTTTTACTTTGTGTATGAGTATTTTGCCTACATGTGTCTGTGCACCATAGATGTGCCTGGTGCCCTCGCTGGTCATAAGAGGGCATCAGATTGTCTTGGGCTGGAGTTACAATTGGTTGTGAGCTGCTATGTGGGTGTGGGCGTTGAACCTCAGTACTTTGGAGGAGCAGCCAGTGCTCTCAATCACTGAGCCATCTCTCCAGTCCCGCTATTCTGAGTTTTATGTGGGGAAGAAATACATGAGCGTAAGCAAGAGAGTACTGAGGAGGCAGGGAATGAAGAGGTAGGTAAACTGTCCTGCGGCATGTGACCTGGAAGAGAACAGCTTTGCTAAACACGGGCCCGTGTTTCCTGGGATGAACCAGAAAGGCCAGCCGCCCAGACTATGCGAAGCTGAGAAGGCCTGCCTGTTTCTCAGGCGTGGCGCACAAGCAGCCGCCTATCCTGAAGGCCCTCCCACCTCCTCCTCTCTTGCAGGTGCACAAGTTCATAAACAGAAACAGGGACCACCTGGACTATGCCATGGTGGCGATGCTTGGACAGAGCCAGCTGAAGGTGACTTGGCGTTCCTTTCAGGGGCTCACATAGCTTACCCCCACGCATCAAGCCTTGAGGGGCTAGTCCCCAACACCGTGGCACCCTGGATGGAGGAATGAGCATGCGGGGGTCGAGTGTTGAGGGTGCCTGTCCTGGCTCCCCAGGGGCTGTGTGCTGGATGGATAGGCTCAGGATGGAGACAGCTGAGACTCATTTCACCCCACAGCTTGTGGGCAGCCTGTTCCAGGAAGCAGAACCAGAGGAAGAGAGAGAGCAGAGCAAACCCACTCTGGCCTCTCGATTCCAGCAGTCCTTGGGGGACCTGCTAGCCCGGCTAGGCAGGTGAGAGCTGCGCTCTTCTGCCGGACCCCAGGGAGGTGGTGGCCGGGGGTCTGGTCTGTGACCACCCCCCTTCCACTCTTCAGGAGCCGCGTCTATGTCATCCATTGTCTCAAGCCCACCCCTGGAAAGGTGAGCTCCCTTCCCCAGCCTCACCCCGGCCTCCTCTCCTCCGTCCTCCCTTCCTCTGAGACCCTGTCAGCCCTAATACCCTGACTCCAGCTCTCCTTGGCTGTGTCCCTGGCTTCTAGCTCCCTGGCATCTTTGATGTGGGACATGTGGCAGAGCAGCTGTACCAGACTGGCATCCTGGAGATCATAGGCACCCGAAGTGCCCACTTCCCCGTGCGAGTGCCCTTCCGGCTCTTCCTGGCCAGGTAGGATTCTGTGGTGAGGAAGCTGAGGGCCTGGGGCCAATGCCTGACGGCGGACAATCCCAGGTATGTAGTCCTGGTAGAGAAGGTATCACGGGCCTGACTTCCAACGTGTTATGCTTCCTTACACACATATACACACACGCGTGCACACACACATGCACATACGTGTGTGTGCGTGCTCTTTTCAGTATACACTGTACCTCCTCCGTGCTAATACCCTGCTGGAGACGACTGGGGCCCTGCCTGCCCTGGGACCGTACCGTGTAGCAGGTGGGCACAGCAAGTGAGTCATGAAGGACTCGGTGAGGTAAGGAAAGACAGTTAACAGAGCTTTTCAGATGGAGAAGGGATGGCAGGTGCGGGGGGCAGCCATGGGGAGCTGAGAGGTCATGCAGTGCAGAGAGGGTGGGACAGCCTTTGATGGAGAGCTCACAGGCGTCTAGGAGAGCTGGTGGCTCTTTGTGGTGTCCACTGTTTGGCCTTGGCCTGGACCCGCCCCTCGTTCACCTCTGAGGCTCCACCTCAGGGTTCTAACCACCCTCTTTGCCTAAGACTGTCTTAGTGTGGGGACGGTCTGGCGAAGGGTGGAGCCTGAAGCAGGAAGTAGATGATCTGTGTGTGCCTGTCGGTCCCTGAGCTAGAGGCTGAGTGAGAGTGACAGGTGATAGGTGAGAAGCTTCTGTCCTTGCCCTGGGACACTTGCCAAGTCAGTAATTGTCACCTGTTCCAGGAAGTTCTGCTAGGGGATCATTGTCTTCCCAGTATTGGCCAGGTCTACTGATGAGCTTCTGTACCTGCAACCCTGCCCTCTGCAGTCAGGCCTTGAGCCCCACTGGGGCACCGTGGCAGGTACCCTGGAGAGACAGAAGCCACAGGGTCACATCCCGTTGCCCCTCTAGCCCTGTCTGGCCTCGTGACCACCATCTCTTCTGCTTGACAACTTGCTCATTCCCCGGAGCAGAGGTCTGTTCTCCCAGTTCTTTGCCCGGAGTCAGCACATTGCCTGGCTATAATGGGGCGTGTGTGTGTGTGTGTGTGTGTGTGTGTGTGTGTGTACCATGTGCCTGCAGCTACGTGCACTGGCCAGGTTGGATCCCCTGGAACTGAAATTACAGGCAACTGTAAACTGACTGTCATGGGTGCTTGAAACCGAGCCTGAGTCCTCTACAGGGGCAGTAAGTGCTCCTGACCACTGATCCATCTGGCTCTGGAAGAGAATCTTTTTTTTTTTTTCTTTTTCTTGAAACAGGGTTGCTCTGTGTAGCCCTAGCTGTCCTGGAACTCACTCTACAGACCAGGCTGGCCTCGAACTCACAGAGATCCCCCTGCCTCTGCCTCCCGAGTGCTGGGATTAAAGGTGTGCGCCACCACCACAGGAAGAGAGTCTTAATGAGATACTGTCCAGGTGACACCTATCTGTAGGGATGTCTTTGTGGAAGACTGTCCTGATTGTTAATTGATGTTTGAAGATTTAGCCCGTGGCAGGTGGCACCATTCCCTTGTAAACAGAGACAGCTTGTTTGAATAATCACACAGAAACTATATTAATTACATTACTTTTTGGTCAATGACTCAGGCATATTCCTAACTAGCTCTTACTTTTTTTTTTTTTTTTTTGAGACAGGGTTTCTCAGTAGCTTTGGAGCTTCTCCTGGAACACGCTATATAGACCAGGTTGGCCTCGAACTCACAAAGTTCTACTTGCCTCTCCCTCCCTAGTGTCATAGCTCTTACATTTTAAATTAACCCATTTCTATCAATCTATGCATCGCCACGAAGCTGTGGCCTACCTGTAGGTTCTGGTGTCTGCAGCTACAAGGCTTCTCCCTGACTCTGCCTACACTCTCTACGTATCTCTTCCAGCCTGGCTATATTCTGCCCTG
This sequence comes from Microtus oregoni, assembly GCF_018167655.1. NCBI lineage: Eukaryota > Metazoa > Chordata > Mammalia > Rodentia > Cricetidae > Microtus > Microtus oregoni. Next base: position 4,256,974 of record NW_024543222.1, on the reverse strand, counting down.
CCATAGGCCAAAACAGCTTTATCCATTAACCAATAAAAGCAACACATATACAGAAGAACATCCCACATCACTCCCTAGACAGGGAGTTCTGATTGTATAGGAGAGGTGAATGCTACCTGGGTCCAAGTGTTCATGGCTCTCTGCTCTTGACTGTGGTTTGGTATGATTAGATGCTTCGAGTTCCTGCCTTGATTCCCTGCACCAGCGAGCTGTGCCCTGGAACTGTAAGCCAAATAAGCCCCCTGTCTCAGCAGCTGCTTCCTCTCAGGGTATTCCCTCACTGCAACAGAAACTAGGACATGGGGTTTCCCAAGTTGTTGATTGATCCAGAAACTGAGTAATTATCAAGGGGTTCAGCTGTCGGCCGAGTGTCTAAACCGGCCTTCCCTCTCTCCACCTCATTTCTGTGTCCTTGGGAACAGGTTCCGGCCCCTGGGATCCGGGAGCCAGGAAACTCTCTCTGACCGGGAGAGGTGTGGAACCATCCTCAGCCACGTGCTAGGGGCAGAGTCTCCAGTCTATCATCTCGGAGCTACCCAGGTGAGTGTGGGTGCTCAGAGTAGGAAAGACCCTGCTGGATTAAACACCGACAGTGGTCCTTCTCAGTGATGGGCAGATAGGGTGGGGCGGGCTGGCAGGCTACCCCGGCACCCTAGATAGATTGCATGACCATATGTGGGGAGGCTGAGGCCAGAGGAGACGAGCGGGCATGTGCCTGTCTGTTTCCCCCATACCCCCATCTCCACGCAGCACGCCTCTGCTCACAGGTCCTGCTGCAGGAGCAGGGCTGGCACCAGCTAGAGCAGCTATGGGCTCAGCGACGCTCGCAGGCCCTGCTCACTCTGCACCGAGGACTCCGGGCCTGTATCACCCGACAGCGCCTCCGCCTCCTGCCCCGAATGCAGGCTCGCGTGCGTGGACTCCAAGCCAGGTGAGGTAACCCTGGAGCCAAGGACCAAAGTGGAGCTTGAGGCTGTAGGGCTCCTCAGGTGCTGCTGCGACGCCAGCTCTCAGCAGGTCTGGAACTGAAGAGGAGCCGCAGACCACACAAGTTCACCGTTTTCTCTGAGGGAGCGAAATTTAATTCCCTGCGGCAGGCGAAAGAGGGGAAAATACACACCTTCGAGATGTCAGGGTGTCTCTTCTGTATCTTTTCCCTTGCTTCTTTCCTGATGTTTTCCTTCTATATCTTTCTTGATTTTTTTCCTTACGGTTTATAAACCCATTTATAAACTGTATATACCGCAAAATCTTTCAGGCAGCATAAAAATGACCTATTTTCCAAGTGAATGAACACCAGTGAAAAACCACATGTTCCCCAATGAGTAAACATTTTATGTTTTAGGGGAGAAAAGCAAGTGATTCCCAAGGACCCACAAACATCCCCGTCTATGCAACTTGTTACAGATTACACAGTGTAAGCTAGCAAGGTATTTTTGTCAGCCACGTCTTTTACTAACAGACTGCATTTTTGCGGTTACAAAGAAAAGATCAATCATTTATCTCAAAAAGTAATCTTATAAAAAAACTTAAAAGAATCACAGATCGCCGTGCAACGGTGGCGCATGCCTTTAATCCCAGCACTCGGGAGGCAGAGGCAGGCGGATCTCTGTGAGTTCGAGACCAGCCTGGTCTACAGAGCTAGTTCCAGGACAGGCTCCAAAGCCACAGAGAAACCCTGTCTCGAAAAAACCAAAAAAAAAAAAAAAAAAGAATCACAGATCTAAACTTTTATATGTATCTATAAAACAGTCATTTCTACTTGTAGTCTTTATTTAATCATCTCAGGAAACTGAGGGCAAAAATGGGCACAAGGAATTAATCATCGCCTTTGATCACCAACCCATCTTTAGCAAGAAAGCTACATTAGCTAGATAGCAGGCTGTTGTTGGTCTTGTTCCCTGACCTCAACGAGTCCCTTGCTCAGCTATCAAAAGTGTGATCTCCTAAACTTTAAATTGTTCCCCAAGATTTTCTACCTCAAAGCCATTTTTTAAAAATCCTCCTTCTCCTTCTTCTTCCTCTTTCTCCTCTTCTTCCTCCTCTTCTTCCTCCTCCTCTTCCTCTTCTTCCTCCTCCTCCTCCTTTTCCTCTTCCTCTTCCTCCTCCTCTTCTTCCTCCTCCTCCTCCTTTTCCTCTTCCTCTTCCTCCTCCTCCTCCTCCTCCTCCTCCTCCTCCTCCTCCTCCTCTTCTTGTTCCTTTTGTGAGACAAGGTTTTTCTATAGCTTTGGAGCTTGTCCTGGAACTAGCTCTTGTAGACCAGGCTGGCCATGAACTCACAGAGATCTGCCTGCCTCTGCCTCCCGAATGTTGGGATTAAAGGCATGCACCACCACCTGGCCATTAAAAAAAATTTTAACCCAACCTTACTAACAACCTGCATGTTTAAGTTCTTTCCAAGGCTGGTGGTTGAATTATTAATCTGCTCCAGCCTGGAAAAAAATCCATCACCATCATTGTAAGAACCAATGGTACTGCCCAGTAAGGGGCTAGATGCCCCTGAGAGTTTTTATCTGACTCAGATTGTGAGGGACATGGTGACCACGAGGGCAATAAGTAGAGCTATGCCCAGTAACAGCATGAGGTCCCCAGGACACGTGTCCTCGGGGGTCTCTCCCCCTCCAAGGCACACCCAGCACGTTTATGCTGACCGCTGAGCCATGTTCCACGAGTTCCTAAGCGGGTTGCTGTTCGTCTCACACAGCCCCTGGCGCTCAAAGTGGTGGGCGGGGTGCATCACGTGGCTCTCGGGGGTAAGCTGACCTGTCCACTGTCATTCCTTCCATCCTAGACTCTTGACAGCAACCTGAGGAGCCTGCTTCAAGCCCTCCCCAGAGTAGAGACTCATTGCTGCCAGGCCACGGGAATCGGATGGATTGATACCTGTCTTTTCTAGTCTGTTCTCCATTGCACTTGGCTTCCTTAAGACAGTCTTGCTATATAGCCCAGGCTGGCTTCAAACTCATGACCCTCCTGCCTCACCTTCTGGATCTGGGATACACTCACCTACCATCACACCCCACATTCTATTTTGTCCACCCAGCAGCTATCCCGCCCGCCGTGGCCAGCTGCTGGAGACGCAGGGACAAAGGCAGTGGAGTTGAGGCCACGCAAGGTGCCAGATTTAGACAGTAAAGCAGCCATTGACCCAAGACTGAAAATAAAATGAAGACAGTGCCATGGCAGAGGGACACCGCCACAGGCAACCATTCTACTGTCTGTCCCTCAACCTCATTCGCTGTAGAAACTGAGGCACAGGGCCCACGAGGCAGTGACTCCCTACTGCCCACACTATCATCCACTTCTAGTAACTTCCAGTGTGTTTCTGTCTCTAGGTTTGTCTTTTTGGAGTGTTTCCTGTAAGCCAGTTTATGCCTGGCCTAATTTGCTCAGCTTCTCATGCTTTTTGGAGCTTATGTCATTGTACTGATCAGAACTTCATTTTTTTTTCCTTGACTGAATGATCATCTGTCGTGCAGATTCACGGCTTGGTGCTGATGTGTGGGCTGCTCCCAACCCTTCTGAGCACAGCTGCAGAAGCATCTGTTCTGCTTCCTGGTTTTAAGTGTTGGGTCTATCCTAGGAGTGGAATTGCTTGGTCATACGGTGTTTCTGGTTGTGTTTTTTGAGACAGTTGTACTATGTAGCTTCTCCTGGCCTGAAGCTCACTATCCAGACCAGGCTGGCCTCAAACTCTCAGTTGTGCCTTCCTCTGCCTCCTGAGTGCTGGGACCGAAGGTGTGCGCCACCAAGCCTGCTTCATGCTGTCTTTGACTTGATTTCTCTAATGACTAGTGATGCTGAGCATATTCTCGTGTGCTTCCCATCCATCTGTGGGAATGTCTGTTCTACTCCACTGCCTATTGTTCTTGTTTCACTGGCATTTTGGAAAAATGTATTTTATTTTACGTGTGTTTGCTCAGCATGAGAATGCAGTGTTCTTGGAGGCTGGAAGAGGGTGTCAAACTCCTAGAGCTGCAGTTACAGATGCTTGTGAGCCACCATGTGGGTGCTGGAAACCCAGGTCCTCTGCAAGAGCAGCAAGTATTCTCTAGGCTCTTTTTGGTTGGTTTTGAGACAGGGTCTTACTGTGTAGCTCAGGTTGGCTGTGGGCTCACAGCTATCCTCCTGTCTCAGCATCCTGAGCACTGGAACTAGGGAATCCACCACCACACCCAGCTTTCTTACTAGCTATTATTTGGTGTGTATAAGTGTTGCCTGCATATATGTATATGCACCGTGTGTGCTTGGTGCCCTCAGAGTTATGGGTAGTCGTGAACCATCATGTGGGTGCTGGGAATTGAACTCCAGTCCTCTGCAAAAACAGCAGGTGCGTTTAACCCTTGAGCCACCTTTCCCCTGTCTCTGTTGGTAAGTTGCAAGGGTGCTCCATATTTTCTGCATATTGGGTAACCACTAAGAATGTGATTTGGTGACTTTTTATTTATTTGGTACTTTGTCCTTTTACCTTCTTGGCACTATCCTCTGATACATGAAAATGGTAGCTTGATTGCTGGATTGGTTGATCCATGGATTGAGTTTTTGTGCTGGGGATAAACCCAGCGACTCGAACATGCTTGGAAAGTCGTCTGCAAGTGAGCTGTGCTTCACTTCCAATCCTGTAGATGTGAGTGTGTGTGTGTGTGGTCTATGTGTGTATATGTTCACGCTTGTGTGGATATGTGCAAGTGGAAACATGCCCACTGGTGTGGGTACCGTGTGTGCGCACGCATGTGGAGATCAGAGATTGACGATGACTCTCCTTCCCAGTCATGTTCTCACACTGTTTGGGGGGAAATGGGGGTTTGAGACAGGTTTTCTCTACGTAGCTTTGTCTGTCTGGGTAGCCAGTGGGTAGCCATCGAGCTCCAAGCATCGGTCTGTCTCTCCCTCCTCACCACTGGGGTTACAGATTCGCTGCTACCTGGCTTTCCTGGGAGTGGATGCTGAGGACTGGAATGCGGTTCCTCGAGTTTGTACACTAAAGTCATCTCCTTGGCCCCTCCACTTATTTTCATTTGTTGTTGCTTGTGTATGGGTGCTTTGCTTGCCTGTCTGTCTGTGCACCACATGTGTGCCTGAGGCCCCTGGAGGTGAGAAAAAGGAATATGCAAAGAAAATATCTTTGAGAATTTTCCAGCCAGAAGACCAGGCGCCTCAAAGAAGGGGGTCCTAAGCAGAACAAATATTTTAAAATGAATCTAGGGGGCTCGAGAGATGGTTCAGTGGTTAGAACACTTGCTGTTTTTTACAGAGGACCCAAGTCCAGTTCCCAGTACCTATGTCAGGTGACCCACAACTGCCTATAACTCCAGGGCATCTAACGCCCTCTTCTGGCCACAGATGACCCCTGCACTCACATACCTACACAGAGATACACACATATGCATAATTAAAAACAAAAGTCCTAAAAGCTGGAAGTGGTGGCACAGGCCTATAATCACAGCGGCCAAGGGACAGAGGGAGGCAGATCTAAGTTCAGGGCCAGCCTGGTCTACATAGTGAAACAATCTCAAAACAGAACATTGCCTGGTTCGCCATAGTGTTTTGTTCTTTACTGTTGGTTCTGTTAAACCTCAGGAGGATCCCCTGAGCCGGAGTTGATTTTACATGAATGTCTAGACTCACAGGGCTGGGGTACCATGGAAGAAGTAGTAAGTTTTGAGTCCTCACCCTCCTTACTTCCACGGCTCCCAGGAAGCGATACCTCCAGAGGAAATCAGCTCTGGGACAGCTGAATGCTATTCTCCTTGTAGCTCGGCCCCTGCTCCAGAGACGACAGAAACTACAGGTAAGAGGATGGGTGGGGGGGGGGCTTCTGGATTGGGGGAAACCTCAGGATAGAAGGTAGGTGACCTTGACTGCCCGAGAGAGGAATTCTGACAGCCTAAACTTGCCAGGACTAAAATACCAGAACCCACTGTTTACTGACTGCCTCCATTTCCTGTTCTGACTCGAGCAAGTTGGGGCCCTGGGGGTTCTGGTCTTCCTTCACCATGACACCCCTGTCCCTGCAGACCTGGCTCCCCCTTTCCACCTAGGTCTCCCCTGATCCCTTCAGGCTCCCGTGGGCCCCCTTCTAGTCTCGCTTTTGCCTGATGACTCCAATTTGAGAGCCATAAAGCAGCTCAAAGGTCAATGCCCACATACTGCCCCGTCCCAGGCTCCTCCCTGGCTGGACTTTGTCCCCTGGGACCATTTATTCCAGTCTTCCTTACCTCTTCCTGGTACCCTACCAGACAGACAGTGGCGCCCACAGCTCGGAGGCGGTGAGAGCTGAGAGAAGGGTAGAGGAGGGTGAAGCCAGGCGACTGCTCCTCTGTGGGTCGATGACATCGGCATTTCTTTGCTACCATCAGGGTCTCCTGGGGACAGGAGGGACCCTGAGCTGCTGGGTCAGGTAGGGCTGCTGGGGAAGAAGAAGCATCAACTCTCGCTGGATCTCTCCCACAGCTTGAACATTCCTGTGGCCCGCAGAGCGGGGAGGCCTGGGGGAAACGGTCGAGGATGGTGAGTCTGGAGGTACAGGGCCTGCGTGGGGTGTGAACCCCAAGGCTGGCATAGCATGGGGGGATACAGAGTGACATCAGGGTCCTGTTCCTCATGTGCCACCTGAGTGGAAGACTGGGGTTCTCTTGATTTTCCTCAGGGACCCTTGGAGACCTGATCACTTGTTTTCAGGTTATGCCCTTGATCTTCAAGGGGAGACCGGGAGAGGGGGGTGTGCCCAGTCCTGTTCAATGACCATTTGGGTCTCTCCACCAGGACCTGGGGCGCTTGGAGATCCCAGCCCAGCTGGCTGCTCTGCTGCGGACAGCGGAAGGTGTGTCATCTTAATGTCCGGTCTGAGACCCTTACGGGGAGCATCTCTGGTCCTCTTTCCCTGAGCCACCCATGGTCACTCTGTCCATGGTGGTTGGCAGCTTGTCAGGGAAAGTGGGGATCCGAGTGTCCTAGGCTGCCTCTTGTGTTCCTTCTCAGGCCACCAGGGCACCCAGGCTGGGAACATCACAGAGTCCCTGCCACCTGAGGTTCCTGTCCGGCCCAGCCTGACCCTCCCTCCGGACATTGACCAGTTTCCCTTCTCCAGTTTCGTGTCCTCCAGTTTCCAGGTGAGTCCCTCGGTACTTCCTGTATACCCCCAAAGCTCCAATGTAAGACCTGGGAGGCAGGAGCAGGCCTCCACCTTCTCCCTGCCCTCCCCTGTGGTCATCGGAGCTGCCTGGAGAACAAAACAGTCTTTACACAGTTGTTACAGGGAAGCCTTGGCCACAGACTTGTTTTAGCCACACCTTTCCTGTACCTGCGGCTTTGTCTAGCATTGAAGCTCTGTCCTTAACGAAGGTTTAACGAGGGAAACTTCCCAGGCCGCAGGCTTAAATACAAAAGCGGGATTCATGACTCCACACACAAGAAGATCTCAGTATTAGTTTAATTATATATATATTTTTTTTTGAGACAGGATCTCACTACGTATCCCGTTGTCTGGCGCTTACTATGTAGATCAGGCTGACCCCGAGCTTACTATGTAGATCAGGCTGGCCCCAAAGTCAAAGATCTACCTACCTCTGCCTTAAGAGTACTGGGATTAAAGGTGTGTGTCACCATGCCCAGCCCTATTTTAAAAAAACATTTAAAGACAGGGCCTTTGGTAGCCCTGGCTTGCCTGGAACTCTGTACAGAGATCAGCCTCCCTTTTCTTCCCAAGTTTTAGGACTAAAGGCAGGGACACGAGCAGTTTGTTGTCAAGTTTTTAATTAAAGAACAACCAGAGGTCTAGAAGATTCCTAGTGAAAGAGTGCTTCACGAGGACCTGAATTAAAACCCACAGTACCCATGTAAAAAGCCAGGCGTGACCGTACATAGCCGTAATCCCGGTATTCGGGGGCAGATGCAGGTGGATTCCTGGAACTTGCTGGCAGCCTGTCTATGTAAAACAAGCGCCTCAGCTCAGTGACAGGCCCACTCAAGGCAAATAAGGAAGACGCTGGACATCCTCCTCTGGCGCACGCCTGCTCACACATGTCCAAGTAACACGCACCCATGCACCCACGCACCTGTGTGTCTGTCCTCTTCCTGGGGTACATGCTCCTGGGGGACTCCTCAAGGACAAACCCTATGTCACTCTCCTTCCCTCCAGAAGCCATATCTGCCTAGACCGGGGCAGCTACTGGATGAGCCCCTGACCCGCATGAATGGCGAGAACCCTCAGCAGGCTCTGGAGATCAACAGGGTGGTGAGTGAGACCTTGGAGGTGGCCAGTATGGCCGCTCTAAGGACCGGGAAGGTGCAGGGGAGCCCTGGGCTTCCTGCTCCTACCCTTGCTTTGTGTCAACAGATGCTGCGGCTCCTGGGGGATGGATCCCTGCAGCCCTGGCAGGAACAGACCATTGGCACGTTCCTGATACGGAAGGCACAGCACCAGCCGGGACTTCGGGATGAGCTCTTCAGTCAGCTGGTGGCCCAGCTGTGGCACAACCCAGACGAGCAGCAGAGTCAGCGTGGCTGGGCCCTGATGGCCGTCCTCCTCAGCTCCTTCCCCCCTACGCCTGCCCTGCAGAAGCCGTTGCTCAAGTAAGGGATCCAGCGGATGGGACTCTTGTAAGTGGCATCCGCATACCCCATCGAGCTTCAGCAACCCTGTGCTGTCCCCACAGATTCGTATCTGACCAGGCCCCCCGGGGCATGGCAGCACTGTGCCAGCACAAGCTCTTGGGTGCCCTGGAGCAAACACCGCTAGTTCCCATGGCCTCAAGGGCCCACCCACCCACGCAGCTTGAGTGGAAGGCTGGATTGCGGCGGGGCCGGATGGCCCTGGATGTGTTTACATTCAATGGTGAGGTCTGCCTCCCTTGGTCAGTGGAGCCAGCCCTGGCCTCCACTCTCCCTAGCCTCCTCCTGCCCTGTGACTCTCATGTCCTCCTCCCTGCTCTGTCCAGGGTGGGGACAGTGACCACTTCCTATCAGGGTGTAGCCCTCTGTCTCTCACCTTCCCACCAACCCCCACAGAGGAGAGCTACTCTACAGAGGTGGAGTCCTGGACCACGGGAGAGCAGTTAGCAGGGCGGATCCTCCAGAGCAGGTAAGGGGAGCCTGACCACTGACTGTTGTCCCCATCCTCACGCTCCCTCTGCTTTCCACTGCATGGTCCCCCAGGGCCGGATGAACGTTGTTCCTCAATGAATAGAAAGGGAAGGTTTTAGGGTAGAGGGGAGGGTTCCAACGGAAGCTTCCAGAGAGAGAGAGAGAGAGAGAGAGAGAGAGAGAGAGAGAGAGAGCAGAGATTCTAAACGAGGAAGGAGCCGTGCGACAGCATAAGGCACAGATCCTAACTCCATAACAAATGAGATTATTAGAGCCTGGAGATCACCAGAAGGATTTTTGAGGTACAAATAGGAATGCAGTCTAAGGCTTCTGAGTGAGGTTGAGCGCCTGGCTCACGCCTGGGGTGGGGATGTCATCAGGTCATCAGAAGACACCCTCTACTGACTCACGACCTCTACTCCTGAAGGATGTCATCTGCCCACACCTCTCCCTGATCACCTCGACGCCTCTCTCACTCTTGTCCCACCCAGAGGCCTGGAGGTGCCCCCTCGTGGCTGGTCTGTGTCACTGCATTCTGGGGATGCTTGGCAAGACCTGGCTGGTTGTGACTTTGTGTTGGACCTGATTGGCCAGACTGAGGACTTTGGAGACCCAGCAGGTTCCCGCAGCTACCCCATCACTCCCTTTGGTTTGTAGGTACCACCCACCTGCCCTCTCCCCAGCTGGTCATCCTCAGCCACCCTGCATTGTGTGGTGCATAGATGTTATTGGTGAACCAGGTCTCCCACCTAAACTTCTACACCCCTCTTAGAGTTGACTGCCACAGTAGTCCCCTTAACTAGTCCCACTCTCCTACAGAGCTGAGAACATCCCTCCAGCCCCTGGTGTTCAGGCTCCCTCTCTGCCCCCAGGACTCCCTCCAGGTCCAGCCCCAACACTGCCTGGCAGCAGCCCCCCAGGTAAGGCACACAGAGATTGGCAGGGTGCTGGGAATGGGTCCAGAGGTAGATGCGGCAATGTACCCTTGCCCCACAGGTGAGGCCAGGAAGCCGGGAAGCCTTGATGGTTTCCTGGACCACATCTTCGAGCCGGTTCTTTCCGGGGGCTTCAGTGTGAGTAGCCTCCCCTCTGGCTCCTTTGCTTTGGTGCTGGGGTGTGGCCACCCCTTCTGTTTCTCCCAGGCTCTAGCTCTGACGCTGAATATCTGTCCCTTCAGGATCTAGAACAAGGCTGGGCCCTGAGTAGCCGTATGAAGGGAGGGGGCTCCATTGGGCCCACCCAGCAGGGTTACCCCATGGGTGAGTACAGGTGGTGTCTCTCCAGGGCTTCCCAGGCCCAAGAGCAGGGGTAGTCTGAATCGCCACAGGCAACTGAAATGGGCATTCTGGCTGGTACCCCAGAGGGCAATGCTTTTCTCTGCCTGGAGCTGGAAGGAGGAGGAGATATGTGGGGCCAAGTTTGAATGGACCTGAGAGACCCTATTCCCTTAGTGTATCCAGGAATGGTGCAGGCACCCAGCTACCAGCCAGCTATGATGCCCGCACCAATGCCCATGATGCCAGCAATGGGCGCAGTCCCAACCGTCCCAGGTAAGGCCGGGTTAAGGGTACTGGGAGAAGCTTTGGGGGCTGAAGGTGGGGGAAGGGTCCTGCTGGGAGTCCAGATGGCACCTGGGATCAAGAATCAAGTCTGGCCATGGCACCTAACCTGCTCTGCTCTGGACATCTGCTCTTCACAGCCATGATGGTCCCACCACAGCCGCAGCCTCTGCTTCCCAGTTTGGACTCCAGGCAGCTGGCGGTACAGCAGCAGAACTTTATTAACCAGCAGGCGATGATCTTGGTAACCACCGTGGCTGGGCCATGGGACTGCCCAGGGAGTGTGGGCACAGGGGGCAGGGCCAGAGGAGGCTCTTACTGGTTGGCCTCTCCTTTCCCTCAGGCCCAGCAGATGACGACCCAGGCCATGAGCCTGTCTCTAGAGCAACAGAACCAGAGACGCCAGCACGGGACTCAGGCCTCAGCGGCTGCCTCCCAGGCTCCATCCTCCGTCATGGCTCCCAAACCCCAGAAGCCAACTGCGCCCCAGAAGACGCTAGAGAGTCACCCAGAACCTTTGGATGTTTGCTTTACAGTAAGGAGCCGAGGCTAGGCAGAGGTCTGGGTCTGGTGTGGTGTGGTGGCAGGGAAGGTAGGAAGGATTGGTCCAAGAAGCCATCAGAAGACGATGTTGAAAGGATGGGGCCGTGGCTGACTGGGGGCTACTCTTCATTTCCTCTTCTGCCAGGAGGACACTCCAGAGGAAACTGAAGCCAGGCCTCCGCGCCCCAAGAGCTTCCAGCAGAAACGGGACTATTTCCAGAAGATGGGTGAGGATGGAAGCCATGTGGAAATGTCACTGACGCCTGCAGCCCGGGGAGGGGAGGCCACACTGCTCCCCTACCAGTGTGGCCTGTCCAGGAGCCCAGATGAGTAAGCCCCTATCCCTATATACTGGATAAGCACCAGTGACAGAGAAGGCCGTCTGTGGTGTTTATAGGGCAAGAGCCAATCAGGGTGAAGACCGTGAAGCCTCCAGTCAAGGTTCAGATCCCCCAGGAGGAGACAGAGGAGAGTGAGGAGGAAGAGACAGCTGGTAGGTGTGGTGGGCTGCGGCTCCTCTGGCTCCAGTGCAGGGACCGTGCTTGATTGTCTTACTCTTCCTGGCAGAGCCGACCCCACCACCTCCTCCTCCAGTTGTGAAGAAGCCATTGAAACAAAGTAAGCCCAAAGCTGCGAGGGAAGATGAGGCGGAACCAGCAAAGAAGGAAGCGCCCAACAAGGACAGAATGTCCAACAAGGACAGAGCACCCAAAAAGGACAGAGCGCCCACCCAGGACAGAGCGCCCACCCAGGACAGAGCGCCCACAGTGCACAGCTCCAACTCCACACCTCAGCGCCCAGAACCCAGCAGGGAAATCCGCAACATCATCCGCATGTACCAGAGTCGCCCAGGCCCCGTGCCTGTGCCGGTACAACCCACCAGGTGGGCCCCGGGGGCACATGGCCAGGGCTGTTTCTCTCTGCAGGCCATCACCCTGTGCCTTAGTAACTTTCTCTTTCTTTCACGAGGCCTGTGAAAACTTTTCAGAAGAAAAATGACCCTAAGGATGAGGCTTTGGCAAAGCTGGGAATAAACGGTGCCCACTTGCCGCCATCGGTGAGCTACCCAGCCATCTTCTGCAGGGCATGGGCTAGGATCTGTCCAGGAATCCCGGGCTAAACCTGGGGTTTCCAGGGTAACCTGGCCTTGACTCTAACCCGTGCCTTTTCCTGCAGACGACGCCTCCTGACCAAAGCAAGGGCTCCCCACCCATTGTGGCTCCTCGACCCAAGACTCGACCAAGACTTGAGCCCTCCCTATCCATCCGGGAAAAGCAGGGACCCCTTCGGGACTTGTTTGGCCCACATAGCCCAAGTCCATCCATAACTCCGGCACCCCCACCTCCACCACCACCACCAGCACTTCCATTGTCTCCGCCTGAGGAACCCAAGACCCGTTCAGTGGAGTCTCGTGGTGAGGAATCCGTGTTTCCCCTGTTGAGTCTCTTTGAGGTGGTGGCAGGACTCATGACATCCTCTTGGAACCCATGACAAAAGTCATCCCTATCTGGCTGAGGCCAGCTGTTTGGGCTTCTGGACTTTGGAGCTTGGAGCCCTTGAGTCCTCATTCCTATGCAGGGCAGGGCTGAGGCACCCTGAAGTCTGTCTGGCACTTAAAGGGCTGACTTCTGCAGGGTGTTGTCCTTGATGAAGACCTGATAAGTGTTTTCTTCTTTGTTTTTTTGGTGGTAGTGGGGAACTCAGTGGCTGGAGTAAATGTGGCCAGGGACACTAAGAAAAACTCAGGGACAGAGATGAAGGCAGGAGTTGGTGCCAGGAGTCTGGAGACTGAGAAAAACAGGAACATAAGGGGTCTCTGGCAACCTAGTAACAGGTCTGTCAGCCGGCGTCTAAGGCTCCTCCTCTCTCCCTCTGCCAGCCCTGACGGAGCCCATGGAGGATCGGGGGATCTCCACTCAGCTCCTTGTGCCGTCTGGCAGCGTGTGCTTCTCCTACACAAATGCACCCTGGAAGTTGTTCTTACGCAAGGAGGTGGGCATGGGGGTTGGGCCTCAGCCTTTTGGGGTTGGCAGGGCAGTAATGGGCAGTGTGAGATCCTCACCTGAAACCCCAACACATCCCCTTCCCCGTGAACCACTTTTCAAGATTGGTTTTCTGGGAGGGCAGAGGTCGGCTGGCCAGGTCACAGCTTGGCATGATCCCCGCTCTTTCTGTCCTGCTCTTAGGTGTTCTACCCCCGGGAGAACTTCAGCCACCCCTACTGTCTCAGCCTTCTCTGCCAGCAGGTGAGAGCCTGGCTCACGCACCAACCCGCCACCCCCACAGACAGACTGTATCCCGGGACCCTCACTCGAACCTAGTTGACAGGAACAGCTGGTACTCAGCACTTTGCCTGCCTGCAGAGTCCCTGCCTCAGTGTCCTTGTACAAAGCGGAACAGTGATCAACTTAGTTTTGCAAATGAGAGGTCCAAGCAAGGGCTGCGCGTCACAGGCTCTAGCACACACTGGGTGCTTTATAAATGGCGGCTGCTACTCGGTCATTTTTGGCAGCTGGTCCACTCTGTCAACAGCAGCAGACCATGGTGCCAGAGGAAGGAGTGAGGTGGATGTGGGAAGGACAGGGGAGAGCTGTAGGTTTTGGACATGAGTCTAGGATTTGGGAGCCTTCTGTCATCCCGTCTCCCCGCCCCTGTCCCACCCGTGTCTCTAGTAGGACCCAGCCCGCACTGCCAGGTGTGTAGGCACCACCACTGGGCCTTCTGCCTCTCCTCCATTGCACACCCATAGCTGCTAGTTTGAGGGCCTGGCACTGACCAACTTTGCTCCGCCTCCAGATCCAGAGGGACACCTTTGCAGAGTCCTGCATCAGGATCTCCCAGGAGGAGCGGCACAAAATGAAAGACCTGCTGAGTATGGGAGCTGGGGTGTGGGGGCGGGCTAGACCTGCCCTGAGGGGAAGTGCCGTGGGAACACGGATACCATGGACCCTTCCTGCCCACAGGAGACTTGGAGGTGAGCCTGGACTCCCTTGACACTGCTGAAGACACCATCAAAAAACGCATCGTGGTGGCCGCTCGAGACAACTGGGCCAACTACTTTTCACGCATCTTCCCAGTCTCGGTCAGTGATGCTGGACTTAGGAGAGGGGCACAGCTCAGCCCTGGAGCTCTCTACTCAAGGACCCCAGTGCCAGGAATGACCGACACACCTGCCTTCCTGACAGGGTGAGAGTGGCAGCGGCATACAGCTGCTGGGTGTGTCGCACCGGGGACTGAGGCTGCTGAAGGTGACCCAAGACCCTAGCTTCCACCTGGAGCGGCTGAAGACACTCTGCTCCTACAGGTGAGCTGGTCCCGACAGAGCCCGGACGGGGTGGCAGGTGGCCTCCAGCTCATGCCCCGACTGTGTACACAGCTTTGCTGAGGTGTTGGCTGTGGAGTGCAGCGGCGGCTCCACCCTGGTGCTGTTACTGAAGAACGAGCAGCTGATGCTGCACACAGCCCAAGCCAGGGCCATCAAGGCCATGGTGGAGCAGTTCCTGAGTGAGCTCAAGAAGGCAAGTGTGGGCTAGCCCGCCCTGCCTGGCCTCCCTGGGTCCTGGCTGAGAGGACACCCGGGGCAGGCAGCAGACCGCAGACTGTCCACCTGTCCCCAGGACTCTGGCTACGTCATCGCTCTGCGCAGTTACATCACTGATGACCACAGCCTCCTCAGCTTCCAGCGTGGGGACCTCATCAAGCTGCAGCCAGGGGTCTCTCCGGAGCCAGGTAGTCCCCAGGGCTGGCAGAGGGAGGCTGCCAAGGAGCAGAGGGGGCGAGGCAGGTGAACCATCATTCTGCAATGCCTTCTAGGCTGGCAGTTTGGCTCTGTTGGAGGCCGCTCAGGACTCTTTCCTGCCGACATGGTGCAGCCAGCTGCTGCTCCGGACAGCTCCTTTTCCCTGGGACAGAGAAACAGCTGGCAGCGTAAGAGTAAACCACAGCAGCTGAAGGAGCCGGCTCAGGAGGTGAGGAAGACAGAAGAGGTGAAGGAGTGAAGGCCTAACTAGGAGTCTCGGAAGGAAAGAGCAGGGCTGCCTGGCTCGCTCGGGTGCTGCTGCTTCCTGTGGCCTGGTGGGCGCGCTCGCTCAGTGCGGTCTATCCTTTGCCATCTCCTGCCTCATCTCCCCGGCAAGACTTGTAATCCACAGCCTCTGACTGTGGTGCTTAGTTCACTGTCTCCATAGAAGATGCTTAATAAATAATCGTGTCTTTCCTGGCTTCTGGTGTCACTGCTCTCGGGTCTGACGGGTATGGGGACCAGGCGGTAAGAGTGGGAACAGGGCCTCTGGGTTAGGTGGTGGGTGGGCACTGCGGTGGTACCAAATTTCCTGTGCTCCCAGCGCCCCACCCATCCTGGGAGCCAAGAACCCAGCGAAGGCTCAGAGGCCACCTCGTACACAGCCTACAGCTCCCTGTCTGCTGACTCCCACAGCTACACCATGCAGGAATTTGCCCTGCGCTACTTCCGGAAGCCTCATACCTCGTGAGTGCTCTGAACCAATCTCTGTGCCTATCTGCCCTCAGTTGTCCCTGGTACAAACCACAGAGCCACCAGGTCACCGCTCTTACCATGGGCTACGTGGCCTGGGACAAGGGCGGGAGGGCCAGCAAGCAGGGCTGTCTTTCCCTCTGCCCTCCACAGGCTGACACAGGCAGGCAGAGGTGCCAAGAAGAAGGCTGCAGCCAACCTGATCCAGTACAGCAAGGTAAGGGGCCAGGTCGGGAGGAGCTGGGGCCAAGGATCTGCCTTCTGACTCCCATGGCCCTAGATTCACAGCTAAGGCTCTTTGGCCACAGGACCCCATCCAGGAATCCCTCATCAGTCTCAGCAATGAGGACATGAACAAGAGGGCTGTGGCTGGCTTCAAGGGTGAGTGGGCACCTGACTCCCCTTCTCTTTGAGCTCCCCCTGGATCAGCCCATCCGCCAGCATAGGAAGCCTTCTCCACCAACTGTGACGGCTGGGGCGATTGATGGGTTCAGCTGACACTGGCATCCCTGAGCCTATTTCCTCAACAAAGTTAGAGCTGACTGTCCTGCCTGGTGTGTATGCGTTCGGAGAGGAAGGCATCAGAGGTCAGGCAGCCTGGACAGTGGCAGCACAGGTCCGGCCAGCCCTTGCTTACTGTGCTTCATATCCTGCCTGCAGCTCTGATGCAGTTTATGGGGGACCAGCCTAAGCCCCGGAGCACAGACGAACTGGCTCTGCTCTATGAGCTGCTGAAGGTAAGAACTGTGTGCCAACCCTGAGCACCCTTCCTGCCCTCCTGCCTGGGCCAGAATGGCCCATCTATGAGTTCAAGGCCAGCCTGGTCTACAGAGTGAGTTCTAGGACAGCTAGGGCTACACAGAGAAACCCTATCTTGAAAAACCACACACACACACACTCTACTGCTACTGGTAATTTCTCACTTGTTTCAAAATACTTGATCTTCGGCCAGGCAGGGTGGCACACACCTTTTTTTTTTTTTTTTAAAAAAAAAGATTTATTTATTATATACAACATTCTGCCTCCGTGTATGCCCACACGCCGGAAGAGGGCGCCATATCTCATTACAGATGGTTGTGAGCCACCATATGGTTGCTGGGAATTGAACTCAGGACCTCTGGAAGAGCAGCCAGTGTTCTTAACCACTGAGCCATCTCTCCAGCCCCGTGGCACACACCTTTAATCCCAGCACTCGGGAGACAGAGGCAGGAGGATCTCTAAGTTCGAAGCCACCCTGGTCTACAGAGTGAGTACCAGGACAGGCGCCAAAGTTACAGAGAAACTCTCTCTCAAAAAACCAAATAAATAATTTAAAAACAAGTGACAAGATGGGCTGGGCAAAGGCTGCCAGGTGGTGAGTGTTGGGATGTTACTTTCATTCAGTCTTTTTTTTTTTTTTAATGTGTGGTTTTTCAAGACAAGGTTTCTCTTTGTAGCCCTGGCTGTCCTGGAACTCACTGTGTAGACCATGCCCACCTTGAGCTTCTAGAGATTCGCTTGCCTCTGCCTCCTAGGTGCTGGGATTAAAGGCCTGAGCTACCATGGCCCAGCCAGGTAGCAGTGTGTCTAAAGACAGGCCCCTGGCCAGCCATCATGCACAGCAGCCCCTGGCTCTACTGTCCTGTCCCTCTGCCTTACCCACTCATTCCTCCTGTCCCCACAGCTGTGCCAAGAGGACCTCAGAGATGAGATGTACTGCCAGGTCATCAAGCAAGTCACAGAACACCCTGAGCCGTGAGTGGGGCTTGTGGGGTAGAGGGCTTGGGCGGGAACAGCACTGCGGTCTGGCCAGCCTGAAACCCAGCTCTACCCCGCAGAAAGCACTGCGCTCTGGGCTGGAGCATCCTCAGCCTCTTCACGGGCTTCTTTCCACCGTCTACCACTCTGATGCCCTATGTGACCAAGTTCCTGCAGGATTCCAGTCCTAGCCAAGGTGCCTGGGTTGGGAAGAGGGACTTTCAGGCTGAGAATGCCCTGCCAGTAAAGGGGCTGGGATACACCTGTGACCTCCCATCATTCTCTACAGAACTGGCCAGGAGTAGCCAGGAGAACCTCCAGCGCACGGTTAAATATGGGGGGCGCCAGAAGTTACCACCACCGGGTGAAATGCAAGCTTTTCTGGTATTAGGACTCTCTGGTAATGGGTGGGGGTGACTAGAAGCAGAGAGCCGGGACCTCTGATTGTGGAGACTAACCCTACAACTTACCCGTCAGAAAGGGCAAGCGCTTCGTTTGCTTCTGATTCATCTGCCTGGTGGTGTGGACTACAGGACAAACATAGAGACCTTCACGGTGAGCAGGGGCTGCCAAGGAGAGAGGCTATGTGCCTATGCTCGGGACGCTAGTCTCGATCCTCCTGGCCTGTCTTGTGCCCAGGTGTCAGGGGAAGTGCTTCAGGAGCTGTGTGGACAGATGGGCATCACAGACCCTCAGGAAGTACAGGAGTTTGCCCTCTTCCTCATCAAGGGCGAAGGTGAGCCCAGGGCCCCAGTCACTGTCCTCTCACAGGAACGTAGACTCTGGGCTGGGACAGTGTTCAATTTTGGCCTGGGTCCCCTACGCAGGTGAGCTGGTTCGGCCACTATCGCCCCATGAGTACATCAACAGTGTCATGACAGACCAGGACATGAGCCTGCACAGCCGGCGGCTTGGCTGGGAGACCCCGCTGCACTTCGACCACCCCACCTACACCGAAATCCACTATGGCCAGGTCGGTCCGGGCCGTCTAGGCATCTCTAGATGCCCTCTCCACAATGACGCTCACTCGGTGACAGCTGGAAGGGATAGGGCAAGAACAAGTCTGAGTCTCTAAGAGCCACCAACTGTTGGGGAGGTCATGACCCAGCAGGCCCCCCACAACCCTCCTCTCCTCAGGTGCTTCGGGACTACCTGCAAGGGAAGCTGATGATCAGTGCCCAGGAAGATGCTCAACTTGCCCGGCTGGCTGCCCTCCAACACCTCAGGAAAGCCAGCAAAAGTCCGCCATCAGAGTACGTGAAGTCAGCTCAACCTCTCGTCAGCCCCCCTTCCCCCAAACCTAAGGGCTTCTCCGGCCTCCTACCTCCCTTCCCCCAAGGCAACTCCACAACTCCACTTTACCTTTCCTGGTCCTGACCAGACAGGCCTCCCTTAGTCGATGCCTGTCTTCTGCCCCTCCCCACCCTGATCCCGAGCTATGAGCTAGGCCCTGGGGTCCTTATCCATAGTAGGTGCCAGTTCAGTTATGTGGCACATGCACCACCCTGCACCAGGTGGGCCATGGTCACAGGCCCAAGTGACCCAGGCTGTGCCCCCTAGGCAAGAGCTGTTGGCTTACATCCCCAAGCCACTGCAATGGCAGGTGAACACAGCCAGCATCAAGAGCTTAGTGAGCCAGGAGCTGAAGCAGATGCAAGGCTGCAGCTCTCTGAGAGCACAGACGGACTTCATCGGTAGGTCCATGTGAAGGGGCAGGGGGGCATGTGGAGGCCTCTGTGCCCAGTCACCCTTCATTTGCCCTGGGGAGATGTGCAGCCAGGACTCTTGTCCTGTCCCTCTACCCACAGAGACCACGGCCCAGCTGCCCCTCTTTGGCTACACTGTGTATATGGTACTGAGAGTGAGCAAGCTTGTTCTTCCTGGACCTGTCCTCCTGGGGCTCAACCGCCACCATCTTGTCCTCATGGACCCCAGTTCCCAGGTAGGTAGAGCTCCTGTTCTCGTGTTGGTTCAAATCCCGAGTCAATCTCATACCATGCACTGCTGCCCCAGCGCCAATCTCTGCTGTATCTGCTACCCCAGAAACCCTGCTGCTCCATCCCCTTGAAAGACCTGCAGCGGCTCCACCTGCTCAGCCCACTGCAGGACGATGGGGTCCCTGGCCTGGAACTCAACTATGGCTCCGCTGATAACCCCAAGACCATCTGGTTGGAGCTGCCCCAGGTGAGGGGCCGAGACTTCTGCAGTCCCCAGGAAATGCTTCCTCAGCCACAGTGGCTACTGGTCTCTGTCGAGGAGCAGTGTGGGCAGAGGTGGTGGGGGTGGGGAGAGTCCTCACCCATTTTTGCCTGGCAGGCCCAGGAGCTGAAGCACACCATTGTCTTCCTGATGGAGGAGGGCAGCACGTCCTCCACGCAGTGGCCAGGCCTCGGCTGAATCTCCCTGAGCAGTCTGCCTTGGATGTTGGGTGATTCTCGCTCATCTTCGCTGCCTGGCCCCTGCCCTGAAATTTCCTACAGCATAACCCCAAGTGAGGGTCATGAGGCAGGGGTTGCCACAGTGACATCAACTGGGGAAGCAAGCAGACACATGCCCTCTGAGGTGCACTGAACCCAGAGCTGGGGCTGTAGGAACTTGGCCTGGGCGTCTGACGTCCTGCCTGGGGAAAATGCCCACTCAGCTCTAGGGCCAGCACCGGGCCTGGATGAAGCAGCTTCAGCACAAATAAAACGACCGTGTGTGAACATGAGCGTGTATCTTGGGCAGACTTTATTCTTCTTATTCTTGCAAACATGTCAGTTGGGTCTGGCCTTCCTGAGCAGCAGACGGGCAGGGCCTAGAGCCTGGGATCTCAAGTAAGAGGGCAGGCACTCAAGGGCGGAAATGGCCTCGCCCTGGCAGAGGACTTGAAACAAAGACGGGAAGGTCACTGTTTTTCTTTGGCAGTAGCCGTTCCATCGAACCAACTAATGTGGGGCCCTGGCCGTGAAGGCCAGGAGAAGCAGGCAGAGAGAAAGGACTATGGGGCTAACCTCTGACCTTCCACTGCGTGTCTAGTGACATCTCTACAGTGTGGTTTGGTTGGGGGGAGGGGTGAGGAGGAGGACCCTGAGAAAGTTGGTGCCTCTGGCACGGGCCTGCCGCCCCTGTTCAGTCAGCAGACAGGTCATCTTTGTTGGGCGCAGAGGCCACGCCAGTCAGCTTCACTCTCACACCGGGCCCGATCATGGAAAAACTGCTTGATGAGGGTCTGGGCCTCCTCGCTCACTGCAGATAGCAGGACAGGACAGAGAGAAGGTAAGGACCAGTCTCATGGCAGCCGTCGTCCACCCCCACCATGCCTTCTGGCCCTGGCCAGGTCGGCACTCACCACTCTTTCCAGGAGAGGCCTTCTGAGCCAGCAAATGTGAGAGGTGGCGGGCAAAGCCTTTAAACAAGTCCTAGAAGGAAAGGGAGGAGGACAGAGCCCTGGAGCCACCACTGCCAAGGGCAAGGCAGAGCCAGAGTGGGCAGAAGCTGGCCTTGGCTCAATGGCCTTCTCTGCCCTACCTCATTCAGGGTGCACATTCCTGGCCACCCCTGCCTTGACCCACATCCTCCAGGCCCACGCACCCTACCTTGGACATGAACCTGCCCTCCTTATAGAAGGGGGTCAGGTATTTGACCACAACAGCAGCAGCCTCCTTCACGGAGATGCCCGGAGCTGAGAGCGGGCAGGGCTCTCGAGCCGCTTTACTCTCGGTGCTGCTATCACTGGCCAGGGCACTGCCCTTGGCCTCCGCCAAGACGGAGGACTGTGTTGAGGGGCAAAGCTTCTTCTGAGTCTTCTCTGAGCTCTCCTGGATAGGGTCACAGCATGGACAGATCACTTTGGGGCTCCCCTTTACAGGCTCTACCTCCCTTCTGGAAGGAAGCCTGCACCTCAGCACCAGGAGCCTTCCCCCAGCCCATCCCACCTGCTGCTAGGGCGTGAGAAGCGATCTTCCCTGACCCTAACCCTTGGCCCAGGCGGCTCTCCTCCTCACCACGCACCTCCTCCAGTACCTGCTGGGGTCTGGGCCGCTTGCCTGCCTGAGTTTCCTTCAGAGGACTAGGCTGACCTTCAGGGCAGTTCTGGTCTCGGAGTGAGCAGGGGCTGGCCGGAGGGAAGAGCAGCATCAGAGGTCTGGGTCTGGCTGCGCTCTCGATCCAGGCAGCCCAGCAGGGCCCACCGTGAATGAGCTGTACGCTTCAGAGGCCCAGGCAGCCAATGGGTCAGATGCTGCCACAGCTGCCACAGAATGAGGGTTCCCGGACATGGAACTCTTACCTTGGTCCCTCCCTGGGACACTCAGTCTGTCCTAGGGTATTCAAATGCCCCTGGGCTCCAGCTTCTGCGCAGTCCTCTGGCACACCTCCACAGGAAGGGACTGAAGCAGGTAAAGGCGGGCTTTCTGTTCTTTGACAGAAGAATCGGGTGATGTTCTGGGAATCCTTGAGGGCCGCTGCAGCTAGGAGCTGCTGTTTCTTGCTGGCTCTAGCCTTGGCACTGCCTTCTGTCCTCTTCTCGGCCGAGGGCTCCCCACAGTTAGCACTACTTCCAGGAGCCTCTCCTGGGTACCCAGGGAGGGGCTTGTTCCTGTCTTCATCTTGAAGTTCACAGTCCCAGCCTGGGGGATCCCGTTCACCTTCCAGCACAGCCTCGGAGGCTTGCTTCTGGATCTGAGACTTCCCCAACAGTTCTGTGGCTGTCTGGAATGGGCAGGAGCCTTTGCGGAAGGCAGCTCCTACTCTCTTGGGTTTGAGCTGTGAGGAGAAAAAGGAAGAAGTCAGAAGGCTCAGGACCCAGACCTCCCCATGAACAGCTGTGGCTATGGCGAGAGGCTCTCAGGAATGTGGGAAGAAAGAGCTGAACAGGACTCAGCTGGGGGTCAGGCTGATGGGAGAAGAGGCCACGACCGACAGACAAATACAGAGATCCTCTCTGGCCTTCCTGGCATCTGGGTCGGGCACGGAGGACGAAGCAGAAGTGGAACCGCCCTGGGAACCTGGACGCCGCTCACCGAGTAGATGTGGGAGGCCGGTGGGATGTCGTAGTCGTTGGGCTCCACGGGCTCAGCCCCAGCACTGCAGTTCTTGGTGTCACCTTCTATGTCATAGAGATGACCATCCTTGGAGGCCTTGTGCATCTCAGCCACCTAAAGACGGACAGGGAGATCAAGGCACCCACAAGCTACTGCTTAGCCCCAGTCCAGACGCCCCAACCCTGCTGTGGATGCTAGGGAAGTGCAGCTCCCACTGGGATGGCCACAACACCTCCAGGTAGCCCAGGGGCTTCACCACTGTCAGGGGCTCCAGGCCAGCGGCTGGCAGGTAGCTTCTGAACAAGAGAGGCGGCCTTGTCCTGTCCTCAGACTACGAGCATGCATGCCTGCTGGCCTCCTTGGCCCAAGCCTACCTTCTTCAGAACACTGGCCTTGTACAGGTTGACCATCTTGGCGTTTCGGAATGCCCCATACTCCAGCTCCACAGCCTTGGCCCGCAGGTCAGCTCTGTGGGAAGGAACAAGAGCACTGCGGTCCTCCTGGTTTCGGTTTCTCTTCAGAGACCATGGGCTAGCCTCAGGGCCTGGTGAGGATGAGCATGTGAATTCTGAGCAGGCTTCTCTAAGTACCCCTCGGCTCACTGCCCTTCAGTGGCCTTTGGCAGTCTCTGGTAAGGCTGCAGGGACTGGGAGCCATGGAGTGGGATGGATCACAACCTGCAGAGAGGCATTCTCTGAAGGAACAAGCTTGGTCCTCCCCCTGGAGCTCTTGGACACTCACCCATCAGGGGACCCTGCGGCCTGGTGATTACTGCTCAGCGCCTCCTCCAGAAGTTGCAGGCAGTGCTCACGGGCCTATGAGGAGAGTGAGGTCTTGGTCACCCACCCTCAGGGTCAGGGAGGGGCCCTGAGAGAAAGTGAAGAGGCGTCCTTCTCGTACCTTCACTGTGAGCTTAGGGATCTTCCTGCTTGAAGCCTCTCTCAGGGGACAGTCTTCATCTGAGGAAAGGGCAGAAAGGGCTTTCCACTTGACCAGCTCTCTGGAGCCCCCCAACCCTCACTGAGCAACCCACTGTTCACAACCAGACACAGCACCCAAGCCCTTGGGGGCATTTCTGTACCAACCTGGGGGTGTGAATTCTTCTATCTTGGGCTCTTTGCCCTGGAAGACAGACAGCATGAGGGACCATGAGACATCCTGCCCTGCTGCAGGGCAGCTCCTACTGAGGTGGCGAACAGGGGACCATCCAGGGCTTTGCATGGACCACTGTGTGCTGGTTATTTTTTAGGGGGTAGGAAGGATACTTTGGAGACAGGGTTCACTATGTCGTCCCTGGTCTTGTCTCAGATCCACCTGCCTCTTCCTCCCAAGTGCTAGGATCAAAGCCATGAGCCACTATGCTGGCTTAGGTTTTTTGTTTTTTTTTTTTGTTGTTGTTGTTGTTTACTTGACAGAAACTAGAGTCATCTGGAAGAGGGAACCTCAATTGAGGAAAGGCCTCTAGCAGACTGGTCTGGGGAGGCATTTTCTTACTTGATGTGGGACAGCCCAGATTACTATAGGTTTCGCTATTCCCGGGCCAGTGGTCCTGGGCTGTACAAGCTAAACAAGAGAGTGGCAACTCCTCCACAGTCCTGCTTCCGTTCTACCTCCAGGATCCTGACCTGAGCTCCTGCCCTGACTTCCCCTGATGCTGGACGGTGATGCGGAAAGTGTCAGCCAAATAAACCCCTTGCTTCCCAACTTGGGTTTGGTCACAGCACTGGAAACTAACAGAGCCACTGAGCCCTGTCACGGTCTCTACCACCTTTACCTTGCGCAGGCTCATCTGCTTCTGATAGAAAAGATTCCATTGCCGCTTGTGGGCCTCATCTCTGCCCTCATCACCGCTCCCTCCAGAACCTTCATCATACCTAGAGGACAGGCAAGGTGTGAGCAGAAAGGGTCGGGGCTCTGCTCTTCCCCGATCTTCTGGCATAGCATTAAAGCCTAGGCCCCAGGAAGAGTACCACACCACGCTGCAGAAGGCGACCTTGGTCTGGCTAGGGCCAGCGGATGTATTTCGCTGTCCTCACCTGCTGAAGCCCCCGTAGCCTCTGCGGCCTCCCTCATACAGCTCAGGGTCGAAGTCGTCCTCCTGGAAGGGCCTGATGCAGGTCTTGCTCCAGCTGCTGATGCGCTCCAGGGCATCAAGCTTCTCCCTTACAGCCGCAGGACTCTGGCAGTGGTCACAGCCTTTGACGCAGGCAGGAGGTGCATCCCCGAAGTACTTAGCAATGGCAGCATGGCGGCACCTACAGTGAGCAGTGCTTGGGTTGGGGGCTGAAGCAAGCAATGATGTCCGCCCAGTCTCCAAACTCTGATTCACTATCTAGCACCACTCTTGATGCTTCCTACCTTTCAAAGCCCTTCCTAGATTTGCTCTATGTGTATCAGTGACCCCTAGTGCCTGAGGTCAGGACTTGTTCCAGATGGGTTGTGAGCCTGCAGGGCAGGGGGTGCTGAGAACTGAACCAGGGTCCTCTGTAAATACAGTATATGCTCTTAACCTCTGAGCCATCTCTCCAGTCCCTGTTCTGTACCCTTTTATTTACAGGGGCTCGTGGAGCATCACCTGGGGCTGCCCAGTGCAGAGTTGGGCCAGTGAGATAAAGCAGCCTTCCTATAGTCATGCACTGGGTGACTGGGGGTCGGGATGTGAACCTCATTCTGTTCTGTGAGCTCTGGGACCCTGCTCTTCCCTCTCCCCGCAGTGCTGGAATGCCCTGGTGAGCTGAGGCTCTGGCACAGATACTGGCTCTGTCACCAAGACTATGTCAGTGAGAAAACATTTCACCCTTGAATCCCAGGACCTCTCCACTTACGCTGCTGGGGTACAGTGGCACAGCGGAGCATGCTCTACAGGGATAGTCCTCACTGTGGGGAAGGAGGGAAGGACAGGAAAGGGCCATCCCATCCAAGTGCTCTGTCTGCTTGGCTCTTTTTCTTCCGTTTAGAGGCAGGGTCTCACTATGTAGCCAAGACTTGCCCAGGACTCACTATGTAGACTGGGCGGCTCCAAACTCACAGAGATCTGTCTGCCTCTGCCTCCCAAGTGCTAGGATTAAAGGTGTTTGCAACCACACTGGTGCTTTTCTGTTGTTGTTGTTTCTTAAGCTGGGGTCTCACTATAGCTCAGAGTGGCCTTGAACACACGCTTCAGATTCCCCAGTCCTGGGGTCGCAGGAGTGAGCACATCTTGATCTTTCCTTAGAGATCTCTAGCTCCCCCTGGCCTCCTACCATGAGCCCTTTTGCTCCAGGCCAAGGGCTGCCCCTGGCACGGCTCCCAGAGCGGCAGTTCTCAACCCATGGGTCGCAATCCCTTTGGGGCTTCAGTGATCTTTTCAGAGGGGTCACCTAAGACCATCAGAAACAGATATTTACATTTTGATTCATGAAAGTAGCAACATTGCTGTTATGAAGCAGCAATGAAAATAATTTTATGGTTGGGGTCACCACAAGTATTAAAGGGTCTCAGTGTTCAGAAGGTTGAGAACCACTGTCCTAGAGACAGCAGTTCTGAGAGCGGCTATCATGCCTAGTCACTGTTGAACCCAGCCAGTCAGGGAGACACAGCCTCACTAGAGCGTCCCCTCTCACCTACTCCCAGATGTTCCCCTTGGGATAACCATTCTGCCTGGCCAAGAAGTTCGGTCTGTTTTCTGACCCCAGGCTGAGGCCCTGGGAGTGGCCGGCCACTGTTCTAGGGTCCTTACCAGACAGTCTACTGCTAGGGGTGTGGTACGAGGTTGAGGAAGCAGACAGAAAGACACCATAGGCAGGGCTGTCTGAGTGCCCAGTCTAAAGACAAGAAGAACTGGCAAAAATTGTCTCTAACAGCCGGGCGGTGGTGGCACACGCCTTTAATCCCAGAACTCGGGGAGGCAGAGGCAGGCGGATCTCTGTGAGTTCGAGACCAGCCTGGTCTACAAGAGCTAGTTCCAGGACAGGCTCCAAAACCACAGAGAAACCCTGTCTCGAAAAACAAAAACAAAAACAAAAAAAAAATTGTCTCTAACAGAGTTCATCTTAGTTTGAGTACTGTCTGGGGATCTGACCCCAGAGAGCAAGCCCCTAAAGAAGCAGGGTCCCTTGGGGGCTGGAGAGATGGCTCAGAAGTTAAGACTGCTTTTCCAGAGATTTTGAGTTCAATTCCCAGCAACCACAAGGTGCCTGACAACCATCTGTAATGAGGTCTGGTGTTCTCTTCTGGACTGCAGGCATACATGCAGACAGTACACTGTACACATAATAAATAAATCTTTTTTTTTTTATTTTTTTTCGAGACAGGGTTTCTCTGTAGCTTTTTGGTTCCTGTCCTGGAACTAGCTCTTCTAGACCAGGCTGGCCTCAAACTCACAGAGATCCGCCTGCCTCTGCCTCCCGAGTGCTGGGATTAAAGGCGTGCCACCACCGCCCGACTCAATAAATAAATCTTTAAAAAAAATAAAAATAAGAAAGAAGCAGCAGGGTCCCTGAAGCCAAGTGACAAAAGCAGCAGGAAGGAGCCAGCAGAGGAAGCCACTGGGTGCTCCTGCAGCTCCACTAACACTGAACATATGGCAACCGTTCCTTCCCTCTGCTCAAGACTGTTGCTGTACAGAGGTGGCCTGTCCTGTCTCTGGTGCTGTGGCCATACGGTTGCTGACACCCTGCCCCCCAGCTCTGACTCACTGGGGTTCTGTGCTCAGATTCAAAGGCCTCCATTGACTGCAGGGCTGAGGTCAGTTTCTCCCCTGCAGCCTGGTCTGCTGGGTGCACAACAGTCAATCGTTAATGTGTGGAGCCAGCTAGGCAGAATGAGACCACTGTCCCACTGTCCTTTCTGTTAGGCCTTTCATCAAAACAAGCCTCTCCTCAAAACAAGCAGGCTACTTTTAAGGTATTTAGGATCCTCTGGGTACTGAGCAGCAGAAGTGCCCCACCAGAGGGCGAGTGCAAAGCTCGCTGGCTTGCTTGGGTGGCCCCATAGCTACTGTTTTTCTTCCTGGGAGAGGCCAGAGGGAGCAGCTAGGGAGTGGCCCAAGAGACAGACTGGGGTGGTCAGGAACACAAGCCAAAAAGGTCATCCAGAGGGTGGTGGGGTGCTCAAGAGAGAGGTACTCCCTTCTCTTCCCCCAGCAACCTCAGACTGAGCCCCCTGGGGTTATTTCCACAGGGAACCACAGCCAACCACTCATTAGCCCAGCCCTCGGGCGGGGCAGGACAGAGCAGGGGAGGAGTAAGTGAGGGAGCCGTTTTGGGGATCCTGAGAGTAGAGTGGACCTCCTGGGCAGGGAAGGGCTCCTCTGGCTCCGCCTCACAATGGTAATATGACACCTAGATCTCCAGGGCAACCAACAACAAAAAAGCCGAAGCTGGACAGCAGCTGGCTGTCAGCAGCCAAGAGCTCCTCTAAGAGGTGTCTGAGTGAGAAGCCGCAGGCAGGAAAGCGCAGCGCTGGTGAAGCCGGCAAAGGTGGCGGCAAAGGACTGAGAGGAAGCACATAACGGCTCTCTTCTTGGGTACCTCTTCTTGGCTCCCCAATATCTGAGCTCCCAGGTAAGTGACACAGGCCAGAGGTAACAGGGTGCAGAAGAGGAGGGAATGGGCAGTCAGCGTCTCGTATCTCCCACAACTTACCATGAGCTCAGAGAGGAACATTTGGGGGGAATACATTGGGCCACTGTCCTACCGGGAACTAAGTCACCTCCTGTATACACACCTGAGGTTTTTCTTCCTTTGAGTCAGAGCACTAGCGGAGGGGGTGTCCTGCCACTTACTGTGTATAGCAGGGAGCTGGGGGGCTGCTGACTTGATACATCTTTTCTATTCAGTGAGCTTAAAATAGAGCCTCATACCCACTGAGCCTCCATCTGCCCAAGGACTGAGCTCTCCCTGTTCCTCAAGGCTCAGGACAAGATTGCCTAGCCGGCTCAAAGACCCCAGCCCCAGGACCGAGACGAACCTGGAGCAGAACTGCCTACTTGGGGTCCAGATGAGAGCAGCAGCCTCCTCATCTTCTGTGGCTCTGACCTGCTCATTGCTACATTTCCGGCTCAGGATTAGCCCAGGGAGGAGTCTCCGTACCCACTTAGGCTCCGGGGATCCCCTGGGTCCTCCTTTGGCCATGATCTCTGAAAACCGAATATGAGACATGCATGCCTGATTCTAAACCCATGGCTGAGGGGAGATGGTGACTACACAGATGAGGCTGGGGATGACCCCAGGATTCTACTCCATGCCACACCACTGGAATGGCGACCCTGGGACGTTCTTTGGACAGCACAAGCACAGCCTTCCTGGGCAGGGAAGCTGCTCACCCCTCCTGCCTTCTGTCCTCACACCAGGGTTCAAGTCCCTCAGAGATGTTCCTTCCAAAGCAAACAAGCTGTTATCCAGTAGGAAAGAAAGAGGTTTGGAAGGCAAGGAGAAGGCCCAGTTTCTAGGCTCAGCAGAGGGAATGGGCTTTGGCCTGTGCAGGGCTGAGAACCTAACTCCCATGGGACTAGTGAGAAGTGGAGCATGGAGGGGACTAAAGTCACAATGGAGACAGCACATCAGGAAAGGTGAAGGGGGCATGGCAGTGAGCTGTTAGACACTGGACCCCAGAGGCAGGAGGGTGACCGGCACCCACAAAACCCTAGCTTCTGTAGTCCCTGAGTCAAAAGGGAAGCCCAGAATGCAGATTGAGGAGCTCGCTTAATTTCCACCAGAGCTCTCCTCGTTTTACCGGCCGCCAGAGCTCCCCCTGTTCTACCGGCCACCAGAGCTCCCTATTCTGGGAAGCTCGGGGGCCAGGGCAGCAGGACCACCCATTTCTGATTTCAAACTGAAGCCCCACAGAGATGGAGTCACTCAGACACTCGGCATGGCACACGGTGGACACCTGCTGGTCAGGCCGCTGGAACCCTCAGATCTCTCTCGCACATCTACCGGTTATACCTCATTCAAGATGCTTCTCAAACACGACGATATGCTGCAGGACCCACCATGACAAAACAACAGTGTACAAGATGCCCTTTGGGGCTGCGAGCCATCAGTGACAAATGACCCTGCTTATCAGGCAGAGACACACTGCCGGCCCTGTGCACATGGCAGCTGGGGCTAACTATCAGGTTTACAATGAGGAAGTGGAGACACTGCAGGACCAACCAAGCTGCAGTTGTCTGGCCTACAGGACAGTCGCTTACTCTACAGCAAGAACCTCAAAGCCACCTGTCATACAAGGAATGCTAGTCAGTCCCCCAGCCCGGCCAGTTTCCTTCTGCTGTGCTAGCTCTCCCTGACCATTGCCTGTAACCCAGCTGGGAGCATCCTCCAAAGATTCCAAGTGCTATCAGGCAGCCTGGGCAGCAGGTGGACCCAGGGGCAGTCAGGGCTGTTCTCCACAGGAAGCTACCACTTCCTCTACTGAAGATGGCATTAAGAGACTCTCTCTAGTCCCCATGTTCTTTTTTTCTTTCTGGTGCCGTGACTAGGATTAGTCCCCATGTTCTTGATTGAAACATATGGTTGAGAAAGAAGTGGGTAAACCTGGGATAGAAAGTCCAGGAAACACATAATTACCAGTAGCTCTGCTCTGTTAACTTAGGGGGTTATCCAGTCAACAGGGCCAGCCCCAGGGCTCCCACTCCCCCTGACCACAGCTGGGGAACAAGGTTACCTAATAACCATTGGTTATATTGGGCACCAGGCATCTGTTGGCCCTGCTTTAAATAGCCCACTGGGAAGATGCCTGGGGAGCTGCCGGAATGCGTCTCTTTCCTCTTTGGAGAACAAGACCCCTTTGCCCCCCTTCCCCCGTCATGTGCTTGTTCTGTTGGTCAGAGCTTAAAATAACAAAATTATCAACTGCCAAGCAAGGAGTTCCTCTTCGGCCCTTTGAGGGCAGAGAGCCATACCTAGCAGCCCCACTTCTGCTGGTAAAAGGCAAGACCTGGCAGGCAGCCCCCATGGCATGGTGGACAGGTCCCACCTAGTTTCCAGTAGGCTGCCTATGGAAGGCCTAGGCACAGCTACGTGGCTGTCCACACGAGGTGTTCTAGCAGAGTAGAGCTCAGCTGTAGCAGGCAGGAGTCTGCAGTTCTCCAACTTTGCAAGCCAAGCAGAGTGCAGGGAAGAGTGAGAGAAGGACAGAGAAGCTGGGAGTAACTCTGCTAGATGGAACTTTAGACCAACAAATTCTGACCTCCCTGCACAGCAGGTCCAACCCTGAGCCACTGGAAACTGGACATTGAGACCTTCCAGCTAGACCTAGGGTCCCAACTCTGCCAACCCTGCCAAGCAGGTGCCTCATCCTCCCTAATCCCTGAGTCTCTCTCTAGGTCTTTGGGTGTGGTACACAGAAAGTTCTCCTGACCACCAACCTCCTGCCCGCTTCTGCTTTTAAGGAGTGTCTCCATTGGGCTCGTGAGGCAATGTGGGCACAGTGCCAGCCAGGCTGAACAAGCCAGCCCAAACACAGATGAAGAGGGAGGGTGAGAGGCAGCAGCCCGGATTCTGAACCATATGCATACCACTTCTGTGGGGTGGGAATGCTGCAGAGGTCCCGGACAGGAGAGTGGATGGATCACTTTTGCAAGCACGCCCTAGCTGCAGCGCCTTTGGCCTGACCAGAAGGAATGTTCTTATGTTCACATCAGCAGGACACACAGATCTACTCATTTAGTGACAGATAACAGTGCAGTTCTCAAAAAGTCTGGAGTGCCCCACTGTGGTGGTGAGGAACTGATAAAATTGATGCCCCCGGCTCGTAAGAGGTGGTATTCAGTGTGCACAGCTCACGGGTTTCTAAAGAGCTATGGTCCGTGACTCGGGCTCAGCTGAAATGGGCCTCCATAAACAGTGCATGGGTAGTAAGTAGGTGGTGCATGGGATGGGTCCATCCTTGACTTCCCTGGCCCAGTCAGTCCCCACCCAGAGAAAGTTCCCGCAGCCAGGCCCCTCCCAAAGGCCTCTCAACTCAACAACACAGAGATAAAGAGCCTGTCCATCGCACAAGAGGGAGAGGGGTAAATAGCAAGGTGGTGACAGATGCCTTTAATCCCATCTTGGGAGGTGGAGGCAGGAGGATCTCTGAGTTTGAGGCCAGCCTGGTCTACAGAGCGAGTTCCAGAACAGCTAGGGCTGCTACACAAAGAAACCTTGTCTCGAAAAGCAAGCAAATAAAAAACCATTTCTATAAAGGGCGTATGAGGTTAGAGAAGGCACCACAGGCTGGGGATGCAGCTCTGTGGTACAGGACTTGCCCTGGAGCCCATTCCCCAGGAGCACAAAAATGACAAAACGTGAACAAACTCAGAGAAGGCACCGCGTGCTTCACAGAGAGGAAATCCAGCGGCTGGCAGCTCTGATCTAGGTCCTGAAGAACTGTTAGGGGAAGAAGGGCAGCCAGCCAGGGCTTGGCCTCCTACGATGGGCAGCCGAGGGCAGCCAGAGCCTCTCATTCTCAGAGACTCAGGCAGAGACTGCGCAGCACAAGGGCAGAGAGCCTGCATGTAGGATGACCCTGTCCCATGACCTTCATGGGAGTTTAGGCCTGCTGTGTGCAGGCAGGAATGCTGGAAGTGACCAGTCTCACAGACCACAGCAGAGGGGACCTGCCTGG
Organism: Microtus oregoni; assembly: GCF_018167655.1. Taxonomy (NCBI): domain Eukaryota; kingdom Metazoa; phylum Chordata; class Mammalia; order Rodentia; family Cricetidae; genus Microtus; species Microtus oregoni. The sequence goes on along the minus strand of NW_024543222.1, from coordinate 4,224,944 downwards.
TTGAGACCAGGGCCAACATGGCAATCAACAAAGACACAAGCGCCTGGTCCCCTACCCCCATCCCTCAGGAAGAACCAGTTTGGATGCTTTGGCACAAGGCTGTCCCGGTTCCTTCTCTCTCACAAGAGCTGAAGCTCAAAGGCTCCACCAAGGAACTCAGTCGAGAGCTTTGTCCAGGCCCTCTCTGGAAGCCGTGGCCAGCCTGACTCCAGTCAGGCCTTCTCCGGTTAGAACAGGCCCAGCACTCCAGGAAGGGAAGAGCTGGCTGACCTAGTCCTAGAACTCCTGCTCCCATCTGAATGATAGCCCCTTCTTAAGAGTAAAGAAAGTGGCTTGGTAGCAGAGGAGAGTCCTCAGGGACTCAGCATCATATCCTTCAAGGGACAACCCCTCCCTCAGTTTTTGCCTATAGCTGATCCTGCTACAGTCCCCATAAACCTGTTCCTGGAGTCTGATTCCCCTCCCACACAGAATCCTGAGGCCTGTCTTGTCACCCTAAGGCCATCTTGGGGAGGTACCAAAATGCTGAGTGACCCAGAGGCTGGCTGGGGAGCTGTGTCAGCTGGGGCACCCCAGTCAAACCTGCTATTTGTGTCTCAAGACAAAGGAATGCAAGAGCCGAGCCCCATATGAATGGGCAGGTGAACCGTCATCAGCTGCGGCCATCTGGTGGCCTCTCAAAGGCTCTCTGGGTTACATCTGTCACAGGCTGCACTGGTCCTGGGCAGCTCCCACCAAGTGTGGGCTGAGGGCTACCCTACCATTGAGCAGAGTTCCCTGACTGCCTGTCTCCCTCTGCCTGGGATCCACCAGAGGTATAGGGCTGAGACTGACAAACCTGTTCTGCAGGCTATGGTGGGAGAGGCTGCTTCCCTGGAGCTACCTCCCAGCTCGTGAGCAGTTCCACAGGGACTCTAGGGTGCTCTGTCTGTGTTGTTACAGAACACAGGAGCCCTAGCAACATGGCAGCCACAGACTTTAAAGAGGAGATTCGCTCTGTGGGTGAGAGGCTGCTGCTGAAGCTGCAAGGACTGCCCCAGGCTGATCCCGTGGAGCTGGTGGCCTTCTCTATCATCCTTCTTTTCACAGGCAAGTGGGGCACCTGGCCTCTGGCCCTTTAGCCCATCCCCTCAGTGTCCTATGGGCTCTTTCTGATAATCGGGAGACCACACCATGGTGCTGGCTGGAAGGTTGGGAAGTAGGGAAAGCGGTGTCCCAGGGAAAGCTAAGGTAGTTGCCAGGCAGTGCTGGATACCACCGGGTATCAACCACGAACCGAAAGGAGTCAGGCTTGGGCCGTGGAGCAAGAGACAGGGCCCTGTCAGCCACTCTGGTCTTTGTGACCACTGCTCCAGACTGGGGGGCGGGGCAGGTCCTCTGGAAGGAGGGTGGGCATCCCTTCCTCCCCTAGCTCTTCAGCCCTGGACCATCCTCTCCCTTTAGCTACGGTCCTGCTGCTGATGCTGCTGGCCTGCAGCTGCTGCTGTGTGCGCTGCTGCTGCCCCGACAGGAGACGCACGAAGATCCTCGTGCAACCCGTAAAACCCAGATGAGGGACAGCAGTGTGATGACCCAGGAGAAGCTGGACAGAAGCCTTCCCAAACTGTGACACAGACTATCATCCTGGCCACTTCTGGCACTGTCCAGGTGACAGACAGGGTAGACATATGGAGACTTCTCAAGGAAACAAGTGTTGCGCAACCTGCCGATGGACACCAGCACTTAGAGGAGTCAACTGTTTCGAAAGCCCAGGAAAACGCTGAGGACTTCTGCTGTACTTTTGAGGAGCCCCATATCTTGAACAGCTCATGGCTGTGGGGAGGCTGGCCCTTGGATTCTGCTGATTTATGCCAAAGAGAAGTAAACTGATCAGGGACTTTGTGCAATTTACTAAACTCAAGCCTCCGTCTGAAGGGGAGGGAACAGGTCAGTATTCTAGCTGAAATTTGCTTACTTCCAAGTAAAGCTTTTTTGGTTCCGTGTTTACGAGGTGTTTGGCTATGTATATTTATGCGCAGGTGGCTCTGCATCAGGACAGCATCAGAGCTCTAGGGGCACGGCCAATGACTGACTTTCTTTCCAGGCTACTGCCCTTGGTGTGCCCACGAAGGCTGGGAAATCACACAGGAAGGAAGGCCACAGAGACATCAATGCCACATGCGGGACCAGTGCAGGGCCACTGGCAACATTGCTTTCTAACAGGGCTGCTTCCAGAGTCCCACTCTGTTGAGTGATGGAGGCCGATGCCCTAGGACAGGAGCCGAGCCCAGGAATGCCACAAATATTTCCTGCTGTCTGTGTCCCCCTCACTAGCACCTCCAGACCACTGGGTCCTCCCACATCTCTTCAGGCTGTTGTACTCCGGCCCTGTCCCTATCTGAGCGCTCACAACCCAGCTGACAATCCCCTCAAGCTAGGCTTCCTTCTGGTGAGATGGACTAACCCTGGCACCTGCTTCCCGTGGTATGCTAGGAGTGTAAAGCAGACAGCCCAAGACTAGCCCAGTGCTAGACATGCTTCAGAAGCTCCCCAATTACCAACTGCCATTATTCGCCCCTCTGAACGGGCTAGCCCAGAGCACAGTGGACCCACGTTAAAGAAGGGTGCTGCTGAAATGCCGCCATGCTGCCCTCCCTGCAAACCAAAACACGAAACGTGCGGAGGGGCAGACACGTAAGTCTCCATACATGGAACAGGGCCAGGACTGGCTCCAATTGCTCCCACTTCTGTCACCTAAGTCTGCGCAGCACACATTCTGCTTGCTGGGGAGCAGAGTTCAGCCTGCCTTGAAAACAGGTCACAGTAAGGGAAGTCAGCCCCTGCCACCTCCAGCTGGCAGCCTAGGCCATACAGGCAGGAAGGCTGACAGGAATTCTTGCTAGCTGGTTTGACTACCTGGTAGCCACAGACTTGCCTGACAGGTTTGGGTTATTGAAACCAAGAAAGGAGGTGTTTCCAAACAAAGAAAAAGAAATCTAAGAAACCACCTGTCCTCGGCCCCTAAAATTGGAATTCAGAGTCAAACACGTCTTTAATCCCAGCATTCTGAGAGGCAGAAGCAGGTGGACCTCTGTGAGTTCCAGGTCGGCCAGGGCTACTTAAGACCCCTTCTTGGATGGAGCTGGAGAGATGGCTCATTGGTTAAGAGCACCTGGGTTCAGTTCTCAGCATCTACTTGGCAGCTTACTGTCTGTTACTCCAGGTACAGGAAATCTGACACCCTCACACAGAAATACATGCAGGCAAAGCACCAATCACTGCTTGTTAAAAACAACAACAACAAATGAACAACAACAAAAAATTTTTATCAAAAACAAAACATACCAAACCAACAAGAAAACCTGAATGATGCTAATAAAGACAGTTAAAATCCAGAGGATTAGGCCATGCTGTGTTGCCTTTAAAAGAATTTTAATGGGGGGGCTGGAGAGATGGCTCAGAGGTTAAGAGCATTGCCTGCTCTTCCAAAGGTCCTGAGTTCAATTCCCAGCAACCACATGGTGGCTCACAGCCATCTGTAATGGGACCCCCTCTTCTGGCCAGCAGGTATACACACAGACAGAATATTGTATACATAATAAATAAACATTTAAAAAAAAAAGAATTTTAATGGGGGACGCTGGAAAGATGATGGCTCAGTGTTTAAGAGCACTGGCTGGTCTTCCAGAGGTCCTGAGTTCAATTCCCAGCAACCACGTGGTGGCTCACAACCATCTGTAATGAGATCTGGTGCCCTCTTCTGGCCTGCAGGCATACGTGCAGACAGAACACTGTGTACATAATAAACACATAAATCTTATAAACAATGTAATAGTGCTGGGAATGAAGCCCAGAAGACTGCACTAGGCAAGTGCTCTGTCCCAGAAGCACAACCCAGACCTAGAAGTTGTCTTAAGCTAGGTTCCAATTCACCGCGCCCCTGCCTTAGCCTCTTAAGTGTGAGGATTACATGTAATGTGCCTCACTTGCTTGGGTTTTTTTTTTTTTTTTTTTAAATCTTCTCTTTTTTAAAACAATCTCACTAAGTGGCTCTGGCCGGAAGTCAGTATGCACTTAGCTCGGGGCTGTCCTCTGCCTCTGGAGTGCTGGGATTGCAGGCATGGCCCACCATACCCCACTTTTGTCCTGAGCATTCTGTTGCAGATAAATTCACTTAACCGTCATGGTGCTTCAGTCCTTTATTATCCTGGTTGACAGAGGACGGAGATGAGCCTCTGTGCAGCCAGCTAAAATGTGGCAAAGCCAGCTCTGGCTCCAATTCCCTGCTCACACCTAGGGCTTGAGGCCTCTGGGACACAAGGCAGAGGTGTTGACCCATTATCTCCATTAGCCAACCCCACATCCACGCACCCACACCCAGACTCTGTCTCAAGATTGCTTCTGTGGAGCGGGTGGAAAGCCCACACCCAGCTATCTGAGGAGAAGCCGGGGTAGTGGAAGGAGTGGAAACCTGCATTTCTCACTCCAGCACCTCACAGGAGGTCCCTCAAAGCCCTCAGTTCAGGAACAGCAGCCCGGTTCCTTCCAGAATCTTCTTTAAGCAGGATTTCATTAGCATCAGGAATAGTCTTCCTGTAGGAAGGCTAAGGTTGAGGACCCTTCTTTGCTAGAAAAGATTCTGGTTCCTAGTCTAGCTGAGGGTACCATGAACAATCCTGGACACCTAGTTCAGCTCCAGAGTAGAAGGTACCAAGGACAACCCTGGACATAGCCTAAGTAGCCAGTTCGCTTGCACCTTCCTACCCCATGCTAGGTCAGTCCATCCTATAAGCTAACCACCTGCAGCCTGGCACATGCTGGGATGGCAGACCTAGGCCACCTTCACTGGGGAGGAAGCAGGCGTGGGAAACAGAAATGGTCACTGCAGATCTGAGCTGTCAGACGGCAGCTGGTGACCACAGCAGCAGCACAGGGTGGACTACTTCAAGCTTAGGGAAGGTCCCACTGATGTAACTGCCCTATGCCAGGCAAGAACAAGCCATCGTGGTGCACGGAGGCTACCGCAGGCCTCACCAGCTTCCTCATGACCCTCCCTCCCACATGGCCTCTGCTCTACCAATGTCTGATCTCAGTCCCTCAGGAGGATGAGGAGCCGCCTGGTTCACTGCCTGAATTTTATGCCTTGTTACAAGCTAAAAATCAAGGTGAGAATCACGTCAGCAACGCTGGCAGAGCACACACAAGTTTTGTGAAATGTGACACAAATGAGTACTACAAATTTCATATCATAAAATATGTGCACAAATTAACTTTGTTCTAAAAATGTTTTCCTCTTCTTTCCACCCTGTTCCATGACAGGGAATGCTGTCCCTAACCCTCTTTTTTTTTTTAAAGATTTGTTTGTGCTGGGCGGTGGTGGCGCACGCCTTTAATCCAGCACTTGGGAGGCAGAGGCAGGGGGATCTTTGTGAGTTCGAGGCCAACCTCTACAAGACCTAGTTCCAGGACAGGCTCAAAAGCTACAGAGAAACCCTATCTCAGGGGGAAAAAAAAGGATTTGTTTGTTTTTATATGTATGTTTGTCTACATGATAGTTTACCACATGCATGCCTCTTATCTGAGGAGCCCAGAAGAGGGCATCAGACTGTCTGGAACTGGGGTTACAGATGGTTTCGAGCCACCATGTGGGGCTGGGAATCGAACCTGGGTCCTCTGGAAAAGTAGCTAGTGCTCAAGTCTTTACAACTCCCGCCATTTCCTCACAGAAACCCTCAGCGCAGACCATTGTGCCTGCAGCACCCTCTCCTCATCTATCTCCCTCACAGTGACTGAGACAACAGATCTACCTACTTGGATACAGCAGTTAATTAACTAAAACCAGACAAAGCAACTTTCTTATGAATGACATTCCCTCTACATAGCTGATGTTTTGAGACAGGGTCTCACTATATATTTCTGGGGGCCTGGTATTCACTATGTAGACCAGGCAGGTCTCGAACTCAAAAGACCCACCTGCCTCTACTCCTCAAGTGCTAGAATTAAAGGTATGTGCCACCATGCCCAGCAGGGGTTTGTTTTTAGTTTTTTGGTTTTTTGAAACAGGGTTTCTCTGTGTAGCCCTGGCTATCCTGGAACTTACTTTGTAGACCCGGCTGGCCTCAAACTTAAAGATCTACCTGTCTCTGCCTCCTGAGAGCTGGGATTAAAGGTGCGTGCCACCACTGCCTGGCTTCTTTTGTATTTTTTAAAGATTTATTTATTATATATGTGTGTGAATGTTTGGTGCCTTCGAAGGCCAGAAAAAGGTGTTGGATCGCCTAAAACTACGATTACAGGCAGTCAGGGTCACCTGACATGAGTGCTGAGCACTGAACCAGGAAGAGCAACAAGCGCTGCCACTTCTGAACTGTCCTCCAGCCTACAGAAGCTGAGGTGGGAACAGACGGGCACACCTCTTGGGTGGGGCTTGGTCTCTGAGGATGGCTGTGAACCAGCTCGGCTCTAGCCTTACCTTGTAGTTCTGGTTTCATTAGAACAAGAGTGTGAACACACCAAGTGTAAAATGTCACTACAGAGGGGACAGCAAGATGGTTCAGTGGGTAAAGTTACTTGCCACCAAACCTGAGGACCTGAATTCAGTTCCCTGGAAGCCACAAGTTAACCTATTTCCAATAAGTTGTCTGCTAAACTCCACAAACATGCCATGGGATACACACACATGCACATACACACAATGTATTAAAATTTTTAATGTTATGAGTCTTAAAAAATATGCCCAAAGTTGTGCTTCTTTTGATGGGAATATGGAATGATATCAAAGTGGCCACATAGGCATTAATAGAGACAACAGCTTTGTCTGCTCTAAGGTATAGGGCCTGAGAGCCGGCTTCAAACTCCAACTGCACAGCCTTGAATAAGTTGCTTAGTCTCTCTGTGTGTCTGTCATCTGTCTGTAAGACTGGAGTTGTGGCAATCATTGTTTCATTTGTTTATACGATGTCACATTCAATTTTGTAGCCACAGGAGCAAGCACAACAGCTACAAACCAGTTTGGGAACAAACAACTGACTCTTGATAAGAACCTGATTTCACTGATAGGCTCATAAAGTACCAGGGTGTGCCAGAGACCAGCCTGCCAGCTGTGTGCATTTGGCAAGCCAGGAAGTCAGCAAGTTTTACACGAGGAAGTGGAAAGCAACAGGTGAGCCGTGGGTCAGTCGAGAATGCTTTCCTGAGTTTGCTCATTGCCTGTCAACCACTCCAGGCTGTATCTGAAGAGACGCCCTGAGAGGATTAGAACACCAGATACCTGGGATTCTAGAAACTGATGTACGTGGGCATTTCTCAAAACTCTACAGACCTGTGGGCTACGACATGAGCCTCGCTGGAGGGAACAGCCTCTCTTATGATGGAATGTCCACACGTCTAAGCTTTAAAGGAGTCAACAGTGGCCATCAAGTTTCAAGCAGGGCATGTATGATCAATCCCTTCCTCCCAGTTTTCTCTCTAACAAGGGGTAGGAGGAACCAGCCACATGAAACAGCTGAGGCCACGCCCAAGGCAGGCACAAGAGAAAAAGACTAAGGGTGGCAAGCACTCCCACCCAGAAATGGCTCTGGGAGGCTCCAGCCAGAGCTGCGGCTAACCATTCTCCCACACCACAGGAAAGAACGCCTTCCCAAGTAAGCTCCAAGAGTCACTGAGACGGAGAACTAACACCTGGTGCACACAGGTGAGGTGGACAGGTGACCTGTAGCACAGACACAATCTATACTCTCATCCTCCCCCAAGTCTGACTTCTCTCAAGGACAACTTACAAAGTGTCCCGAGCATCTCCAAGAGACGCCATCACAAAAGGGCAGAACACTGCTGAGGAACCAAGGGAGGGAGTGGCAGTTGCCAGGCAACCAGTCTAGCCCACCTTTGTTTGCTCTGGTGGCAGCAGCCAAGGTGTGGTCAGAGCCATTTGGAGATGCTCTGGGCTGCCAACAGTCATTTCTTTGAGTTGCTGAATAGCTGTGGTCACCTGGCAGCTGCTTCCACCCAGGAACCCCAGAGTGTAAGGCCCGAAGGACAATCGTGACCTTCCTTTGCCCTTGTAAGACACAGGCTACTAGCAGAAGAACCAGGTAATGGCGTTTCTTTTCCCCCTATACTCTTTTCAGCTGGCTGCAGCCTACTGACACCGTATGCCTAGGCCTCCTGCTTCCAGCAGTCTCCAGATACTGCCTCAATCACCCTCTGTTCTTTCTTATCCACCACCTCCACCACCTCCACCACTACCACCCTTTTTAAAGACTCATGTGTGTGTGTCCTTCCTACGTGTATATACGTCCACACATGCATTCCTGGTACCCTCAGAAGCTAAAAACATTGTTTGGTGCCCTGAAACTGGCATTATGGATGCTATTGTGAGCTGCCACATGGGTGCTGGGAACTGAGAATTTGGGTCCTCTGCAAGAGTGATCAGTGTTCTTAACTTCTGAGCAGACATCTCTCCAGTTCCACTTTTTTTTTTTTTTGGTTTTTCGAGACAGGGTTTCTCTGTGGTTTTGGAGCCTGTCCTGGAACTAGCTCTTGTAGACCAGGCTGGTCTCGAACTCCCAGAGATCCGCCTGCCTCTGCCTCCCGAGTGCTGGGATTAAAGGCGTGCGCCACCACCGCCCGGCTCCACTTTTTTTTTTTAAAGACAGCAGGAATTCAGCCTTCTGAGGAGCTGAGACTTAAGTGCGCCATCAATACCAGTGGGGTTGCTACACCAGTCTCTCAAAATGCCTCCCAAACATCTGGCAAATGGGACAATAAAAATAGGGGGCGATCTACAGAGGTCCATTTTAGGTTCTAGCTAGGAGGCCTCAGTGGTGGGAGAGGCATCCTGGCTCATAACCGAGTTGGTCAGAAATGAACCAAAGATTCCCGAGGCCATCTCCAGAGCTTCCAAGCGGGAGAGCCCTCAGTGTTGGCTAGCCAGATGTATCCAGTTTTTCTGAGCTGTCTGCACTCAGGGCCTCTGTCCCCTCTTCCAGATTTACACGGGCGAAATGGTGATCCCCAAGGACCCACAGAATGACGAATTCTGGAATAACTCGTGGGACATGGGGGGCCTGATAGTGATCGGCCTGTTCATTGCCACATTCCTCTTCTTCATCATATTCGCCATTGTGTTCGGGTGTGTGGAAAGTACTGCGTGTGAGGAGGACTGAAGTGACTTCTGGAGCCTTCAGAGGACAGCAGGGGACAGCCCACACCAGCGGGAGCCCTCCAGTACCTCGGGCTCAGAATCGAACTACTGGGTCTGGCTTTGGGATTGGTCCATTAGCGGGATGGGAAGGCTGGTCTGATACCATTTCCAGCTCGCACACTCTGCTACCAGCTGAACACTGTGAGCGCATGGAGAGGGGCTCTGTTCCACCTCAGAAGACAACAGCAAAGGCTCACAAGGTCTTCTAATAAGTGTCCCTGTCCAGGCGGCAATTTTACAAGTCCTTCACAGAGAAGGACACAAAATATCAGATGAAGTAAAAATTTCTTTTCAAATCCACTAACGTGAGCTCATCTTCTATGCAGACATGGTTCTAGCCCCTCTAGCAAACCACAGTAAGGGCTGCAAGACCTCAGGGGTCTGCCCTGTAGGCAACAGAATCGCTTACAAGCTGCTTGGGCCCCTAGGTTCACAAGGTAACTTCAGTTCCTAAACTCTGTCTTTTGCATGCAATCCCCCTGACTGGGCTACCACGTCACCCTCCGTGGCCTGTATAGCACTTCCTTGTCTTTCACATCTCAGCTCAAACCTGTGTCTCTCAAATGCTCCCTGTCTCTGACCCCAGAGACGGGGACAGATGGGGAACTCTGTTACTCTCAGAACACTTTACAGGGTTAGGGAGCTGGCTCAGCAGTTAAGGGCACCTTAACTATTAAGCAGCTCCTGCAGAGGACAGGGGTTCGATCCCCAGCACCCATGTGGTGGCTCACAATTATCTGTAACTCCAGTTCCAGGAAACCAATGCCCCTCTTCTGGCCTCTGTGGGCACCAGGCACACATGGAGAACACTCATACACAAAATTTTAGAAAAGAAAAACAAAACAAACCCAACATGAACTTTTTTCTTCAAAGCCCATTCATGAGCAATCATATAATTTTAAATATTGTGTTTCCCAATGAGACAAGGCTTGGCAGAAGCAAAGGGCAAAGAAGCACACAGACAGATCCCCTGGATGATGCTGAGCAGCCGAGCTCCATAGTCCAGAGACCCATAAGACAATTCTACCTAGAACAAAGGGAAAGCTCCTCTCAGCTCCAAAATGCCCAGACTTCTATTTCAAGTCCTGCTGGGAGCCGCGCTGCTTTGCGGCTGCAGCTCTGAGAAATGGCTGCATGGCAGAGACAAGATAAAAACCACTGGAGGCCCCGCCCTGGCCACCATATCCCACCCTACACACCCCAACCTTACAACCACTTCCTTTAGCTGCGTACCCACACAGCTGAGCCCACCCCACCGGTCTTACCCCTCACTGCCAGGGGCCTGCCATAAGGGAGGCTGGTGGGAACAGACACCTCAACTTCAGCCTCAAACCAGAACTAATATTAGAAAAGGAACAAACATCTGTTGAAAGGAGCTTTCTCCCTTCATGCCAGATTCTGTTCACACAGCAAGCGGTCTCTTCCTAAAGAGCAGCGGCTGACAGCTCCGCCAGCAAGGTTTACTCCACCTGAGACCTGAGACTAGGAGTCCTGAGATCCAGAACCTCAGGAGCCAACAAGATAGGAGGTGTGAGACCGAACCGTGGGGTTTGGTGGGGTGGGCATGGACCTCTTGGCCCCACAGATAGATGTACACTCCCAACTGGCCTATCAAGGCACGGAGAAGCCTCAGGAGGAAGAAAGGCAGTGGTCCGTGTAGACCTGTTCCACTGCCCGGCAGGTCATAGCTCTGCAGTCCCAGAGGAGCAGAGGAGACTGACAACCAGCGTGGAAACAGCCCGAGGAGGTGAATTTAGCACGCTCATGTACCAGGGGCAGCAAAGGGCTCTGGTGGTATGGCCTTAGCCAACGGTGGGCCTGGCACAGCAACCCGCCACTTTTTTGCATGTGATCCTGCCACAGAGGCTAAATTAGAGACGCCATTTCCAGAAGGAAATACTTCAATCAGTGTCACCAACTCCCCAGTGAGGAGGGAGACTGAGAATCCAAATGTAGAACCCAAATAAGCGCACCACCACCCCCGTTCCCAGGGGAGCCAAACACATCTTGTAGACACTAGTACCACGTACTTAAGTGGCAGCACTCTGCTTCGAGACGACAGTATCGGGGCTAGGAGAGTAGCTTACGGGTAGAGGGCTCGTATAACATGCACAAGTTCTTGGGTTCAATCCTGAACACCACAGAAGCAGCCATCCCTCTTCCCCCAGAGACTAGGACCCATGTAGGAGACAAACACATGCACTGTGATAGTCAAGGAGCCCAAGGACAGTAGCTTCTATCATGAGTTTTGTGACCACGGCCTGTCTGGGGCTTGGCTTACTCAAGTTTGAGGCAATCACTTCCGTCCATCAGAGCTCCAATTTGCACACAGATGAAGGAATGGATTTTTCCAGACTGACTCTTCTTGGGCATCGTTCACATAGGATTCTACTGACTACATGCCTGGTCATGAGTTGCCATTGAGCAGCTAAGTCCCTTTCCGTGGCTGGCCCATAGCTCCCATCCCATTGCCACAATGGCAGGTATCCTGTCAGAAGAGATGACTTATCCAAAGCATGTGACACCCCCCACCGCTACCATTAGCTATGAGTGGGCCCAAAGCTTCTGTCGGGGGCTGCGGCTGCAAGAGAACAGCTCACCAGGTGTGTGACACACGCCTACAATCCAAACACTTGGGAGGAGGAGGCAGTCAGGATAAGCAGGAGTCAGAGGCCAGCCTCTGAAACAGGGCAAGCTAGTGTGAACCCATCTGAAGCAGGTAAAGCAGCAGGAATGACTCACACCCAGTCAGTAGAGCCAGCTCAGCGGCAAGAGCCGGCCACATCACTCATGGCCACCATCCACGAAGTAGGCAGAGGAGTGGATGACAACCCCAGTGTGGAACAAATCCTCACACATGAGAGCTAGAGTTCATGGCCTCCAGAAGTAAAAAGGAAGGGTCCTGACTGTAAATCAAGTCTCTGGTCTCCATCTTTGGAGGTCCCACCCCTGTGCCCCTTGTACCTTGACCTCTCTCCGAGGAGGGTCAAGGTAGCCCACCAAACCTTGACTCCTCCCCAGAAAAGGTCAAGACCACTCCCCCTGTCTATTTAAACTGCTCCCCCCCCCCAAATAAACATGTGGTCGCTTCCCCCACCCCTTGTTGTGGCTGTCCAGTTCCCCTTGGGGCCACCCAAGAGCACAGGAATCCAATTAAACCTGGATCTTTTAATTTGGTCTGATTTGATTTGATTAGGATTTTTATGTCAGCAGAGAACTCCTGTTAGAAAATATTCTTAACACTGACTTCCACATTGCTTGAAATATGAGCTTTGCAAGTAGGGGACGCTCGGTGGCCTAAAGGATGGCTTGCACTAGCTGGTACAGTAATGCTTCGAGGAGCAGGGAGGCAATGCAGGGGTTTGCCCAGGGCCCTGCACCTGCTACACAAATGCTCTACCACTGGGCCGCACCACATCCCCAGCCCCACTCACCCCATTTCTTCACAGAAGGTCACCAGGGCATTGAAGGCCAGCAGGGTGGCTTTATAAGATGCTTTGTTCCCTCTCTTTGCCTGCAGAGAGAAAGCGACCACTTAGTCCTCCAGTCTAAGTTAAGTCCTGAAGGAGAGAACACGAAGGGACAAGAAAGCCACTCCCCCGAGCAGCACCCTAGGCCCCTAGGCCTGACGATGTATCAGCATCTCCACTCACTACTGAGTTGGACTTTTGAGGATGGGAGCTTTTCAGAACTGCCATTTCCAAAAAAACATCACCTTTCCAAAAAAAGTGATTCTCATGCAAAGAGCTCTGGGACTGACATCTGGGAAACTATGATTCTACCCAGTTCTGTTTACAGTAAATACAAGCTCTGAGTACTAACACGTATATATGAGTATATGTGCTAATGTACATACCAGAGGATACAACCTCAACTGTTAGCCCTGGGCAGATAAGAGTGTGCATTATTGGCTCCTTCTATAGCGATTACCAAAAGTTCCTTTAAAACAAAATTATCGAGGGGCTGGAGAGATGGCTCAGCGGTTAAGAGCATTGCCTGCTCTTCCAAAGGTCCTGAGTTCAATTCCCAGCAACCACAAGGTGGCTCACTACCATCTGTAATAAGATCTGGCGCCCTCTTCTGGCCTGCAGACGTACACATAGACAGAATATTGTATACATAATAAATAAATAAATATTAAAAAAAATTATTGAGCAAGGTGGTGGATGCCTTTAATCCCAGCACTCAGGAGGCAGAGAGAGGTGGATCTCTGTGAACTCGAGGCCAGCCTGGACTATAGAGCAAGTTCCAGGACAGGCTCCAAAGCTACAGAGAAACCCTGTCTTGAAAAAAACAAAACAAAAACAAACCAAACTCTTCAATTTAAGGTCAGAGAGTGACTTACGGGGTAGGCACTTGCTAAGCCTGAAGGTCTGAGCTCAGCACCCACACGGTAGGAGGAGAGAACGGACCCCCAAAAGCTGTTCTCTGACCTCTGCACACATTCAGTGGCATGTGCTCACACACAATAAATGTAAGAAAAAAAGTCTCACTTTAGAGGGGCTGGAGAGATGGCTCAGTGGTTAAGAGCACTGGCTGCTCTTACAGAAGGTCTGGGTTCAAATCATGGTGGCTTCTACCATCTGTAACCCAAGTTCTAGGGGATCCATCCCTCTACTGGCCTCCTTGGGCACCAAACACACATGTGGTACATGAACACACATGCAATAAACACTCATGGACATCAAATAAAATTTTTAAAAATTAAATAAAAATATAAGGAAATAGCTATCTGAAGCAATATTGAAATTTTGCATTTAGTTCCTTCATCGCCGAAGACACAGAAAAATGCACACTTTGTGGGGAGAGACAACAAGGGCACTGAGAGCATGAAAATCAGCAGAGTCTATGACTGCATGGGTGAAGAGTGCTAACGAGACTCATTACTTTGTATGCTTGTCTAAAGAGCTCAGAGAGACGGCTCAGCAGCTAAGCACACACTGCTCTTGTAGAAGGCCCACAGTCCAGCTCCCAGCACCCACATGGTGGCTCACAACTATCTGTAACCGAGTTCCGAGGGATCTGATGCCCCCTTTTGGTGTGCAAAAATCCCACTCACTCATGCAGGCAAAACACTCGTGTACATTAAAGCTAAGAGAAGTTTTACTATTTTTTTTAACCAATGTGTAGGAGTGTTGGCCTGTATGTATGTCAGTGCATCACTTGTGTGCCTGGTGCCCACAGAGTCCAGAGGAGCGTCAGGTCCCCTGGAGCTGGAGTTACAAATAGTTGGGAGCTGTCATGTGGGTGCTGGGAATCGAACCAGGGTCCTCTGCAAGAGCAGCCAGGACTCCTACCTACTGAGCCATCTCTCCAGCCCCATGTTTGTTGATGTTTTCCTTGTTTGTTTCTTTGTTTTGGTTTTTCAAGACAGGGTTTCTCCGTATAGACTTGTCTGCCTCCTGGAATTTATGCTGCAGACCAGGCTGGCCTTGAACCCACAGAGATCCACCTGCCTCTGTCTTCTAAGGTGTGAACCACCACTGCCCAGCTTGTTGTTGTTTTTAAAGAATCTTAGCCAAGGCTCTAGCACAGTGACTTCCCTAGCCAGTCTGAGAACCTGGGTTCTGACCCCAGCAATACTGACTATGTATTGATGTGCTGTGCTGGAAATTAAACCTGGACAGTTAGGCAAGAGTTCTTCCACAGAACTGCACCTCTAGCTCCAGCTGCAATTTCTTGTGACGGCAGTCTTTTCCCATCATGGCTATGTCAACACAGTTCCGAGCTGAACCCCACGGTTACAATTTTACATTTCCTCTTTTGTACAGCGCTGTTTCCCCTGAAAAACAGCTGCTTCTCTCTGTCCTGACTTCTTTAGATTTCAGTGCGACTAGTTCACGCCCAGATGTTCTGACACAACAAAGAATTCATTTCCACAGGAGCCCAAAAGAGCAGTCAATTGGATTTTTGAAAACCTCCTTGAACCTTCTGCCCCCAGCAGCATCTATGATTTTGCTCCGGGCCCTCACACTGCATGGTCAACACTGTGCCCTCTGGGCCCTCTTCCCAGCACAGATTGTTGTTTTCTTGTTTTAATTTTACATGGATGAATGTTTTGCCTGTGTGCACCACACACGCGCCTGGTGCCCTTGGAGGCCAGCAAAGGGCATCAGATCCCCCAGAAGTGGAGTCACACACAGCTGTGAGTTGCTGTATGGGTGCTGGATATTAGACGTGGATCCTCTGCGAGAGCAGCAAGTGCCCTTAACTACCGAGACAACTCTTCAGCCCCAAGTTTTGAATGCATTTTTTGTGTATATCTTAAAAGAGTTGTTTATTTGTATGAGTGCTGCTTTTGTTCTTGTTTTTAATGTGCGCTATGTGCTTGCAATACCCAAGGAAACCAGAAGAGGGCACTGAATTCCATGGGACCTAAGTCACTGAGCCATTTCTGAAGCCCCTTACCCCAGTTTTTTTTTTTTTTTTTTTTAACGAAGTCTTCTAAATTGGGGTTTCCTAGGCAGACATTTGCCTTTTTTCTGTTATTCTTTTGTTTATTTTGTTTGTTTGGTTGGTTGGTTTTTCAAGACAGGGTTTTCCTTTGTAATTTTGGAGCCTGTCCTGGAATTCACTCTGTAGACCAGGCTGGTCTTGAACTCAAGAGATTCTCCTGCCTTTGTCTCCTGAGTGCCGGGATTAAAGGCACTTGGCTTGTTTTGTTATTTGAGATACAGTTTCAGGGCTGGAGAGATGGCTCAGCCGTTAAAGGCTAGGCTCACAACCATAAATATAAAGAGATACAGTTTCATTTTATCTTCTAGGCTGGCCTTGAACTCACTGCACATCCCAGGTTGACCTAGAACTACGGCAATCCTCTTGTCCCAGCCTCCCGAGAGCTAGGGTGTTCACTACACCATTAGTTGACACTGCTGCTTGCTGCTGTCCCCTCTCCGGTGCTCCTTACCCTTGTGAGTTTACTTTTTATTCCTTTACTGTCACTTGGGTGGAGATCAGAAATAATTGTGTTCAATTTGCAACATTATTTATTTGCATGTTTGGGGGGTGGACAGGTGCCCGTCAGCCTCCCTGCTGTGTACAAGGATCTTCTCAGCATCTTCCTTCTCTCCCAAGCTGCTGGTGTGAGCACACACACACACCACAGCATCAAGCTTGGTTTCTGTTTCCTGTTTTGTTTTTATCCGCTTGCTTGTTTACTGTGGGAGCCGAACCTGGGCTCCCGAGTGCACAGCATGAGCTCCATTAGTGAACCACACCCGGCCTTTTAGTTTGTTTTTTTTTTTTTTTAAATATTTATTATGTATACAATATTTTGTCTGTGTATATGCCTGCAGGTCAGAAGAGGGCACCAGACCCCATTACAGATGGTTGTGAGCCACCATGTGGTTGCTGGGAAATTGAACTCAGGACCTTTGGAAGAGCAGGCAATGCTCTTAACCTCTGAGCCATCTCTCCAGCCCGCCTTTTGGTTTTTTGAGACAAACTTTTGCTATGAAGCCTAGGCTGACCTGGAACTCACTAGGTAGTCTTGGCTGTCCTTGACCCTCAGTCTCCCTGCTCTGCCTCCTGAGTTCAGAATCACAGGTCTTCACCACCATACTCAGCTCGTTTTGGCTTTTGCTTTTTGAGTTATGTACTGACAAGATGGCTTAACAGATAAATGTGATTTGACTGCCATCAAAGTCAATAAACTGAGCTGGATCCAGCACCTAAAGGGTGGAGGGAGAACGTGATGGAGGAAGGTCATTGGTTAAATAAAAAGAAACTGCTTGGCTCTCATAGGTTGTTGATGGATAATCATAAATAATAGTCAAGTTTGTAGTCATGTTAATTAATATTTTCTAGATGTGCGTAGATATATTTTAGATAGGCATTCTTCATATTTTTCAAAGATTATAGAATATGGCATTTTAAATGTTTTAATAACTTAGGACTTTTCATGACAATGAGACACTCTGCTCCTGGCAGCACCAATCTACTTCAAGAGGAAGATGGGCATCGAAGAGGCTCGTTATGGAGTTTGATAACCATTTGGGCAAGAAACTGCTCTTGCCTGGACTATTGCATAAACTGGACACAGAGAACCCACAGAGAGAGGACTAGGTGAGATGATCTTTCGGGGTTCCTGATTCATGAAAGAGTCTGCGAGACATTCTGCAGGACACAACAGATAGTGACTGAACTGACTTTGAATTTTCCTGCTTTATGGAAATGTTTGCTGGATACCATGGGCCTGAAGGCTGAAGATGGATGCCCCAACGGTACAGAGGAACTTTGGGTGACTGTCCAGGCAGCGAGATGTCTCTGTCATTTCTAGAGATTTAAAAGTTGCTTTTTTCTTGTTTGCTTAGGTATTATTGTATCTTTCTGGAGTCTTTGATGGAGTTAAGAATAGTTATAGTTATAGTTTTCCTTAGTTATGATAAAGATTATTGTAACTTTTACTTGATAATTGTTTTGTTATATGTAATTTTGCTATGTTAAAGTTAAAGCCGTTTTTTTGTTGTTGTTGTTTAAACCGAAAAAGGGGAAATGATGGAGGAAGGTCATTGGTTAAATAAAAAGAAACTGCTTGGCTCTCATTGGTTAGAAGATAGGTGGGAGGAGTAAACAGAACAGAACGCTGGGAGGAAGAGGAAGTGAGCTCAGACTCCACAGCTCTCCTCTCAGGAGCAGACGCCTCAGAGAGACACCATGCTCCCAGCTCCCAGGCAGACGCACGTGATGAAGCTCTGACCCAGGATGGACATAGGCTAGAATCTTCCCGGTAAGCGCACCTAGGGGCGCTACACAGATGATTAGAAATGGGCTAAATTAATACGTGAGAATTAGCCTAGAAGAGGCTAGATAGAAATGGGCCAAGCAGTGATTAAATGAATACAGTTTGTGTGTTGTTATTTCGGGCATAAGCTAGCCAGGCAGCCGGGGTACTGGGTACGCAGCCCGCCGCTCATATTACTACAAGAACGGATTCCTACAGTTTGTTCTCTGACCTCCATGTGCATGCAGTGGTGTTCCCACCACACCAAAGCATACAAATTAAAACAAAAATCACCAGGCATGTTGGCACATGCTTTAAATCCTAGCACTTGGGAGGCAGAAGCAGGTGAACGTCTTGAGTTTGAGGTCAGCCTGGTCTACAGAGTGAGTTCCAGGATAGGTAGGGGAGTTACAAAGAGAAACCCTGTCTGTGTATGTGTTTAAATCTCCAGCTCCTTTCCCGGCTCGCAAACTATCCCGTAGTGCAGGCGCTACACATACACAGAACATGTAGAACTAATTTCATCTTTTCCCCAGCGTTGACTTTTGAGTCCCTCATTTTCCTGGTGACCCTCATTTTCCTGGTGACTTATAAAGTACCCGTCTCGCCGGGCGGTGGTGGCACACGCCTTTAATCCCAGCACTCGGGAGGCAGAGGCAGGCGGATCGCTGTGAGTTCGAGACCAGCCTGGTCTACAAGAGCTAGTTCCAGGACAGGCTCCAAAACCACAGAGAAACCCTGTCTCGAAAAACCACACACACAAAAAAAAAAAAGTACCCATCTCACACCATACTCCTTTCTAGTTTTGGTCTGCTTTGGGCTTTCTAAAAATAATTGGATAAACATTTAAAAAAATTAAGTGGCTAAAGAAAAAACAGAACACGGGGAAACACTTATGTAACAAGGCTCACTAAAACAAGGCAAGGATGATTTTGTCTATATTTAACAACAGATACAAGGTGGTACTCAGGTAAGATATTAACAAGGAGAAGTTTAAGCCAGCTTGTCACCAGCAACCTGCTCACCCATCACACCACTTTCCTTGGGTATCTTTCCAGGCCGGAACCAGCCCTAGTTTATAGACACTCCCTAGGCTCAGCAATGAGCTATATGAATTGGAGGGGAAGGTTCAGACAACAAGGGTGTCCACTGCCTGGGACTTACCTGGAGTCTGACTATTTCCTTTCTGATGAGGAAGTTGACTTGGTCTCGGTCATTTCTTGAGTAATAAAGACGGCACCAAGATTGTTTCCCATCCCTGCCAGCACGGCCAGATTCCTGGTAGTAGCCAGCCATGGATTTGGCAATATTCCAATGGGCAACAAATCTGTAGAATACAAAAGGATGCGCTATCTATGGGAGACTTGAGTGCTCCAGAGGAGGGATCCTGTCAGAAGTGCTTACTCCCTGGGGCCAGGTACAGGGGAACTAACACACAAGAGACAGATCCTAGAATATATCAGAGTCAGCTGGGTAAGACCCCTGTGGCCCTTCAAACAGGCCTTTCTGACATAGAGCAGCCCAACTAAGAGTCCACAGCTGGAGTTATCAGAGAAAGTCTAATAAATAGGGCAAAAATTAAAAAAAAAAAAAACCTCAACAGTCAGAACAGAAGGGATGGTCCAAAGGTTAAGAGCACTGGCTGTTCTTCCAGAGAATAGGGTGTTCTGCTTTTGTTTCCACAAAAGATGAGAACCTGTGGATTCCTTCTGGACTAATGTTGTTTGATGGACCAATACCCCCTGAAGAATCTCCAACAGGAGCGGATGGCTCAAATGATCAACATTTTGGAGGACCACTGCTGGAGTTTTCTCTGAGGTCTACATTCAGAACAGCCTCAAGACTGCTGGTTGATATGATCAAGCCTCACAGAATATTCCAGTCAGTACTTGACCATAATCCTAAATCTTCTTTAGGTCCCCAGAAGATTATCAGCACCCCCAATCAACAGGAGGTAGCCTAGAAAACTAGGCCCATAGTCCCAAAAAATGGATTATGGATGGTTGTCTTTGTTTGAAGTATTGATCACAAGTTTTTATGAATAGTGGTCAGGAAAAAAGCCAAACAAAGGTTAGATTCAGAGTTCTTGTTTTGAAAAAAAAAAAAATGGGGGGGGGGCTGCTGTAGGACAATGGTCTTATACCCTGTAAAGATTTGTGACTTGGGCTGGAGAGATGGCTCAGTGGTTAAGAGCATTGCCCGCTCTTCCAAAGGTCCTGAGTTCAATTCCCAGCAACCACATGGTGGCTCACAACCATCTGTAATGAGGTCTGGTGCCCTCTTCTGGCCTTCAGGCATACACACAGAAAGAACATTGTATACATAATAAATAAATTTAAAAAAAAAAAAAGATTTGTGACTTGTATTGGTTTAATAAAATGCTGATTGGCTAGTAGCCAGGCAGGAAGTATAGGTGGGGCGAACAGAACAGGAGAATTCTGGGAAGAGGAAAGGCTCAGTCTGCAGGTGTCACCCAGACGTAGAGGAAGCAAAATGAGAATGCCTCGCTGATGAAAGGTACCAAGCCACATGGCTAACACAGAAAAGAATTATGGGTTAATGTAAGATTTAAGAGTTAATTAATAAGATGCCTGAGCTAATAAGCTAACCAGTTTATAATTAATATAGAACTCTGTATGTTTCTTTGGGACTTAATGGCTATGGGACTGGGCAGGACAGAAAACTCTGTCAACAAGGGTGTGAGTCCCAGAACCCATGTGGCAGCTCACAACCTTCTTTAACTCCAGGTACAGGGGATCCAATCCCTTCTTTTGGTCTCTGCAGGCACCAGGCACATCTGTGGTGCACAGACATACATGCAGGCAAAATACCCATAAAATAAAAATGAAAAACAAAACAAACCCTTAAAGCCAGAGGCCAGAATAAATATCAGACTGAAGAACAGGCTGGGCGAACTAGGCAGTGGTGGCACACCCCTTTAATCCCAGCACTTGGGAGGCAGAGGCAGGTGAATCGCCAAGTTTAAGGTCAGCCTAGTATACAGAGAAAGCTCTAGGATAGCCAGGGCTACATAGAGAAACCCTACCTTAAAAAAACAAAACAAAAACCCAGAACAGACTGGGCATGTTGGTGCACACCTTTAGCCAGCACCCAGGAGGCAAAGGCAGGTGCATCTGAGAAGGAGTTGGAGGTGCTCACTTGTTTGTCCTGACCACCCAGAACTGAAATAAGCACACAGAAACTATATTATTTAAATCACTGCTTGGTCCATTAGCTCTAGCTTTTAATTGGCTAACACATCTTAATTTAACCCATCTCCACTAATCTGTGCATCAGCACGAGGTCGTGGCCTACCAGCAAAGTTTTAGCACGTCTGCCTCTGGCGGCAGCTCCATGGCTTCTCCTTACTCTGCCTCCTTTCTCCTAGCATTCAGTTTAGTTTTCCCTGCCCAGCTCTATTCTTTTGCCCTATCACAGGCCAAGACAGTTCTTTCTTAACCAATGGTATTCACAGCATACAGAGGGGAATCCCACATCATATTAGCAGTTCCAGGCTAGCTAGGACTACACAGTTTGACCCTGTCTCAATAAAGATCAGAGGCCAAAGAGAGAGTTCGGCAGTTAAGAACTGCACTGCTCTTGTAGAGGACCCCAGGATTAATTATCAGCACCCATGTTGAGTAGCTCACAACCACCTATAACTCCAGCTCCAGATCTGACATACATTTCCGGCCCTTGTGGGTACTGCACATCCACATGCAAAAATAAAGTTCAAAGAAATTGTTTCTTATGAGCCGCATGATCTCACTTTACAACCCCCTTGAAGAGGGAAGGAGATAGTTATTAAATACCTACTATGCATCAGTTGCTACATGCTTCCTTTGTCGGTTGCCATCACACAAATTAGCCTACTCTTCAAGGAGATCAGAGAGGTGAGTCTATGAGAACACCCAGTGAAGGAAGAACAGAGCTAGGACTGGAACCTGAGGGAATCTGACTTAAACTTGGCTCCTAACGAGCCACAGCAGAACCGGGCTCAACTCCTGATTCTACAATCTGTGTTTTTTCAAGTGCACAATTCCAGTTAGTAGAGTGACTACTCCTACCCAGTGACAGGGTGAGACTTAATGGCATGTACGCAGAAGTGCTCTGCAAATCATACAAGGCATTTCTGTTGTTGTTAGGACAAGGGGCTTCCTGCAGTAGCCCATGATGTTAGACCATGGCTGGAAGTAAAAACCTTTCCTAGGGTCGCCAGAGTGAGATGAGGCTAGGATGGAGCCTACTCTTCTAGACTGCCAAGGAATAGTGATAAAGGAGACAAGATCTTCAGCTTTGACGTCCACAGGGAAAAGGCTGAAACAGTTACTTCCTCCAGGCCTTTGAGGTCCTCCCTGAAAGACGGATGTGAACCAGATTGTTATGGACAACCTGGTAACACACTGCCAAGTTCCCTTGGGTGGAGAACCATGCCACCCAGAAACTGTCGGCATCTGGGCTGTATACCTCGGATTCCCCTGGTGGCCGCCCTCTTCAGTGACCCTAGACTAGCACACAGACTTGTAGACTTTGCACACAGCACTATAAGCCAAGCCCCCAACATAATGCAAGAACCAGAGCTTACCGGACATTAGCTTTGTCCACTCCCATTCCAAAACTGATCGTTGCAACAATTACAGGGACCTTCTCCTCCATCCACTCGTTCTGTACCTGTGTTCTATCAGACACCTTCAGCCCTGGAAAAGAGGGGAGGGTGAGCAAGGAAGACTCACATCTCCCGTGGGTTTCTCTTCAGGATGTGGGAGTTATCTTGGGTTTGCTACTGCCCTGGACACTTTACCTATACACTGAATCCATCACTTCTTACCCACATAACCATGGACCAGGCACTTAACCTCATAGAACCTGAACTAGCCAGCCAAGTATGTTGGCACATGCCTTTAATCCCAGCACTTGGGAGGAGATACAGGAGGATCTGCGAGTTCAAAGCCTGGTTGCCATAGTGAGTTCCAGGACAGCTAGAGATATATAGTGAGAGCCTGCTTCAAATCCCAAAAATAAATATAAGAACTTAGCCCAGGAACAGCAAAGAATATTCAATAAACATGAGAACCAAGAACTTAAGTTCATAGGTCTCCAAAGTCTGTGGGTTGTTTTTTTTTTTTTTTTTTAATAATACCTGGGCCCATAAAAAACTATCACCTGGGGCTGGAAAGATAGCTGAACAGTTAAGAGCATCAGCTGTCCTTTCAGAGAACCAGGGTTCAATTCCCAGCACCCACAGCTCACAATCATCTGTAATCCCAATTCCAAGGGATCTGATGCCCTCCTAGGGTATCTGTGGGCACTACGCATGCAAAAGATACACAGATAAGCTTGCAGGAAAAACACCAAAGTGTGTCTGCTTCTGGGTAGGCACAGGACAGAAGAAAGAATTCTAGAGGCCCAACTTTCTAGACTCCTCCTAGGGGACTTAAATAGTACCAGACCACCCTGCTACTGAGGATCATAACGAAGAGACAGTGCAGAAGACAGGAGAGCTGTCCCCTCTTACCTGCGTGGTAAGCCTTGGCCTTCACACCCCTGTTGCTGAGCTCTATGGCCAGCTGGTCACAAGCGTCTCTAGTCCTGCAGTAGACAATGCCGCAGCCAGATAACTGCTGAGCAGGAAGAGGTGGGAAGACAGCAATCAGGGAAGGATGGCACAACCAGCCTCTCACCAGAGCACAGCCTGCTCTCAAAGCCCCATGCTTTCTCTTGTCAATGTCTCAGTCTTCTCTTAAGCTGAGCAGTCAACAGGGCTCATCACTCAAGACAAAAAAAAAAAAAAAAAAAAAGCAGGACCAATCCTGGCATAGTGCTGTATGCCTTTAATCCCAGCAGTAGGGACCAGACAAACCTCGGACAAAGCCAATCTGATCTACATTAGGGACACCCAGAACATCAAAGGCTACATGGTAAGACCCAGCATTAAAACTATAAAAAAAAATGAGAGAGGGAGCAGAGCGAAAATCCAAAATCTAGGCTTTCTAATTCCCCTGCTTTCTCTCTGAGAACCCTGCGTAGGCCTATCAGACATACAAGGACCATTCACCTGCCTCTCACAGTAGGATCTGAGACCAGAGAATCCCAGTGAGGAAGGTAAATGTTCAGTTAAAAAGGGGGAACTCTCTTTGTACACAAGTTCTAAGGAGCCTAAGATAACTAGAAAAGCAAGGAGCTTTGAAAACAGCGGCTACGTCTGTGCTGCAGACAGCACTTTGGCCTCCCCACCCTATAACTTCCGTCTACACCTCACCCCTTTATCGGCCTTCTGCCCAAGAGCCTTAAGGCAGAAGTCCCTCAGGTCCCCATAGAGGTCAGGAATGAGTTCCTTGAACTGCACATCGTAGAAGAGATTGGCCCGGAAGCAGGGAGTCTTGAAAGAGGCCACTGGGTGCTTCAAGTGTAGGGCAGCAAACACATCCTCTTGAACCTGTGGGGTGGCTGTAGCAGTGAGAGCCACACACGGGGTATGTGTCAGGCAAGAACGGAGGGCACCCAGATACAAATAGTCAGGCCGGAAGTCATGTCCCCACTGCGAAACACAGTGAGCTTCATCTACCACCAAGTAGGAGAGCAGGTTTCGGGACACAAGGGAAGTCAGGGTGGGCTGGAAGGAGGCTGAAGCTGCCATCTCCGGGGTGATGTACAGAAGTTTGGTCCGAGGTTTGTCTTGCTCCAGGTCAGACAGCAGCTCCTTCCTCTCCTGTACCGAGAGCTTGGAGTTGAGGGAACTAACTGGCACCTTCAAGGCCAGCAGGTGGTCCACCTGGTCCTGAGAGCAGAGGATATGCAGTGGAGAACCATTAGCCCTCAGGACCGGACAATGAGCACAGCAACTCCCCCCGGAACACAGAACAGCTTCCGAGTCAGAAACCCTGGGCCTGCTGCTGGATCCCTTAATTGCCATACACTCTCCGAGACCCACCCAGTTCATCCTCATCACCGTGCCCCCCTCACTCCTACCACAGGAATTACAGAACAGGGTCAAAGGGGAGATGGTGCATGAGCCTGTAATCTCAGGATCTCAGATGTGGAAGCCAGAGGATCAGGAGTCTGAGGCCAACCCAGGCTAGAAGAGACCCTGCCTCAAGAGATAAAAAAGAAAGGAGGCCAGGAGTGGCGCCACACACCTTTAAACTTGGGGAGCAGAGGCAGGCAGTTTTCTGGCTCTGAGGCCGGCCTGGTCTACACAATGAGCTTCAGGACAGCCAGGGCTACAGAGAAACCCTGTCTGGAAATAAAGAAGGAAAAAGAAAAGAGCGAGTGAAATGGATGCATGTAAACGCCCTCGGCACAAAGCCTTGATGCCACGAACATTACTGCTGCTCTCCTATGTCGCGGACGGCTCGTCACACATGGCTGTGCTTCCTCAGTCCTACCAGCCCACCTGGAGGCACTAAATACAGTCACGATATCTGCAGGGCAGATACTAATAAGTTTCAGTTTCTCTCCATTTTTTTCTGCTGTATATCCCTGTATGTGTGCTAAAACATAACCAGACACTCCCCTAGATCATTTTTTTAATTTACTTATTTTATGTGCATTGGTATTTTGCCTACATGTATGTTTGTGTAAGGGTGCTGGATCCCTGAAACCAGAGTTAAAGACAGTTGTGGGCTGCCATGTGGTTGCTGGGAATTGAATCCTGGTCCTCTGGAAGCCAGTGCTCTTAACTTCTGAGCCATCCCTCCAGGCCCCCTGTACAATTTATTGATCTATCCACCCATATCTTCTTTCCTGTTATGAGCACACACGGGAGAGGAAAGGCAGGCATGTACAGGTATGGCTGGATACTTTTCTGGACAATAAACAACAGAAGGAAAGAACCTCAAGCCAGATGTAGCAGCACACGCCTTTAATCCCGGTGCTGCAGGTGTAGGCAGGATGATCTCTGTGACTTCAAGGCTAGCTTATATATGAAAACTCAAGGTCAGCCAGGGCTGCACAATACCCTGTCTCAAAAAAAAAAAAAAACAAATCAAAGATTCACTGTGACTCATCAGAATGCTATGCACTAGTGGAGAGCCCTACATTTGGGCAATAGAGAAACTCGGCACAATTACCTAAGCAAATCAGAGAAAAGAGACAGAGGCCAAATTAAGACGTGAAATTTCTTTGTGTGTGGTGTCTTTTACCTAAATGTATGTCTGTGTACCACAAGAGTATCTATTGCCTGAGGAGGTGGTAAGACTCCATGTGGGTGCTCGAACCCTGATCTTCTGCAAGAACAAGTGTCTTAACCACTGAGCCGACTCACTTAACCCCTGAGCCCAAGAAGTGAAATTTCTAGCAATAAAATCCCTTCTCTTCAAGGTGGGTCTGGAGACACATGCACAGGATTCTAGCACTCATGAGGTAAGGTGGTAGAAACGGAAGTTCAAAGGCAGCCAAGGCTTAAAAACAAAACAAATGCCATCAAGATGGATCTCCAGGTAATGGTGTCTGCTGCCAATCATGACAGTTAACCTCCTGTACATACACGATGAAAGGAAGGCAGCCAATACAGGGCAAACATAATGCAGCAAAATGGTTTTAAAAAATGTGTAAGACAGCCGGGCGGTGGTGGCGCACGCCTTTAATCCCAGCACTCGGGAGGCAGAGGCAGGCGGATCTCTGTGAGTTCGAGACCAGCCTGGTCTACAAGAGCTAGTTCCAGGACAGGCTCCAAAACCACAGAGAAACCCTGACTCGAAAAACCAAAAAAAAAAAAAAAATGTGTAAAACATAAAATTAAAAGTAAAATTAGGGAGAAGGACAAAGAGACAGAAGGGGGCAAGGAAAGAGTAGGGGAGTAAGGGAAGGAACTATATTCAACACACAATATATGTTTATCTGAAGACTGAACAAAAAAACGGTCAAAACAAACAAGCGATACATTCCTTTCCCTCCCGATCTGTTTGGGTTTTCGTGTTCATTCCCCCAAGACTCACCTGAATCAAAGCAATAAGAGGAGAGACTACAATGGTGATTCCATTGGCCAACAGGGCAGGGAGCTGATAGCACAGAGATTTCCCTGCCCCTGTGGGCATGCACACAAAGACATCCTCGTCACCTGCAAGGACCAGACAACATCTCAATATATCCTGTCTGCTTTTACAGGAAAGCTCTTGAAGAAGTAATTTTTATAAAGAAAGAGTGTTCACTAACTAACTAACAGATGGCTACTGGTGGGGTGGGGAAGGACTCACTTTTCTTTTTCGTTTTTGTTTGAGACAGGGTTTCCCATGTAACAGTCATGGCTGTCCTGGAACTCGCTCTTGTAGACCAGGCTGGCCTCGAGCTCACAGACACTCACCTGCCTCTGCCTCCCAAGTGTTGGGATTAAAGGCGTGCACCAACACCGCCTGGTGTAAGACTTTTTTTTGTGGGGTGGGGGAGGACAGACTCGTTTTTCTTTAAGTTTGGCCACCAGTAGTTTGACAATGCTCCAGTCACTATGTGGACAACACAACTGGATTTTTTTCCCACAAAGGTGGGAGATAGACCTGGAAGAACTGGGAAAGAAGGGTGATTGGGTGCATCTTGTGAAATTACCAATTTGACTGTGAAATAATCAAAATATTAAAATTAAAAAAAAAAAAGATGTTCACTATATAACCATGGCTAGCTTGGAACCTGCTATGTGAACTGAGCTGGTTTTGAACTTGCATGATCCTCCTAACCCTGCCTCCCAAATGCTGGGATTACAGGGCTAAGCCTGGTCCTGGTAGCTATAAATCAAATGAAAATGTAGGAAAACCACTGAGCTGAGTGTCTGCCCATGGGTATCTCTCAGTATTCCCTTCCCCACCCTTTGCATGTGAAGGGCAAGGACCTTGGAAGACATATAGGCATTCGTACAAACTGCTTCTAACAGTGGAATCGTGGTGGCTAAAGAAGCTCCCTTTTGTGCTAGGCATCCATCTTGGTACTTAACAGCTGTTCAGTTCCTGAAAGATAAGTTCCCAGCAACCCTGACTCCTTGACTCCCACCCAGAAATGTACAGCCCTGAGCATCTGTTTGTTATGGCCAACTGCTCATTTTGGCCATAACAAACAGATGCTCAGGGCTGTACATTCTGGAACTTGTTCATGCAGATATTCGAGGACTATTTTGAGGTCACTTTGACCATCTAATCTTGGCAGAGCAGATCATCTCTTGTTAATCCTGCCTTTAAAAAGCCCTTCCTTCTCCCACCTCTAGGTGGCACATCTGATTCGGGTTAGAGGCTGTGGTCCTGCTAGCTTTAATAAATCTGGCTAATTACGATCTAAATTGAGTCTGAGAGTCTTGTCTTAGGGTCTTGAACTCCATAACAGTACTGAAAAATGGTCTACAAAGTGAATCCCAGTACAGCCAAGACTACACAGAGAAATCCTGTCTCAAGAAAGAAAGAAAGAGAAAGAAAGAAAGAAAGAAAGCGAAAGCATGCATTCAAGGAGGTATAGGAAAACAGATCTCTGGGAGTTTGAGGCCAGCCTGGTCTACACAGCCGGCTAAGCAGCCAAGGCCACATAGTGAGAACCTATTTCCAAAAAAGAATGAGAAGAAAAACAAAAATTAAGTAATGTTCAGTTGCTGGGATATGAGTGTTTGAATTAAACAGCCAGAAAAGCAGAATATTGAGCACACCTGAGGAGACATGCAAAGCTATTTGTTACTTAGAAGTCTGCTTATAAACATATCCTTGCCAGTTGGTGGTGGCGCACACCTTTAATCCCAGGACTCAGGAGGCAGAGGCAGGCAGATCTCTAAATTCGAAGCCTGCCAGTTCCAAGACAGCCAAGGCTAGACAGAGAAACCTTATCTCAAAATTAATTAATTAGTTAACTAATTAAAATAAAAAATAGGCTGGGCAGTGGTGGCCTTTAATCCCAGCATTCGGGAGGCAGAGGCAGGCGAGTTCAACCTGGTCTACAAAGTGAGTTCCAGGACAGTCAGAACATAAGGAAACCCTGTCTCAAAAAACAAAAATAACAAAAATATCCTTACTATGACACTGCTGCTCACACCTGGACAACCCCAGGCCCCCTATCTCCAGTTTACAGTATTATCATTCTCTCCTCTATCCGGAACTCAAGCTACTCAGTCTTCAGTGAGAGGATTGCATAGGGCAACGACAAGATTAGGCATTACTGCTACCCTTGCTACCCTGCACACAAACAAGATGGGCATCTAGGATCAGACTACAAAAACAATCTGTAGGTCTGGCTACAAAACAAAACAACAACAAAACAGAACAAGTGTTGGTGGTTCTCTCATTAAAACTCCAGGTCTGTAGCCAGTCGCCATGGCCCACACCTGCAATCTCTGCACTTAAATTCAGCAGGCAGAAAGATGGGCTCAAATCTGAGGCCAGTCAGGGCTACACAGATTACCAATAAAGAAAATAAGAAACAAACAGAAACCTATCACCAATAAGCACCCCCTAGCTTTGGCTGTGAAAGATTTCCAAACCAGTAACGGACCCAGAGTGAGGCAGGTGGGAAGAGTCAAGGGAAGGTGTGTTACAGTGTGCTACCACGGTACAGCTAGGAGTCTGCAAAACAGAATGTTACCTTTCACTACAGCCATGGTCGCACTCTCCTGTAAAGGCGTTTTAAAAGAATCAAATCCAAAGACTTTCTTCAGGGTGGTCCGGACTCGCCGCTCCCGGTCGGAGGGAGTGGAGGAAGGGTGGGCGCTCATCTTAGCAAAAGGCCGCAGCCAAAAGCTTAACGCAAGGGTGGTCAAACGTTGTTACGAAAATGCTCCGTCCCACTTTAAAATACAGGCGATGTGTCTTCTGCCATTACAACCCGCTATGTTAACTTAAACATATTCTCATGCAATAAAACTGAAGGTTGAATTGCTTCACGCAATACATTCCTGGGAGGTTAACATTACTTCTCCCTTAATAAAAACAAAAACAAGCAAAAAAACACTGAACTATTCCAGGCCAGTAGAACAGATATAGAAACTGGACCACAATAAAAGTCCATAAATGTCTTCAAAACCGCCAGAAGAACTTGAAATCCCTTTTCTAGGGTTCTTGTTCTAGAAGCAAAGTCCTAGCAACCACTCATTCCTCCAGGAGACCGTCCCCCCCCCCGCCCTCACCTTCCCTCTTCTTCCTCTGATCCCCCAAGTCAACAGTTTCGCCCTTCACCAGTCGAATGCGCCCCCCAAGACATCAAAGTCCAGGCTCTTTTCGGCTGGCTGTGCAGCTTTTCAATGAACACTCCATTCTAACTCAAAAAACAACCCGCTCCAGGTGAAGTAAAAGCCGCAAACCCGTCCCGTGCTGATGACGTTTCCAAGCATCGCGTCGAAGGGGCGGGGCCCACCCAAGTATGGCCGTTTTGATTGGTTTTCGTTCTGGCACGGCGGCTCCTGGGGTCCGGAAGAAATTGGTTTTCCCGCACGTCAATCGGCGATGTGAGTCATCGGCGTGAGCCACACCGTCCTGTGGGAATAAGATGGCGGGGAAGAAGAACGTTTTGTCGTCTCTTGCAGTTTATGCGGAGGATTCAGAGCCTGAATCTGATGGCGAGGCTGGAGTCGATGCTGTGGGTGGCGCAGCTGGTGAGGCTTGAGCTGGAAAGGGGTTCGGAGACCGTTACGGTTAAAAATGCTTCTTCTCCAGCGGGGTTTGAGGGGGAAGAGATGCTCATTGTGCTCCAGGTATCGGGTCCTGGAACCCTAGAGCGCAGCCGATGGGCTCGGGCAGGGGGAGCGTTAGGACCTCTAGTGCGAATGCCCTCCCTTTCTGCGAACGTCTGACAGGCATCGTGCCCGCCGGAGGAAGGACCAAGGGTGCCGCATCGCGGTTCAGTCCCACTCTCGTTGTTTGATGGGGAGAGAGAGAGACATAAGAAAACTTGTGTCTCGTTAAATTGGTAACTTTTATTTAGGAGTAGGCTCTAAACGAGTCGTCTTAGGGCTTTTAAAAGTACGTGTCTCTCGGGCTGGAGAGATGGCTCAGAGGTTAAGAGCATTGTCTGCCCTTCCAAAGGTCCTGAGTTCAATTCCCGGCAACCACATGGTGGCTCACAACCATCTGTAATGGGGTCTGGTGCCCTCTTCTGGCCTGCAGGCATACTCACAGACAGAATATTGTATACATAATAAATAAATAAATATTAAAAAAAAAAAAGTACGTGTCTCGCCGGGCTGTGGTGGCGCACGCCTTTAATCCCAGCACTTGGGAGGCAGAGGCAGGCAGATCTCTGAGAGTTCGAGGCCAGCCTGGTCTACAAGAGCTAGTTCCAGCCGGGCGGTGGTGGCGCACGCCTTTAATCCCAGCACTCGGGAGGCAGAGGCAGGCGGATCTCTGTGAGTTCGAGACCAGCCTGATCTACAGAGCTAGTTCCAGGACAGGCTCCAAAGCCACAGAGAAACCCTGCCCCCCCCAAAAAAAAAATAAATAGAAATAAAAAATAAAAAAAATAAAAAGAGCTAGTTCCAGGACAGGATCCAAAGGTTCATAGAGAAACCCTGTCTCGAAAAATCAAAAAAGTACGTGTCTCCAAAGTGCGTAATTCTGTAGCTCTAGGATAGAATGTGCTGGACATTCCTAAGCCTTTTAAGGCACCTGGGTGATTCTTTTTTGAGTTTTTGAAGCCTATCAGTTTTGCCCTCTGACTGGAAATCATAATGGGAACAGAATTCTTTTTGTTGTTGTTTGGTTTTTAAGACAGGGTTTCTCTGTGTAACCGTGGCTGCCCAGGAACTCGCTCTGTAGACCAGGCTGGCCTCAAACTCACAGAGCTCTGCCTGCCTCTGCCTCCTGAGTGCTGGGATTAAAATGGTGTGCCACCACTGATGGCCACAACACCCCTATTCATCATTTGCTCTTCCTAAGTGCAGACTCTAATCTGGGCCTGTGATCACTTACCTGAGACCTAGGTTCCCTTTTTATCTTCAGAAGTAATCTTGACCACCCATTTTTCAGAAATCTGTTTGTGGCCCCCTCCCCATCTCATCATCCTCTCCCTCTCCTTCTCTTTCAGAGGAGAAAGGCGGCTTAGTATCTGATGCCTATGGAGAAGATGACTTCTCTCGACTAGGGGGTGATGAAGATGGCTATGAAGAAGAGGAGGATGAGAACAGCAAACAATCGGTGGGTAAATCTTCCAGATCCAGGGCTGTTTAAAACGGTGTTCCATCCATTCCATGTTTAACTCTGTCCCTTTTTTGCTGTTGTTTGGAATCAGCTGGGTAATGTTGCTCATGGGAGAACACTTTGCCTAAGCGTGTCCAGAGCTTGGTCCCAGCACCACAAAAGGAAGAAAAATGTTGAATTGGTGGAGTAATAGTTCCCTTTGAAAGTTAAGTTGGTTTTTTTTATCTGGACCGTATTGTAGTAACTTTGGTGCTGAAATTTGGGATTTGGGGGTGTTTGGTTGGGTTTGAGACAGAGTCTCATGAAGCCCAAGCTGACCACAAACTTGCTGTGTAACCTTGAGCTCCAGACCCCCTTGCCTCAGCCTTCTTAGAGCTGGGGTTCTAAGCACGAGCCACCATTCCTAGCTTGGTTGTTTTCTGTGACCTAAGTATCAATGGGTGTTTGATAT